>NC_091156.1:37245341-37372841 GCF_040958095.1 Procambarus clarkii | reverse complement strand
AACATCCCTAAACGGTGGACAGCTAAAAATCCCTCGTCCTAAAGATGGCTACTTTAACCTGACTTCTTATGATCTTACCCAGGACCAACGAGACCTCTTAAATCTTGGTCTAAATTGTCAATTCTTATCTAAACCAAAGATGCATCAAAAACGCCTGGAAATCGAAATGCTTCTGGACGATATCCATAAGCTAGAAGACAACAAAAAAGTCATCACCACTGACACACTTCAAGCTGAACTACTTGCAGAAGCAGGGAAAAAACGAGGAACATATTCATCTACAATCTTAACCCCACGACTCAAAGAAGCAGCGAAACAACTAAAAAATCTGAAAGACGTAACAATAAGAAAAGCCGACAAAACAGCAGCATATGTATTGATTCCTACCCATGAATACATGAACAAAATTAGCGACATCCTAAGTGACGACTCCAAATTTCAACGAATCACGAGGAACCCCGTAGAAGACCTTAAGCGGAAAGTAAACAAAACAATTACAGCAATCAACGCAAAGAAAGGTAGTGTGCATTTCAATAAACTTCAAGGCGACTATGGCTTAGGATATGCCTACGGCAATGTTAAGACGCATAAACCAGGTAACCCACTACGCCCTATAATCAGCCAAATACCAACCCCAACTTATCACCTGGCAAAGAAACTCAATGAACTCCTAACTCCATACACTCCAAGTAAGTTTAGTCTACAATCATCAGCAGATTTCCTAGAATTGATCAAATCTACCCAGCCCGATGGAATCATCGCTTCCCTGGACGTTGAATCCCTTTTTACCAACGTCCCAGTCGACACAACCATAGGAATGATACTGGACAGAGTATACAGAGACTTCCGAACACCCCTAAATTAGACATACCTGAGCCACACTTGAAAAGTCTTCTCGAAGCATGTACAAAGGAAGCCCCTTTCATCAGTCCACAAGGAGACATGTATTTACAAATTGACGGAGTAGCAATGGGCTCCCCCTTAGGAGTTTTATTTGCTAATTTTTATATGGGAACCATCGAAGATAGGGTCTTCAGTAGCAGACAAAAACCAACTGTATACTGCCGTTATGTAGATGACATATTCGTAATAGTAAAAGACTCAGATGAACTAATTGACCTAAAAAGACACCTAGAGAGAGAGTCAGTACTCCGATTTACACATGAAAATAGTGAAAATAACAGTCTGCCATTCTTGGATGTACTAATAACAAAAACAGGAACCTCTTTAAGCACCAACGTATATACCAAGCCCACCAACATAGGATTATGCCTGAACGGTAGAAGTGAGTGCCCCCAAAGATACAAAGCCAGTGTTCTCAATGCTTATATTCGTCGAGCGCTTACCCACTGCTCTGAATGGAGCAACGTGAGTAGAGAGTTTGAAAGAGTATTGGTGAACAACGGATATAGCAACGCGGAAATAAACGCTGCTATAAGAAGACACTTGGACCGTTGGTATAATTCAGAACCTAGAACAGAAACCATAACACCCCCAATAAAATTATATTACAAATCAACCATGCACAGTGAACATATAAAAGAGGAAAGAATAATGAAAGAAATAATCCGTAAAGGAGTAAAAAGCACTACTCCTAACCAAAACATAAACCTGATAATATTCTACAAAACCAAGAAGACTTCCGAACTCCTTATCAAAAACAGCCCGAAGCCGACGGAGAACCCTCTACAGCAGTCAAGCGTTGTATACATGTACACTTGCCCCCACGAAGGATGTAACCTTCAATGTAAGTACATAGGTATGACGTCGACCAAGCTGACGAGGCGTTTGACATGCCATCTTCAATCTGGTGCCCCTAGGAATCACATGAGACAAGCCCATGACATTACTCTAACAAGAGAAATGTTGAACAAGAATACTTGCATAATAGACAAAACCCAAGATTCAAGAAGATTACAAATTCTTGAGGCAATTCACATAAGAATAGAGCGACCTACCATGAACACCCAAATCACGGAACTATTTACTCTACCCACCATGAGAGTAAGGACAAGACAAGAACATGGGGAATGGGGATTTCGATGTGGATTCAATATATAACTTATTTAAGAATATTCTAAACAAAGCACAGGAACGTAGTATACCATACAAATTGAATAGATCGTATACTAATGACCCAAAGTGGATAACAAAGAATTTGAAGAACCTTATAGGTAAAAAGAGAGCTTGGTACAAAAGGATTAAAAATGGGGAGGTCACTTTAGAACAGGAATTCGTACAACTGGTTAGAAATGTTAAAAAAGAGATAAGGAAAGCAAAAAGAAACTATGAAGTTCGCATAGCAGGGCAAGCAAAGACAAATCCTAAAGGGTTTTTTCAGTTATATCGTACTAAGACTAGGGAAAGGATAGGAACTCGCTAGAAGAAGTGGTTAGAGGTGTTTGTTTGGGTTTAAACTGTTAGTAGATAGAGGTATGGGAATTGATTTGGAGGAAGGAGGTAATAAAAGTATGTGTTTGTGGGAGAAAGGAATTGGCAAAACGATCAGGGAAAGAGAAGGTCCGCAAAATAACAATTCACTTAGGGTATATTACACTAACAGTAGAAGTCTAAGAAATAAAATTAACGAATTAAATGCTCTTGTCTGCACAGAAAAAATAGATATTATTGCACTTACCGAAACGTGGATGAATGTAGAAAATAGAGAACTATTAGCTGAATATCAAATATATGGATTTAAACTATTTCACACAGATAGATATATTAGACGAGGAGGTGGAGTAGCCATATATGTTAGGGACAATTTGAAATGTAGTCTCAAAGAGGGAATCAAAACAGAGCCACACACAGAAACTATTTGGATTGAATTAAACGAAAAAGCTAATAATATTATAATAGGAGTAATATATAGGCCACCAAATTTAGACAGAATGGAAGCAAAGCATCTATGGGATGAAATATCTAGAGCATCTAGATCTAACAGTATTTATGTCATGGGTGACTTTAATTTTAGCGGAATAAACTGGTTGAACAAAACAGGGAATAGTGAAGCAGAAGATTTTCTAGAATTAATTGACGATTGCTTTCTTACGCAACACATTAAGGAACCAACACGGGAAAATAATATTTTAGATTTAGTGTTAACTAACAGGGAAACGCAAATTAATGACATCGAAATAGGGAGTGAGCTAGGGAGCAGTGATCACAAAGAAATCAGATTTAGCATAGAATGGAATAGACCAGTAGGAGAAAATTCTGTTAAAGTGCCAGATTTTCGAAAAGCTGATTTTAATAGCCTAAGAAATTTTTTGGGTCAAATTGATTGGAAAGGCTTGGGTATGGGGTGTGGGCCGGTCTTGGAGCGAGACATGAACCCAGCGATAGGTGACTTAAATGGGGATTTCGATGTGGATTCAATATATAACTTATTTAAGAATATTCTAAACAAAGCACAGGAACGTAGTATACCATACAAATTGAATAGATCGTATACTAATGACCCAAAGTGGATAACAAAGAATTTGAAGAACCTTATAGGTAAAAAGAGAGCTTGGTACAAAAGGATTAAAAATGGGGAGGTCACTTTAGAACAGGAATTCGTACAACTGGTTAGAAATGTTAAAAAAGAGATAAGGAAAGCAAAAAGAAACTATGAAGTTCGCATAGCAGGGCAAGCAAAGACAAATCCTAAAGGGTTTTTTCAGTTATATCGTACTAAGACTAGGGAAAGGATAGGTCCATTAAAAACTGAGACAGGTCAAATAACAGATAGTGATGAAGAGATGAGTAGTATTTTTAATAAATATTTTGTATCTGTATTTACTAAAGAGGAACTTAACAATATGCCTTCAGCCGAACAAGTCTATGTGGGTGGGGACGAGGACAGGTTGACGAGTTTAGCAGTTACCAGGGAGGATGTTCTTAAACAAATAGTAAAACTCAAACCAAACAAATCCCCAGGGCCGGATGAAGTGTTTGCTAGGGTGCTTAAAGAATGCAAAGAGGAGCTTTGTGACCCACTGTCAACCATATTTAATAAATCAATAGAGTCAGGCAGAGTGCCAGAGTTTTGGAAAGTTGCTAATGTGATACCAGTTTTAAGAAAGGAGATAGATCACTTGCGTCTAACTATCGACCAATTAGCCTAACGTCTATTGTGGGAAAGTTACTCGAATCTATAATAGCAAATAAAATTCGTCTTCATCTTGAAAAACATAAATTAATAATTGAGTCGCAACATGGTTTTATAAATGGCCGTTCATGTTTAACAAATTTGTTATCTTTTTATTCTAGCATTGTTGAGGCAGTTGATAGTGGTAAGGATTGCGATGTTGTATACCTTGACTTTAGCAAAGCTTTTGATACAGTGCCACATGAAAGACTGATTAAAAAAATAGAGTCTCATGGTATTGGGGGTGCTATATTAAGCTGGATTAGGGCATGGCTATACCAAAGGAAACAGAGAGTTAGTATAAATGGAATCAAGTCAGAGTGGGAAAATGTTGTAAGTGGAGTGCCTCAAGGCTCTGTCCTGGGACCTCTGTTGTTTATAATATATATAAATGATTTAGATTCAGGTTTGAGTAGCAACATTTGCAAATTTGCCGATGATACGAAAATCGGTAGGGAAATTAATTCGGAGGAGGACTCACTATCACTTCAAGTTGATCTAGATAGGGTTTTGAAATGGTCAAAGGATTGGCAGATGCAGTTTAATGCTGATAAATGTAAAGTTCTGAGGTTAGGTAATGATGATAGAGTTACAAGATACGAGCTAGATGGTGTTGTGATTGCGAAGTCGGATTGCGAAAGGGATCTGGGAGTTATGATTAGTAAGAATTTAAAACAAAAGGATCAATGCATAAATGTTCGTAATAAGGCAAATCGGACACTTGGATTTATTAATCGCAGCGTTAGTAACAAGACACCTGGTGTGGTTCTCAAGCTATATCTTGCTCTAGTTAGGCCCCATTTAGATTATGCAGTTCAGTTTTGGTCGCCATATTATAGAATGGATATAAATTCACTTGAACGTGTCCAGCGTAGGATGACTAAGTTAATTCCCCAAATTAGAAATCTTTCATATGAAGAAAGATTAACAAAGCTTAAGTTGCATTCACTGGAAAGGCGAAGAGTTAGGGGTGACATGATAGAGGTTTACAAGTGGATGAATGGACATAACCGGGGGGATATTAATAGGGTATTAAAAGTATCAACACAGGACAGAACACGAAACAATGGATATAAATTGGATAAGTTTAGATTTAGGAAAGACTTGGGTAAATACTGGTTCAGTAACAGGGTTGTTGATTTGTGGAACCAATTGCCGCGTAACATTGTGGAGGTGGGGTCCCTCGATTGTTTCAAGCACGGGTTGGACAAGTATATGAGTGGGATTGGGTGGTTATAGAATAGGAGCTGCCTCGTATGGGCCAATAGGCCTTCTGCAGTTACCTTTGTTCTTATGTTCTTATGTTCTTATGTTCTTATTTACTAAAGAGGAACTTAACAATATGCCTTCAGCCGAACAAGTCTATGTGGGTGGGGACGAGGACAGGTTGACGAGTTTAGCAGTTACCAGGGAGGATGTTCTTAAACAAATAGTAAAACTCAAACCAAACAAATCCCCAGGGCCGGATGAAGTGTTTGCTAGGGTGCTTAAAGAATGCAAAGAGGAGCTTTGTGACCCACTGTCAACCATATTGAATAAATCAATAGAGTCAGGCAGAGTGCCAGAGTTTTGGAAAGTTGCTAATGTGATACCAGTTTTTAAGAAAGGAGATAGATCACTTGCGTCTAACTATCGACCAATTAGCCTAACGTCTATTGTGGGAAAGTTACTCGAATCTATAATAGCAAATAAAATTCGTCTTCATCTTGAAAAACATAAATTAATAATTGAGTCGCAACATGGTTTTATAAATGGCCGTTCATGTTTAACAAATTTGTTATCTTTTTATTCTAGCATTGTTGAGGCAGTTGATAGTGGTAAGGATTGCGATGTTGTATACCTTGACTTTAGCAAAGCTTTTGATACAGTGCCACATGAAAGACTGATTAAAAAAATAGAGTCTCATGGTATTGGGGGTGCTATATTAAGCTGGATTAGGGCATGGCTATACCAAAGGAAACAGGGAGTTAGTATAAATGGAATCAAGTCAGAGTGGGAAAATGTTGTAAGTGGAGTGCCTCAAGGCTCTGTCCTGGGACCTCTGTTGTTTATAATATATATAAATGATTTAGATTCAGGTTTGAGTAGCAACATTTGCAAATTTGCCGATGATACGAAAATCGGTAGGGAAATTAATTCGGAGGAGGACTCACTATCACTTCAAGTTGATCTAGATAGGGTTTTGAAATGGTCAAAGGATTGGCAGATGCAGTTTAATGCTGATAAATGTAAAGTTCTGAGGTTAGGTAATGATGATAGAGTTACAAGATACGAGCTAGATGGTGTTGTGATTGCGAAGTCGGATTGCGAAAGGGATCTGGGAGTTATGATTAGTAAGAATTTAAAACAAAAGGATCAATGCATAAATGTTCGTAATAAGGCAAATCGGACACTTGGATTTATTAATCGCAGCGTTAGTAACAAGACACCTGGTGTGGTTCTCAAGCTATATCTTGCTCTAGTTAGGCCCCATTTAGATTATGCAGTTCAGTTTTGGTCGCCATATTATAGAATGGATATAAATTCACTTGAACGTGTCCAGCGTAGGATGACTAAGTTAATTCCCCAAATTAGAAATCTTTCATATGAAGAAAGATTAACAAAGCTTAAGTTGCATTCACTGGAAAGGCGAAGAGTTAGGGGCGACATGATAGAGGTTTACAAGTGGGTGAATGGACATAACAAGGGGGATATTAATAGGGTATTAAAAGTATCAACACAGGACAGAACACGAAACAATGGGTATAAATTGGATAAGTTTAGATTTAGGAAAGACTTGGGTAAATACTGGTTCAGTAACAGGGTTGTAGATTTGTGGAACCAATTGCCGCGTAACGTGGTGGAGGTGGGGTCCCTCGATTGTTTCAAGCGCGGGTTGGACAAGTATATGAGTGGGATTGGGTGGTTATAGAATAGGAGCTGCCTCGTATGGGCCAATAGGCCTTCTGCAGTTACCTTTGTTCTTATGTTCTTATGTTCTTAACATATCGATGCCAACACAGAAGACAATGTCCAACATAACAGGCCAATTACACTGGATTAATCTTTGTGTTTAGATAGGAGATGCCTCGTATGGGCCAATAAGCCTTCTGCAGCCCCTATGTTATCCCTTATGTATCCCCCCATGTTTTCACCTTCATTGTATTATCACCTGACCTAATGCGGGTATAAAATCAACTAGTATTGTAAGATCTGTTCACTTGAGAATGAACCATGGAGGTTCGAAACGTCGTGCAAATTATACAAATAAGTGTAATACACTCTACAGTAAATCACTTCTTTCTTCACCTTAAAAGTACGAAAATGAGTTTTGGAGAACTCCTATTTCAATTAAGCCCTGATGCTAAGAAAATAGTTAGAGGGATAGAAGCCCTAAACCAGAAAATAATAAATACAGAATATGCGGTCATATTCAATGAAACATGTTTGAAAGAAAACCTGCTGCCAGTATACACCAATATATATATATATATATATATATATATATATATATATATATATATATATATATATATATATATATATATATATATATATATATACACACACATGACTTCATGCAAGAACAAAACATAATTATTATATATATATTAATGCGAATATTCCTTAAATAGGAATATGTAACAACACTCACAACACGTAATTCCTGTGTTGCAACGTAGCAACACCTTCAACATGAACAAATCGTGCAAACCTACAGCAAGTTATTAATATGCTTCATTACACACAATACGTATTATTTTCCTGAAATATTCACAACACATTATTTCTGCATTACTCACAACACATTATTTATATTTCGCAACACTCACAACATGTTATCACTGTTTCGTAATTTTATAATAATACTAAATTATATAATACATAAAAGTTTCTAGAATTCGTAAAAAACCGTGGTTGAATATATAAATTTTGATTAATTAGATGAAAAATAGTATTGAATTAACACTAAAGTATTTTGTGGCCAATATATGGGAAAGGAAGATCTTCGGATCACAGACTTCGAACTGGTGACCGCGTGAACAACGGGTCCGACCTCCTAGTCTGACCATGACGCTTCCTGCTTAATGAAGAACTCATCACTCATACATTCATCCACTTCATCATACATCATTGTTACAGCCCTCTCGGGACGCAACGGGGTTCTTACTCTGATGTCGTTAGAGGAAGATATATATATCTGACCCCAAGCCAGTAGAGGCTTTCAAGGGATGAGATCCGTGACGCAAGTAACTTAAAAGGGAGTAGGGAAAGAAAGTTAAGAACTTAATATTATAATGTTCACCATCACCATTTAAATATATAAAATTAAAACGTACACAAGGGGGAGGGGTATTAACATTTTACAAAGGGGATCATGCACAATCTAGTCTTCTGCTGAAGACTCTTGATCAAGAAGCTAGGTGCTGAGTCCGCGGTGCTTTCTTCGTGGCCTCAAGACGTGTCTTCTGAGAATGCCGAGCCTACCCTGGCCACAGGTCAGCCAAAACACAGGTCCACTGGGGGCACCGTCGTGGAGGCCGTCAACCACACTTCCAGCAGGTCTGCTGGCAGGTACTGAGCCACCAAGGCTGGTACGGCCACTCCATGAACGATAAAAGGGGTACGCCCTAGACAGGAGTCTCGTGTGATATCACAAATCACCCTCCTGTCCTCAATACCCCAGTGGATTATCGTCTCCAACAGTCGGTCCCGGGTAAATCCTTTCACTGCCACTCCACTGGCAGGCTAACACACCACAGTGTTCTTCCGGGGGGACGACGTCACGACAGCTGCAGCAAACTTCACAGTATGGAGACTGGCTGCCTCGGGTAGACTGACTCAACCTTCAACCTAGGTCGACTCTGTAAACAGACACGTCATCAATAACCGGGACACTAATACACCACACTCACAGGCTCAGATACTAACACCTGACGTATCCAGTCCATAGATGGCGCTGTCGTCGGAGCACCACTTCACCAGAGGTCAGGAGCGGCGGTGTTGAGCGCTGAACCAGACTGGAAACTGGTCCTCGAGGCCAGTACACGCTGTCCTCACTAGGTGTCGTCGTCCGTTTGGCAGGGGTTTCGGGAGCTGACCCACAGATGGCGTGGTTGTCACTGCTCCTTGCTCGGACGCTGGATCCGGGTTCGTAACACCTCCCCACCAAAAGGAATTTGGTTTGGGGTTCTATAAAAAGAAACACAAACCAAATTAGTACGACGACACTGCTCCAAATGGACACACATGCTTTATAATCTGGGATGGCGAGGCTGTCTCGTCCATCAAACTGTATTACTGGGCAATTCTGGCACAAAGGGAACTCGAAGATTGAAGGCGATGTCCTGCCTGGCGTAACCTTCCACACCACCTCTGCGATGGCAAACAGGGGCATCATCTCACATCTCTCGAGTAAGGATCCGTGTAGACTCGATCTGGGGTGACTCGACACTTCCCTATGTCGTGGCACCGATGATGGCTGACCACAGACGGCATTTCTGGTGCCGGTCCGATGGTCCTTCAGGGAGACAGGAACCTGGAATACAGAGGTCTGATAATTCAGAGTGATAGCGACAGTGGGCAAGGCAGTACCTACTACATACTCGTCTACTAGGCCCGCACCTAGTTCCAACAGGGCTGCTTGCACACCGAAGATGGCATTCGCTCTGCCTCCGTCAGGTCGACCAACGTTCCGTATAACGCTGTGTTGAGGCTCAGCAATCACGCGGGGGGTGTCACCCTGTCGGAAACAGTCACTCATATTATCACATGTCGTACCTCCTGTATCAACCATCACCTTCCAGGTCCCTTCTTCAACTGCGACACCTGCAGTACAAATCCCCAATCCCTGGGACCTCTTCACGATGTTCATGGGAGCCATCATTCTTCGGGTCGTCCACTGATCCTTACTAAGAACACTGGGAACACATATGAGCATCAAACAAAATATCGCTAAGAAACATGGGGCCAATTGAGGGATAAGCTTCCTGAACTTGTCATGTCCATAGCCGGCAACATCCACAAGCCTGGCTTGGACCGAAGAGGGCACTAGACCTTTTGAACACACCTCACATACCTCTGACGTCTGGGGAATCTCTGGCTGGTCCACTACACGCTGTAACTTGCCATACCGCAAGTACACCTCAGCCTTCGCTCCAGACTCGTTGGTATCCGTGGGTGTCTGCACACAAGGCCTCTCTTCTAGCTCAGGTACTTCTGCTATCGTAACCGCATGTTCCTCATCGGGAGAAGAACCAGGAGACACTGTTAGATAACTGTCGATCTGCGGGTGAGAGGACAAATTAGACATGTTCAAATCCGAGTCTGTCTTTACCTGGACATTACCACGGCCCGTCGTTACCTCAGACCTTGCTGTTCTGGCTGACTCGTCCGCTATCTTGGGATGATTGGTGCTCCAATCGGTCACCAAGTCGTTGGCTAGTACCACGTCAATCCCAGCCACAGGGAGGGTATCGACTACTGCCAACGCACATGTGCCGCTGAAGTAAGGCGAGTCAAGATGTACTGGCACTAAGGGGGCGATGTACTGCGTCCTAGGAAACCCAACCAGGACAACCTCTGGTCTCCCAACCACACTTACTCCCTCGGGTAACGAGCTCTTCACGATCAGGGACTGGGCTGCTCCACTATCTCTGAGCACTACAATTGATCTACCAGTATGATCACTCGTTACATACCCGGTTGAAGTGTGAGGGGCCAACAAACTTGGTCCTTCCTGCGTCGTCGTAGACTGGTTTCCTACTGGTGGTGTAACACAGCTCATCATCATCACCTCCCTTCGTGCGCTGCCACCTCTTCTGCCTAGGCACCTAGCAGCTATATGCCCTTTCTGCCCACAAGTCCAGCACACCATATTCCTCCTCGGGCTCCGGTGTTTCGGACTGCTAGGACTTGTTCTTCGGGGGCTACTTGGGGGCGTCTTCTTAGCACTTTGTGGGACGGGTCTTACTTCTTCTACGTCGTGAGGTCTGTCAAACCGGCGCTGGTAATTCCTCGGGACGTACTTAGCAGACGGCCTATGGGTTAAGATGTACTCTTCAGCAATGGTGGCTGCTGCACTCAAGGTCTCTACCTGCTGTTCCTCTAAGTACGTCTTGAGGTCTCCAGACAAACAATCCTTGAAGTCCTCGAGCAGAATCAGCTGCTCGAGGTCTTCCCTGGTCTCCACCTTCCGAGAGGCACACCATTCCTGGAAAAGTCGCTCCTTGATTGTAGCGAATTCGGTGAAAGTGTGCTCTGAGGTCTTCTTCAGGTTTCTGAACTTTTGCCTATACGCCTCAGGTACCAATTGGTACGCCATGAGCACAACCTTCTTCACCTTGTCATAATCGCTGGAGTCGTCAAGGGATAACGTAGAGTAGGCGATTTGGGCCTTCCCAGTCAAGACTGACTGTATCATGATGGCCCAATTCTCCCTTGGCCACTCCAAAGAGGCAGCGACTTTCTCGAAGGCTGCAAAGAATTTTGACACTTCCTTCTCATGGAATTTGGGGACCATTTTGATGTTGCGTACCGGATCGAAGCTACTGGTGTCCGTTGTTGCCTCCGACCACCGCCTAATCGCAAAACTTCTAGTTCATGTTGTCTCTCTCTTTCCTCCCTTTCTCGCTCTCGTTCTTCTCTCTCTCGTTCTCGTTCTTCTCTCTCTCGTCTCTCTTCTCTTTCTCGTTCTTCTCTCTCTCGTTCTCGTTCTTCTCTCTCCCGTCTCTCTTCTCTTTCTCGTTCTTCTCTCTCTCGTTTCTCTTCTCTTTCTCGTTCTTCTCTCTCTCGTTCTCGTTCTTCTTTTTCTCTTTCTCGTTCTAATTCTAAACGCCTCATCGCCAATTCTTTTTCTTTCATCTCCATTTCTTTATCTTTTAATTCCCGTTCTAATTCTAACTTCTTCCACTCTATCTCACGATTGATTTCTAGGGCACGCATTTTGACTGTTAGGAAGCTGATATTAAGCTCACCTGCATCACTGTCAACGTCACTGCCCTTATCTCCCTTTTCCGTGGAAGCTATTTCCTCACCTTCCCTTGTACTAGGAGTCTCGCTTCCCTGTTTCTCTTCTGTCTTCAGGTGCCGGTGAACCTTGGACAAGATCTCCACACGGGAATCACTGGCACGGATCTTTATCTCCAGGTAGGCGCTCACTAGTACAAGCTCTGGTTTACTCAGATATTTTAATCTGGCAAGACAATCTTCTCTGTTCAGAAAAGCCTGAACCTCGTCCAGATCATCGATGGTAGCTTTGTCTGCCATTGTCACGGATGGAACACTTAGCACTTAACACACTGCTTACACGTTAGCACTTAACGCACCGTTCTACGCCAATATTGTACTTTATCGCACCAAACACTGCCCTTGCCAATATTGCACGTAATCACTCCGGGCACCGCACTACCCAATATTGCACCGAGTCCAAGCGAACACTTCGCTCTACAATATCGCACTGAATCACTGAGCACCGCACTAGTCAATATTGCACTTAATCGCTTAATCACAGCGAGCATCGCACTGCACAATATCGCACTTAGTCACTGAGCACCGCACTGGACGTATAACGTCACAATCGTCACACAGGGGGAATTATATACAGGGATTACGCCACTTCACCACCCCTGTCAAACATACTTAACAAGGGGACGGATCCCGCTGGGGATGCCAATTATGTTACGGCCCTCTCGGGACGCAACGGGGTTCTTACTCTGATGTCGTTAGAGGAAGATATATATATCCGACCCCAAGCCAGTAGAGGCTTTCAAGGGATGAGATCCGTGACGCAAGTAACTTAAAAGGGAGTAGGGAAAGAAAGTTAAGAACTTAATATTATAATGTTCACCATCACCATTTAAATATATAAAATTAAAACGTACACAAGGGGGAGGGGTATTAACACTTTACAAAGGGGATCATGCACAATCTAGTCTTCTGCTGAAGACTCTTGATCAAGAAGCTAGGTGCTGAGTCCGCGGTGCTTTCCTCGTGGCCTCAAGACGTGTCTTCTGAGAATGCCGAGCCTACCCTGGCCACAGGTCAGCCAAAACACAGGTCCACTGGGGGCACCGTCGTGGAGGCCGTCAACCACACTTCCAGCAGGTCTGCTGGCAGGTACCGAGCCACCAAGGCTGGTACGGCCACTCCACGAACGATAAAAGGGGTACGCCCTAGACAGGAGTCTCGTGTGATATCACAAATCACCCTCCTGTCCTCAATACCCCAGTGGATTATCGTCTCCAACAGTCGGTCCCGGGTAAATCCTTTCACTGCCACTCCACTGGCAGGCTAACACACCACAGTGTTCTTCCGGGGGGACGACGTCACGACAGCTGCAGCAAACTTCACAGTATGGAGACTGGCTGCCTCGGGTAGACTGACTCAACCTTCAACACAGTGGTCCCAGGTCGACTCTGTAAACAGACACGTCATCAATAACCGGGACACTAATACACCACACTCACAGGCTCAGATACTAACACCTGACGTATCCAGTCCATAGATGGCGCTGTCGTCGGAGCACCACTTCACCAGAGGTCAGGAGCGGCGGTGTTGAGCGCTGAACCAGACTGGAAACTGGTCCTCGAGGCCAGTACACGCTGTCCTCACTAGGTGTCGTCGTCCGTTTGGCAGGGGTTTCGGGAGCTGACCCACAGATGGCGTGGTTGTCACTGCTCCTTGCTCGGACGCTGGATCCGGGTTCGTAACAATCATCAACTGACAATTGATGCAAAATGAGAAAAATATAGGAAGGAAAAAAATATCTATAAGGAAGCGAGGTAACGTAAGGTAATTATGAGGTGAAATTACTAGGCCAGTATGATTATATAGCACCTGGAAGGGATATTAAGATCATCTGGGATATATGAGGAAGAAGTGAAGGAATAGAAAGCTACCACTTGGGCCATCAGGGATCGAACGTGGACACTGCAAGAAGCGAGAAGTCGGAGTGGAGTAATGGTGCCCAAGCATTTGGGCCATCGGGGATCGAACACAAAAGAATGAGATAAGCAGCACAGATCTAATAAATTTAAGCAAACTTAAGTGTACACAGTTGTTCTCACCAGTTCTTTATGGTATATAATTAGTTATTGAATTTAGTATCTATCTAATAAATATTATTCTTTGCACAGGCTGTTTATAGGCATAGATATTCACCTAAATGTACTCACCTAGACGTGATCACATAGATGTGCTCACCTAGATGTTCTCACTATAATAATCGGTCTTTTATCTACTTTAGAGCTTAGGTATTAATGACACCTTTAGCCGATTTTCTAGATTTCATGTTTGTTTTAATAATGGTCGCAAGGTAGAAATCCCAGTTGAAGGAGAAAAAGGGATACATGAATATATTTGACGAATTTATTTTATTAAGATTTTTCTTTTAGTTGGCCACAAGTGTTTTAATCCCAGAACGAAAACAGATTGATGGAACATTACTTTACAATGTGTTTCAAATTATAAGTTTGAAATTCTTGCCCTAAATTTGTCAAATTATTTTCTAGAAGTTATCTTTCAACATTGAAGACTTTGTGAATTGATTCTTAATGCCATAGAAATTACGTGTTTTCAGTAATAGATTATGATTACAATAGTTAAGGTAAATATGATAAAATAATTTCAACATATTTTTATTATAATTCTTTATTGATTCTAAAGAGAAAAGAAGTTTGGATGACAAACTTAAATTAATTAATAGTCTACATATGGAGGAACAAAAATTACACATACATAACAAGAATGTACACAAATACTAATATAGCGTGATTTATCAAATGAACAAATCCACAATTGCTATTTCTGTGTGCATGGAAGTAAGGGCGAAGAGGTAAAATATCTGGTTGACAGAGCCCGAGTGCATAGGGGAAATTGTGTGAAACCCCGATTGTGCTTCGGAGAAGCTTCGGAATCCTCGTGAGGGCAGTAGCACTCCAGGTAGCAGTTCTAATACCATGTTGTGGTACAACTGAAAAAAGGTGCATTTGGGAACATCCCATGCATAGGTTCGAACGCTCATTACGGCCAATGTAAATTTGTTCATAACACGAATGAACACACGTGTTGTGAGGTTTGCAACGTATAGGAATAGCGTTTAGTGAGTGTTGCAAACACATGATTGAGGTGTTGTGAGTGTTTCATCACATGAATGAGGTGCTGTGAGTGTTACAACACAGAAATGAGGTGTTGTGAGTGTTGCAACACATGCATGAGGTGCTGTGAGTATTACAACACATGCATGAGGTGTTTTGAGTGTTACAACACATGCATGAGGTGTTTTGAGTGTTACAACACATGCATGAGGTGTTTTGAGTGTTACAACACATGCATGAGGTGTTGTGAGTGTTGCAACACATGCATGAGGTGCTGTGAGTGTTACAACACATGCATGAGGTGTTTTGAGTGTTACAACACATGCATGAGGTGTTTTGAGTGTTACAACACATGCATGAGGTGTTTTGAGTGTTACAACACATGCATGAGGTGTTTTGAGTGTTACAACACATGCATGAGGTGTTTTGAGTGTTACAACACATGCATGAGGTGTTTTGAGTGTTACAACACATGCATGAGGTGTTTTGAGTGTTACAACACATGCATGAGGTGTTTTGAGTGTTACAACACATGCATGAGGTGTTTTGAGTGTTACAACACATGCATGAGGTGTTTTGAGTGTTACAACACATGCATGAGGTGTTTTGAGTGTTACAACACATGCATGAGGTGTTTTGAGTGTTACAACACATGCATGAGGTGTTTTGAGTGTTACAACACATGCATGAGGTGTTTTGAGTGTTACAACACATGCATGAGGTGCTGTGAGTGTTACAACACATGCATGAGGTGTTTTGAGTGTTACAACACATGCATGAGGTGTTTTGAGTGTTACAACACATGCATGAGGTGTTTTGAGTGTTGCAACACAGGAATGAGGGTTTGCGAGGTGAGTTGGGCAGCCCTGGAATAACGTGTTGTGGTTGTTGG
Source organism: Procambarus clarkii (assembly GCF_040958095.1). Taxonomy (NCBI): domain Eukaryota; kingdom Metazoa; phylum Arthropoda; class Malacostraca; order Decapoda; family Cambaridae; genus Procambarus; species Procambarus clarkii. The sequence continues at coordinate 37,356,742 of NC_091156.1, read as the reverse complement.
AACACAAAAGTGTTTTGTTTTTATAAACAGACAAAATTTGCTCTATATTGCAACACACACACAACACATTATTCCTGATGTTTCAACACTCACAACACGTTATTTCTCTGTTGCATCACTCACAACATGATATTTATGTGTTGAAACACTAACATGGTATTCCTGTGGTGCCAAGTTACAACTCTCACAACTAATAATACCTTGATGTTTAACGTTGAATAATTTCACGATATAAATATTTTATTTGTAAAATATAAATAAATAAAATTGATTCATCGATCGTAATAAAAACGAATAAAACAAATAAACTGTAATATAAATCAATAAATCAAAATCGATTGAATAATTAATAAAGGTGAATAAACAGATAAACATCCGTGATTAAATAACTAGAAAATGGTGATTGAATTAATAAATAATGATTAAAAAAATAAGTATAATGTGGTAAAATGATAAATAAAACTTGTAAGAATATATTTATAAAACGGGATTTAAATAATTGAAAAACAGTTTTAGATTAAAAAGTAAAGTATTATCTGGATAATTTATGGAAAAAGGAAACTTACTTTACAACTTAGAATTCGAACTGGTGATTGTGTGAACACCGGGTCCGACCTCCCAGTCTGACCTCGACGCTTCAAGCTTAATGAAGAACTCATCAGTCATACATTCAACCACTTCATCATACTTTATTAATTGACATTTGAGGCATGATAAGAATAAATTACCTAATGCCCAAGCACTTGGACCATCGGGGATCGAACACAAACGTATTTTATAAGCAGCTCAGATCTAATAAATTAACGCAAACTGAAATTTACACATTTGTTCTCCAGTTCTTAAAGGCATAAAAATTAGTTATTGACCTTGATATTTATCTAATAAAATATTAATTATGCACAACTTGTTTATAGGCAAAGATGTTCACCTAGATGTACTCACCTAGACATGATCACCTGGATGTGCTCATTTATTTATTTATTTATTTATTTATTTATTTATTTATTTATTTATTTATTTATATACAAGAAAGTACATTGGGTTTGTGAGAATACATAGCATAGTACAGTAATTACACTCTTGTAAAGCCACTAATATGCACAGCGTTTCGGGCAGGTCCTTAATCTAACAGATAATTTTAAGTAGGTAAATTCTATCAGAATTAATAAAATGATAACAAATACATTGCAAAAAAAAAAATAAGATGAGAGAGATTAGTAAGTATATTAAAGCACATTGGTATATTAAAGCTCTGATTGATTATATTGACAGCTTGATTGGTAATTTAAACATGATTAATAGACACCACACAGCAGATTAACAGCACATATAAGAAGACAGCAATGATCGCAATGATAAAGATGTTCAGATTGGGTACATAAAGATTGGGAGATTGGGTAGCAATAGATACAGTGCAGTTTTAAAGCAAAAGGTAAAAAACTATGAAGATGAAATTAGGTACTTTTTAGTATTGTTTTTGAATGATGCAAAAGTTGGACAGCTTTTCAATTCAATAGAGTTCCATAGACTGGGTCCCTTTATTTGCATAGAGTGTTTACACAAATTAAGTTTGACTCTGGGGATATCAAAGAGATATTTATTTCTGGTGTGGTGATAATGGGTCCTATTACATCTGTCCAGGGAGAGTTTCAGAGCACGATTTGCATTTAAGAATAGGGTTTTGTAAATATAGTTGACACAAGAGAATTTGTGGAGTGAGATTATGTTTAGCATGTTTAGGGAGTTAAACAAGGGGGCTGAGTGTTGTCTGAAAGCAGAATTTGTTATTATTCTGATAGCAGATTTTTGCTGGTAATGATGGACTTGAGGTGGTTTGCAGTGGTTGAACCCCATGCACGGATGCCATAATTAAAATAGGGATAGATTAGTGCATAATATAGAGAGATGAGAGCAGAGTTAGGTACATAATATCTGATTTTGGAGAGTATACCAACTGTTTTAGAGACTTTCTTAGTTATGTGTTGTATGTGGGTACTGAAGTAGAGTCTCTTGTCTAGGAATAGGCCGAGAAACTTTCCATCATTTTTATTGCTAATGTTTACATTGACTATCTGAAGCTGAATTGCTTTTGTAGATTTGCTTCCAAATAAGATGTAGTAGGTCTTTTCTATGTTAAGTGTTAGTTTGTTGGTTGACATCCATAAGTGGACTTTTTTTAGTTCATTATTAACAACATTATTTAGTGTATGTGGGTTAGGGTTAGAGTAGATGACGGTAGTATCATCAGCAAACAAAATAGGTTTCAGAATGTTAGAGACATTAGGCAGATCATTGATGTAAATAAGAAATAAGAGAGGTCCCAAAATGCTGCCCTGTGGCATTCCAACGGTTATTGGTAGAGCGGGAGAGGTTATATTATTGATGGCTACACATTGGTGTCTATCACTAAGATAGGATTGGATATAGTCCAGTGTATGGCCTCGAGTTCCATAATGATGGAGTTTACGTAAGAGGTAATTGTGATAAAGAGTATCAAAGGCCTTTCTCAGGTCAATGATGAGTCCAATCGGAAACTCATTTTTGTCAAGGGCTGAGTAAATTATATCAAGAAGACTAATAATTGCATCGTTGGTACTCTTTTGGGAGCGGAAGCCAAACTGACAGGGGTTTAGAATGTCAAATTTTACGAGGTAGGAGTAGAGCTGTTTGTAGATAATTTTTTCAAATATTTTTGATAGTATGGGTAGGTCTATATTGGTCTATAATTGTTTATGTCTGCCGGATTACCTCCTTTATAAACTGGCGTTACTCTTGCTTTTTTAAGGATATCAGGGAAGGTATGACACTCAAGGGATTTGTTGAACAGCAGAGCTATAGGTGGCGCAAGGGCGTGGGAGGCGCTCTTGTATACAATGGATGGTATTTCACTGATGTTCCCAGCTTTGGTTTTTAGTGAGTGTATGATGGACACAACATCTGTCGGGCTGACTGGTGAGAGGAGAAGAGAGTTTGGATAGCTGCCTGAGAGATATGTGTTGATATGTGTCTGAGTCTGTGGGATTTTACTGGCAAGGTTAGCACCAACCGATGGAAAGAAGCTATTAAATTCATTCGCCATTTCTAAATCAGATGACGGTGTAAGGCCATCCTTAGAGTGTGTTATCTAGTTGTAGGAGTGTTGTTTAGTTCCTAGGATATTAAAGATGGTTTTCCATGTGCTTTTCATGTTCATCATCTTAAGGTATCACTAATACTTAAGCTTTAATTAAGATTAAAGACTGAGTATTAGAGTGAGAACATCTAAATTAAGTTAACCCTTAATTAAGTTCATACTAATTATAGGTTAAAAACCTAAGCTAAATATATTTATCTAAGATTATTTTACTTTACAATCATCATTTTTCAAATTTTGTATATATTCATCTTGACAGTCTCTACTGTTTTTTTTTTGTTCTCTCCGCCAAACTTGTGTATCCTTCATGGCTATCTAGTGATCCTTATTCTACTTCTAATTGTTTCAATTATTTTGTTTACTTGCATTTATTGTTGTGTTTTGCTATACTTATTCTCTAATTATAGCAGACTTTGTATATATGTAAGCATTTACCTCAGTGTCTTAGTAAATTCTTGCTCATAAATATAATCTTACCCTGTTTTTTTGTTTTTGTTTATAATTTTTAAATTTAATTGTAATTTGATTTATACACCATTTATTGTAATTAATTACTGAGCTCATTTTTTTTCTTTTTTTCTTAAATTCATACTAATTATAGATTCACAACTAAGCTATAATAAATAATTGATTTTTAAGATTATCTTTACTTTACGATTATTTTTTGTCTCTTTATTTTTTGCTATATATTATTCTTGTCAGTCACCTGTTTTTTCTTCTCTCTTAACCTAACTACTGTATCCTTCCTGGCTATCTACGGGAATCTTTGCTCTACTTCTAATTATTTATATTTTTTGTGTATCTACGTTTATTGTTGTGTTTTTCTACAATTACTTTCTATTTACAGCAGTTTTAGTATTTAACTGTTCCTGTAATTGCTTATCTTATTGTATCGTGACATTATTGTATCTATATGCTTATTGATATTGATCCTGATCGAAATCTTCTGTCCCATACCCACACAAATTAGCACATTGATCATCATTATTGCAGGTATTACACAGCAAATCTTGCAAAAAACAAACTTCTAAATAGCACCTGCTTATCAGTTTACAACCAAAATGTTAGGTCACTTGGTAAACATTTTGATGATATAAATGCACTACTCACAGCACTAGGTACTAATTTATCATTCATCATTTTAACAGAAACTTGGCTAAGTAAAGACTATACCCAACTCTACAATTTAGCTGGTTATAAAGCCATTCATAACTGTAGGCCTAATAAAAAAGGAGATGGCACAGCAATATATTACAAAGATACCTTCATCTGCAATAGTGTCATCAGTGATAGAGACGACTATTGTGAATATACCTTTACCAAGTTCTCCAGTAAATCCCTTAAATCCTCTCTGACTATCGGTGCCATCTATAGATTTCCTAATACCAACATAGCTTCATTCTCAGATAACGTAAGAAATCTTATCATAAATAACAATCTCAACAAAAATCACATCATTCTGGGAGGTGATTTCAATATTGACCTGGGTCTTCAAAACAACCCTCAAGTTGACTATTTCCGTAACAGCATGCACTCCTGTATGCTAATCCCCACAATCACCAAGCCCACCCGAGTCACTCAAACATCTGCCACTACCCTGGATCATTTATGGACTAATATAACAGCTCCCCTTACATCTGGGGTAATCTATGACAGAACAACTGACCACTATCCTACCTTCCTCATAGCAAACATGGACACAGCACCACTAGAAAGCAAGAAACTCTCATTCAGGCTACACAGTGAATCAGCTTTAGGCAATCTTTCTAATGCACTTCAATGCATTAACTGGGAATCTGAATTTAATAATACACAGGATATAAACTCATTAACTAACCTCTTTCTCTCCAAAACTCTAAGTCTCTACAACACTCACTGTCCCCTCCTTACCAAAGAAGTAACTGATAAAAGAAACAATAACCCGTGGCTCACAAGTGGCATAATCAAATCAATCAACAAAAAACATGAATATGAAAAGAAATTTAGGATTGGTCTAGTTATAAAGTTAAGTAGTTACTGTGGTTCACATTGTTTGAACACTATTATCTAAACAGGAGGATGGATTGAACACACTTACTTGTTATAAATTCTTGCACTAAACTTTGTCAAGGATTTTCTTGAAATTATCTCTCTACAATGTGAATTAATATATCTCTCTTGTGAATAGATTCTCAATGGCATACAAATTACGTATTTTCACTAAATTATGTAATAATATAGCAATAGTTAAGGTAATTATGGTATTATTATAGTACTAGTTAAGGTAATTATGGTAATATTACGTCAAGTAATAGGTAAAGTAATTATGGTAATATTAAAGTTATTGTTAAGGTAATTATAGTTAATTCCTTTCAATATGTTACGGCATTGAACATATTTTGCTTTATATTTATTTTCTGATGCTAGAGAGGAAAAAACCATGAATAACAACCTTGCTGTAAAAAAAAGTCCATATAGAGGAAGAAAAATACACAGACCTAACACGAATGCATATGTGAGTGTTGCAACGTAAAAGAATACTGTGTTGAGAGTGTTACATCACAGGAATGAAGTGTTGTAGCACAGAAAAAAAACATGTCGAAACCCTTACTCACAATAGGATATATTAAGTGTGTTGTAGGTAGGGTGCGTACAACCCTACCGTACAAACAACCAAAACCCATAGAGTGCTTATACTTTGGTCAGGAGATCACCCTGTACGCGTCCTGCACTTGGAGAGGGGTTCAGTGTCACATTAAGGGGATGCGGCTCAAGCACTGGCCTCGTTATCACGTGCACACACCCAATTCGAGCCTCTGTGATTCCCTACTGTTATGATCTCAGCCTACAGGAGAAACGAGTCTCCCTCCTTGAGAGTTATTCAGCAAGCCTGACCTAACTAGAAGGTCTAGCAAATATTGAGGTGATAACCCATATGAAAAATGGCTGGTTGGATATGTAAAACAATTTAAGATTATGGGCAGTAAGTAAGGAAATAGATAAATGACTGGCTAGGAGATGTGGACATTTTGCTGGAGGCGTGAGGCTCGCTTCCGGAGGACCTTGACCTCACTTGAGTGCCAGACATCGCAGGGGGAAGCCGCGCTCCGTTTGAGCTCCCGCCAGAAGGGAACCCCTAGTGATATATCTCTAAGAGAAGAGAAGTGTGCAGACGTGCCAGCTGTGGAATTGAGCTGAGAACGTTGTGGTGTCAAGTCTTGGACGGCGAGGAGAGTTTAATAAGCTGCTCAGAGGCATTTTCGTGGGCTGTGTGGAGCGCCCTGACCAGACGCCGTCAGAGGGAAAGCGCCCTCGATCAGTTAATCTGTGGTAAGCACGATATACGCCAGTTCATAGTGATTGCTTATAGTTGGTCGTGTGCCCAGCGACAGTAGCGATGTTTATTTATAAGTTAGACATGTTTTAATAAGGCAGAAGGCCTGAAATAAGAGAGTGGAGAGGGAGGAACACGGAGCGACGTCCGCCCCCTCTGAGCGCTGGCGGACGACTGAGGGAGCCTGGCTCCGGATGGAGGAAGACCCTCCCCGCGAGTGAGGACCGCCGCCAGGCGAGGTGGAGTATGGACCCGCCCAAAACGGGGGAGTCCACTCTCACTGTATGTAGAGAACAGATAGAGGTTTGAGGCAAACATATTGTGTGAATATTTTTTGTTTATGTGTTAAAGGGGAACATTTTATTGGAGTGTCGATGGGTTGCAGGTTTGTTCTTTGGGGAAGAAGTTGCTGAGCACTTCGAAGCCAGCAGATGAAGTAGCTGATGAGACTCCAAGGTAGTGGAGCAGAGGACCTCGAGCTGTGAGGAGAAGCAGCAGTGAAGAGGAGTGTCACGTGCTTCTGTAGAGGTGGAAAAGCACCACAGTTGCTCGGGGAAACTTCATGGTGTAGCAGCCAAGAGAGCTGTGGAGGAACCTAGCAGAAGGGTGAAGCACCGTAGTTACTCAAGGAAACTTCATGATAGCAGCCTGGAGGAGCTGCAGAGGATCCTGGTAGTGAAGCCCGGAAGAACCTAAGGATATTAGGGTTGTGAACTTCCAGAGGTGGAAGGGGAAGTTCTGGTGGATTACTTATAGGGAGTTGATAGTGTTTGGTTGTCATTAGCGTGCAAGACGCAGTGAGAGGTGAGTGACTGTTTGCATTCTTATGTCAAGGAGTGATTTATTCTGAAGCTTAGAGTTGCAGTCGTAGGCTTGATTACCTACAGATATATGTGCTCGAGGACTGACAGTGATCGATTAATCATTGTTGTGTATCAATGAACATTTATACTGATATATGTTATTGCATTAAAATGCTGGTTTTCTATATATACATTATCTTGCTGATAGTGCAACAGTGTATGTAGGCTTGACCAACTTGAGGAGGTTAATAGTATCAGGTGGTGAACCAGGCGATAGGATACCACTTGATAAGCTGATAATAGAGTTCTGATGGGGTTGGAGCGCAACCTGATTGTGATATTATAGAGTATAGGATTCATTATTATTATATGTGTGTATGTATCGTGTATGTGCTTTGTCCAGTAAATGTGTCACAATTTGCTGGTGTTTGCCCTTGTCCTAGTGAGGCTTCCCAGGAAGTAGTGAAGAAGGAGAGAGAAAGAACCAAGAACCACTGCTGTGGACAGGGTAAGAAGTAATACTAGTAAGTCATAGGGGATTGAGGAGATCATATCTCATAAGGAGAGAGTGGGGAGTCACAGCGGCTCGAGTGGGTGTGTGCACGTGACAACGAGGCTAAGTGTTGGAGCCGCATCCCCTAAACGTGTGACGCTGAGCCCCTCTCCAAGAGCCAGAAGCGCCAAGGGTGATCTCCTAGTATAAGCACTCTGCCGAGTTGTGGGTTGGGTTGTCCATAGAGAAGGATCGACGACGACAACACCAACCAACCCACGAGTCTATAAAAAAATTGGGGGCCTGTGTCCGGGAGAGTGAACTGACACACCCACACCCTGTCCAAGAGTGGATTTGTACACCCTTGCTGAGATAAACTGTGTGACCGCAGGTGTATACTCTCTCTCTTGGGAAGACTCACAGGACAAAGATGGATAAGGTGCAAGTGTTTGTGGAGTCAGGCAAGCCTGAGGACTTGGAAGGTTGCACGAGGGATCAATTGAAACAAATAGCAGAAAAATGTGGCATCAGGTTGAAAGCATCTAAAGTAGCTGGGATGAAGGATGAGATCCTGAGGCAGTTAAGAGCCAAAAATGAAGCGGCAGAACAAGGAGCCCAGAAAGGAGCTGAAAGCGGAAAGGAGGATGATGGGCAGGATGAAGTGAGATCCCAGGGATCGAGTAGGAGCAGCAAGAGTAGCCGCAGTAGTAGGAGTAGCCGAAATAGGAGCTTGGAGAGATTCCAGTTAGAGCTCCAGATCCAACAACAGCGTGAGGAGAGACAGTTCCAGCTGGAAAAGATGAAATTGGAACTCCAGATGAAAAATGAAGCCGAGAAGGAAAAAGAGAAAACCAGACTGGAAATAGAAAAAGAGAAAACCAGAGTAAGAGAACTGGAGTTGGAACAGGAGAAAGAAAAAGAAAAAGCCCAGGTCGAAAAAGAAAGAGCCCAGGTCGAAAAAGAAAAAGAGAGAACAAAACAAATGCAGATAGAAGCGAATAGAACCTTGGCTGAGCAAAGGATTGAACATGGGTTGCCAGAGAGCACCACCCAGGTATCACACCCACCAGATGTTAGGGTTAGGGAGAAGGACATTCCCTTGTTTGTGCCCGAAGAGGCAGAGAGCTTCTTCGAGCATTTTGAGAAAGTAGCCAGCATCAAGGAGTGGCCACAGGAGGAATGGGCCCAGCTGGTCCAGTTAAGATTGACCGGTGCAGCCAGGGAGGCATACACCCAATTGTCACTGGAAGAGTGTCAGGATTATGCCACAGTAAAGAGCAGCATATTGCGCTCGTTTCAGTTAACCCCAGAAGCTTATAGAAAGCGCTTCAGAGAGATGAGCAAAGTTGGAGCATGTACGTTTGCTGAGACAGCAAGAGATCTGGAAAGACGATTCCAGAAGTGGATTGAGGCTGCTGGAGTTAGATCTTACGCTGACCTGAAGCAACTGATGGTCATGGAGAAGTTCTTGGAGATGATGCATCCCGAAACAAAGTTCAAGATCCAAGAAGCAGGGATAATGGAGGTGAAAGATGCCGCAGATAGGGCGGATATGATTACTGAAGCATATAAGAGCTTAAGGGAGAACAGAGTGAGAAGCGAGGCGAGACACAGCAATGGCAGACCCAATGGAGTCTGGGGAGGAAGAAATTATGAGAGACCCAGAAGAGTCTGGGGTGAGAAAAATTTTGATAAATGGGCAGATAAAAGTAAGTACCCTAGAACTCAGAAGAGTAGGTCGCGCACTTCATCTGAAAGTGAGGATGGAGGAGCAAAACGAGAAACTGATCGTGATCCAGGGAATCAAGAATCCAGTAAAGCTCCACAGAGTACGAGTAGTACGTCTGGCACGAGGAACTCCAATACGAGTGGGCAGAGTCAGAGCTACTCTGGTACGTATAGGAGAGATTTTTCACAGATGAGATGTTACAATTGTAACGGATTGGGTCACGTGATGCGAGATTGTCGGCAGGGCAAGAGAGTTGTGACCCTGGCCATGTGTGACCCCCGAAACAAATATATCAATGTGTTCCAAGACAAACCACAGAGATCAAACTTAGTGAACGAGAGGTATAGGCCGTCCATGAGCAAAGGTTGGATCAGTGTAGGAGGCCAACCTGAGGTAGAAGTTGGTATCTTAAGAGATACCGGAGCTAATCAGAGCTTGATTGCGAGAAGCCTGATTGGGAATGATCGACGGTTAGCTGGCAGTGGGAAGATGAAAGTATATGGGTTATTGTCGGAGAGTGACATGCCCATTTGTACTGTCCAGCTAAGGTCGGAATATGTGTCGGCAGAGGTGATGTTGGGAGTATGCCCCGACATACCTATTCCAGGAGTCCAAGTGATCCTAGGAAATGACTTGTGCGGGACAAAGGTGTTGCCGAGAGTCGTAGCAGAGACTGTGCCAGAGGAGTGCCAAGAAGGCCACGGCACGTGTGGGACACCTGAGAGTGTGAACCTGACTGACATCCGAGGGGATGAGTCAGGAGACCGCCAAGCCATTGAGTACCCTGTCTCGGTAGTGAGGAAGGCAGAGGTGGCCGACAAGGAAGACGCTGGAGAAGATGATACAGTGTCGATTCAACCAGTGGAAGATATCGATGTAGATATAGCATGGCTGTTTGATGAAGGTCCAGCCCAGGCAAATGGAGTCTCGGTGAGGTCGAAAGTGAGGATGACCCAGCCGAGGAAGACTCATGTGAAGAGAGCGGACCTGAGCAGAGCCCAGACTGCTGAAATTAAGGGTCAGAAGGTGAATGCAACTGTGCTGAGTAGGAATGAGGAAAGATGTGGACATACTGAGGACGGAAATAGAGCGTCAAGTGGTCCACGAGCACAGAGGCATAGGGATAGTGGAGTTAAGTTGTTTGAGATGTCAAGAGTTGACATGTTTCACAGACAACGTGGAGGAGAGATAGTGAAGAAGAGTAATAACCGAGAAAATGAAAGGAGAAGAGACAGTATGTGTGGAGAGATGCTTACGAGCACTTTGGGAGAGGCAAAGCGACATGTATGGTCGAGTGCTGTTGGATGTAATACAGGGCCCGAAGAAACTTTTAGGGAACGAAGAAGAGTTGAAGGAGAAGAAATGGAGTGGTATAGAGGTGAGAAGTGTGGGAAGAGGATGATGATGCAAGCATGGAGGAATAGAAGAAAGCCGAGGACTCGATGGAGGTCAAACAAGACGATGTCTTGGACAAATGAGGAGACGAAAGGGAGGATAGTTGGTGAAGACGAGGGAGTGAAGTATGATGACAGGAGGCGGAAGTATAATGGCAGTAGATGGAAGTATGAAGACGACAGAGGAGATACAGACAGTAGATGTCTGACTCTGGACGGGAAGAGAAGAAGACGAGGAAACGGAGGGTGGAGACAGTAAGTAGAGTGGACCAATGGATTGCAGGCGTCCAAGGAGGACAGCCTAGCCAAGAGGTGTCAGAGAAGTCAAATCGTTTGTGAGAAGATCATGTTTCTGGCACGTGGTGTGCCAGATGTTGCAAGGTGCAACGAATTAATTGTAGACTCCTAAGAGAGTATATGGGGAGAAGAACGAGACAGTGTGGTGGCGGATGTATTATCCCGAGCTTTGCCACTGGAATAACTCTCAAAAATAAGGGGAGGGGAGTGTTATGATCTCAGCCTACAGGAGAAACGAGTCTCCCTCCTTGAGAGTTATTCAGCAAGCCTGACCTAACTAGAAGGTCTAGCAAATATTGAGGTGATAACCCATATGAAAAATGGCTGGTTGGATATGTAAAACAATTTAAGATTATGGGCAGTAAGTAAGGAAATAGATAAATGACTGGCTAGGAGATGTGGACATTTTGCTGGAGGCGTGAGGCTCGCTTCCGGAGGACCTTGACCTCACTTGAGTGCCAGACATCGCAGGGGGAAGCCGCGCTCCGTTTGAGCTCCCGCCAGAAGGGAACCCCTAGTGATATATCTCTAAGAGAAGAGAAGTGTGCAGACGTGCCAGCTGTGGAATTGAGCTGAGAACGTTGTGGTGTCAAGTCTTGGACGGCGAGGAGAGTTTAATAAGCTGCTCAGAGGCATTTTCGTGGGCTGTGTGGAGCGCCCTGACCAGACGCCGTCAGAGGGAAAGCGCCCTCGATCAGTTAATCTGTGGTAAGCACGATATACGCCAGTTCATAGTGATTGCTTATAGTTGGTCGTGTGCCCAGCGACAGTAACGATGTTTATTTATAAGTTAGACATGTTTTAATAAGGCAGAAGGCCTGAAATAAGAGAGTGGAGAGGGAGGAACACGGAGCGACGTCCGCCCCCTCTGAGCGCTGGCGGACGACTGAGGGAGCCTGGCTCCGGATGGAGGAAGACCCTCCCCGCGAGTGAGGACCGCCGCCAGGCGAGGTGGAGTATGGACCCGCCCAAAACGGGGGAGTCCACTCTCACTGTATGTAGAGAACAGATAGAGGTTTGAGGCAAACATATTGTGTGAATATTTTTTGTTTATGTGTTAAAGGGGAACATTTTATTGGAGTGTCGATGGGTTGCAGGTTTGTTCTTTGGGGAAGAAGTTGCTTAGCACTTTGAAGCCAGCAGATGAAGTAGCTGATGAGACTCCAAGGTAGTGGAGCAGAGGACCTCGAGCTGTGAGGAGAAGCAGCAGTGAAGAGGAGTGTCACGTGCATCTGTAGAGGTGGAGAAGCACCACAGTTGCTCGGGGAAACTTCATGGTGTAGCAGCCAAGAGAGCTGTGGAGGAACCTAGCAGAAGGGTGAAGCACCGTAGTTACTCAAGGAAACTTCATGATAGCAGCCTGGAGGAGCTGCAGAGGATCCTGGTAGTGAAGCCCGGAAGAACCTAAGGATATTAGGGTTGTGAACTTCCAGAGGTGGAAGGGGAAGTTCTGGTGGATTACTTATAGGGAGTTGATAGTGTTTGGTTGTCATTAGCGTGCAAGACGCAGTGAGAGGTGAGTGACTGTTTGCATTCTTATGTCAAGGAGTGATTTATTCTGAAGCTTAGAGTTGCAGTCGTAGGCTTGATTACCTACAGATATATGTGCTCGAGGACTGACAGTGATCGATTAATCATTGTTGTGTATCAATGAACATTTATACTGATATATGTTATTGCATTAAAATGCTGGTTTTCTATATATACATTATCTTGCTGATAGTGCAACAGTGTATGTAGGCTTGACCAACTTGAGGAGGTTAATAGTATCAGGTGGTGAACCAGGAGATAGGATACCACTTGATAAGCTGATAATAGAGTTCTGATGGGGTTGGAGCGCAACCTGATTGTGATATTATAGAGTATAGGATTCATTATTATTATATGTGTGTATGTATCGTGTATGTGCTTTGTCCAGTAAATGTGTCACAATTTGCTGGTGTTTGCCCTTGTCCTAGTGAGGCTTCCCAGGAAGTAGTGAAGAAGGAGAGAGAGAGAGAGAAAGAACCAAGAACCACTGCTGTGGACAGGGTAAGAGGTAATACTAGTAAGTCATAGGGGATTGAGGAGATCATATCTCATAAGGAGAGAGTGGGGAGTCACAGCGGCTCGAGTGGGTGTGTGCACGTGACAACGAGGCTAAGTGTTGGAGCCGCATCCCCTAAACGTGTGACGCTGAGCCCCTCTCCAAGAGCCAGAAGCGCCAAGGGTGATCTCCTAGTATAAGCACTCTGCCGAGTTGTGGGTTGGGTTGTCCATAGAGAAGGATCGACGACGACAACACCAACCAACCCACGAGTCTATAATACTACTCTCTCCTTATTTGGTATGACTTCCTCAATCACCCTTTCTTCGAATTATAATTCTGTACCACCCTGTCCACAGCTGTCCTCCTTTCTCTCTCTCTCTCTCTCCCTCCTACTTTCTGGGAAGCCTCACTAGGACAAGGGCAAACACCTGCTGGTTTTGAACATTTAATATACAGGGAACATATACAACACACAAAAGATACAATAATGACTCCAACACTCTATGCTATTATAGTGAGGTCTAGTCACCTATTATAGTGATCACCTATTATACCTATTATAGTGATGGTGAGATCTAATGCCATCAGGACTATCAGCTGCTTATATCAAGTGGTCGCCCAACTCCTGGCTCACCACTTACGCTACCAACCTCATCAAGTTGCTTAAATCTTGCAATACATTATGGCACCATCAGCCCTAGAACATATATAAATATACATAAGGAAATCCTGCCTATGGCTGTAACACTATAGACAACAGTATAAACACTCCTCGATACCAAAAATAGTCATTCACTCACCTTCCACTGTGTCATGCACGCAATGACACTCAAACACTCCAACTCCCTATTGGTAAACAATAAGAACCTCCTCTCTACACCTGGAGATTCACTACCCTGAACGTCTTCAGGCTCCTCTACAATTATCTACCAGGATCCTCTACAGCTCTTCCAGGCTACTACACCATGAAGTCTTCCTCAAACAACAATGGTGCTTCACCACTGGTACCACAGGGGCACGTAAAACTCTACTCCACTGCTTTTCCTCTCACAACTTGAGGTCCTACTCCTCCTATGGGGCTGCTCTTCCATAGAGCTCAGTATTTCTTCAATAGCCTTTGAGCTCCATCCACTGACTCCTCCTCTTCTGGCTCGTAGTTCTCAGCAACTCCTTCCCCCCATCAGAGCTGCCAGATCCAAATTGCTAAAAGTAGCGAGCTGACGGTCAAAAAGTAGCGAATTTGCAAGTAGAGTAGCCCAGTGTTTTGTTTAGTCAAATCGAACCAAATCAAACGTTTATTCAGGTAAAAGTATATACATACAAGATGAGTTACAAACATAATGTTAGATTTCTAGATAACGACAGTACATACAGACAGACGACATTCAAATTTAGTAAGTTTATCTTTCTTCTTTGATAGAACAGACTTGATGCTCATCTGCTGATGACTTACCTCCGATATATTTTGTCTGTGTTTTAATGTTTCACTGTGTTCCTTTAAACCACTTCTATGAGCTCTTATCTCATTTCTACAATCTTTACAATATGCCATATTTCCATCTTCTTTCACTTCAGTTAACCACTTTCCAAACACGGGATCCTAGATGTGCTCACCTAGATGTGCTCACCTAGATGTGCTCACCTAGATGTGCTCACCTATATGTGCTCACCTAGATGTGCTTACCTTGATGTGCTTACCTTGATGTGCTTACCTAGATGTGCTTACCTTGATGTGCTCACCTAGATGTGCTTACCTTGATGTGCTTACCTAGATGTGCTCACCTAGATGTGCTCACCTAGATGTGCTCACCTAGATGTGCTCACCTAGATGTGCTCACCTAGATGTGCTTACCTAGATGTGCTCACCCTAGATGTGCTTACCTTGATGTGCTCACCTAGATGTGCTCCCCTAGATGTGCTTACCTTGATGTGCTTACCTAGATGTGCTTACCTTGATGTGCTCACCTAGATGGTCTCACCTAGATGTGCTTACCTTGATGTGCTTACCGAGATGTGCTTACCTAGATGTGCTCACCTAGATGTGCTTACCTAGATGTGCTCACCTAGATGTGCTCACCTAGATGTGCTTACCTTGATGTGCTCACCTAGATGTGCTTATCTAGATGTGCACACCTAGATGTGCTCACCTAGATGTGCTCACCTAGATGTGTACATGTATATGTGCTCACTTAGATGTGCTTACCTATATGTGCTCACCTAGATGTGCTCACCTAGATGTGCATATCTAGATGTGCTCACCTAGTTGTGCTTACCTTGATGTGCTCACCTAGATGTGCTCACCTAGATGTGCTCACCTAAATGTGCTCACCTAGATGTGCACATCTAGATGTGCTCACCTAGATGTGCTTACCTAGATGTGCTCACCTAGATGTGCTCACCTAGATGTGCTCACCTAGATGTGCTCACCTAGATGTGCTCACCTAGATGTGCACATCTAGATGTGCTCACCTAGGGATGCTCACCTAAATGTGCTCACCTAAATGTGCTCACCTAGCTGTTCTCACCTAGATGTGCTCACCTAAATGCGCTCACCTAAATGTGCTCACCTAGATGTGCTCACCTAAATGTGCTCACCTTGATGTGCTCACCTAGATGTGCACATCTAGATGTGCTCACCTAGATGTGCTCACCTAGATGTGCTTACCTAGATGTGCTCATCTAGATGTGCTCACCTAGATGTACTCACCTAGATGTGCATATCTAGATGTGCTCACCTAGATGTGCTTACCTTGATGTGCTCACCTAGATGTGCTCACCTAGATGTGGTCACCTAGATGTACTCACCTAGATGTGCTCACCTAGATGTGCTTACCTTGATGTGCTCACCTAGATGTGCTCACCTAGATGTGCTCACCTAGATGTGCTCACCTAGATGTGCTCACCTAGATGTGCTCACCTAGATGTACTCACCTAGATGTGCTCACCTAGATGTGCTCAACTATATAACACAGTTAGTAATAGCGTATTTAGCGTATATGTGTTGATACACCTATACGCCAAATCCAACACCTTATAGTGTGTTGAAACTCATAAGATTGAATACTTGCCTTAAACTTATAACAAAAAGAACCTTCAATTTATTTTTCTATATTGAAAGCTTCAATCAATATTATCCTAATGATAGAGAAATAGTGTTTCTGCTAACTTAGGAAATTTGTAATAATATCTACTGTAATTATTAATATTATAATAATAGTTCAGGCATTAAGGGAATATTTATGGCAAAGACATGTATATTCCTTATATGTACAGAGGAAGTATATGTATATTCCAAGCAGTATCTTACGGGATTCATTATATTATTGATTATATTTCTATACTGATGCTCGAGAAGAAGCAATCTAGAATGAGAACCTGGCGACGAACGAAAATCTACTTGTACACAAACAAAAAATATTTAGACATAACACGAATACATTCACACATGTTGTGAGCTTCGCAACAGCAACGAAATAGCATTTTGTGAGCGTTGCAATACAGGAATGAGTTGTTATTGTTGCAACACAGAGACAATGTGTTGTGAGTGTTGCAACTGATGACTAACATACTTGATGTGAACGTTACAACAGAAAAATAATATAATGTTAGAGTTGCATCACGTTATTTCTGTGTTGCAATGATGCATTAATCACCTCATAATATCTCTATGTTGCAATGTTGAAACACTCACCACACAATATCCCTTTGTAGTATCACTGAAACCACATTATTTCTTTGTTGCAACACTCGCAACACGTTGTACCTGTCTGTTGCACGCAATATTCACAACAATTTATTCATATACGCTGCAACATTCACAACACGTTATTCCTGTATTACAACGTTGCAACACTCACAACATATTATAACTGTGTTGCAGCGTTCATTACACTTTGTTTCTACGTTGAATTATTCACAAAACGTTTGTTCTGTTGTGCAACACTCACAACATGTAACTCCCGAGTTGCAACACGCAAAACGGGTTATTTGGGCGATGCAACTCTCACAACATGATAATCCAGTGTTGCAATGATGTAACCACAACACTAACAATTTATAATTTATGCATGCAACACTTACAGAACATCATTTCTGTGTTGCGCTACTCACAAAATGGCATTCATGTGTTGTAACACTCACAACACGTTATTCCTGTGTTGCATCGCTTCATCGCATGTTAGTGGTGTGTTTCAACACTCATAAGACATTACCAATGTGATGCAACACTCAACTCGTTCTCCCATCAAGCGTTAAACGTTGAATTCTTGCACGATATAAATTGTTCATTGCTAATATGTAAATTAAAAATGAGAAGAGATTAAACAGATAGATAAAAGGTGATGGCAAAATTACTACATTATAAATAGATAAATAGAAAACAATTAAATAAACAAATAAAACGGAAAGAATAAATATATTATATGCAATTTAATAATTTTAAAAATTATTAAGTGAATAAATACAGATGATTAAGTATATAAGAAATGTGAATGGATTAATAAATACATGATGATCAAAGAACTAATTTAAATGTGATAAATAGATATGTAAAAAGTACTGGAATAGATATATGAAAAGTGAATCAATATTAAAGGGGATTAAATAGATAAAAAAATAGGACTCAATAATTCTAAGTATTATTTGGATAATATATGATAAAGGAAGTTCTGCCGATCATGGTCGAACTGGTGACCGCGTGAACACCGGGTCCGACCTCCCTGTCTGGCCACGACTCTTCCTGCTTAATGAAGAACTCCGCAGTCATACATTCATCCACTTCATCATACATCTTCAACTGACAATTGAAGCGTGTGAAGGAGAAAGTCGAGAAGGAAAATGAATCTTTATGAGAAGCGTATGTAAGGAAATAATGAGGTGAAAGCCCCAGGCCAGTATGAATATATAACACTTGGAAGGGACATTAGGATGGGCTGCGATGTGAGGACGGAGTGAAGGAACGGTGCCCAATCACTTGGACCATCGGGGATACAACAGAAAACATATTTTATAGACATCATAGATCTCAGTAAAGTTAAGCAAAGCAAACTATTCGAAGTTATTTTCTCAAATTTATTAGGGTATATCTGGGAGATATTCTACTTAGAGTTGATTAGATCAACAAATAACTAGTTTTCATTGATTGTATATGTGCATACAAGTAATTATGGTAATATCATAGTAATAGATAAGGTAATTATGATAGTACTATAGTATTCGTGAAGGTAATTATCCTATTGCTGTCAATATATTGCGGCAGTTAAAATGTTTTTCATTATATAACTGTTTTAACCCAAGAGAGGAAAGAATCGTGAATGAATACAAGACTTTAGTTAAAACTTGTCATATTCATATCCAAAAATACACATAATTAAAATGAATGCACACACTTGTTGTTAGTGTTGCAACGCTCAGGAATAGCATGCTTTGGGTGTTGCAACACAGGTATAAGATGTTTTGAGTGTTGCAAATTTGCATAAGGAATCCTGAGTCTTGCAACATTGAGATAAGAAGTTATCAGTGTTGGAACACAAGAAGGAGGTGTTGCAAAACTGAACTTGTTGTGAGTTTTGGAACTACAAATAACATACCCAGGGTTGCAACACATAAATAACATAATGTGAAGGTTTCAACATGTTATTACTGTGTTACAAAGTTTCAAAACATACAACACATTCCGCATAGGTTGAAACACAGCACTTTATTTCTGTGCTGTAACACAGAAAAGTTATTGTTTTGTAACACGACTCATAACACGTCATTGCTGTGTTGTGGCACTCACATCAGGGTATTACAGTGTTGCAATTATGCAACTCTCATCGTGCAATTTCTTTGTTGCAACAGTCACGTTAGGACTGTGTTGCAACACTCACGTTAGGACCGTGTTGCAACACTCACGTTAGGACCGTGATGCAACAGTCACGTTAGGACTGTGTTGCAACACTCACGTTAGGACCGTGTTGCAACACTCACGTTAGGACCGTGTTGCAACACTCACGTTAGGACCGTGATGCAACAGTCACGTTAGGACCGTGATGCAACACTCACGTTAGGACCGTGATGCAACACTCACGTTAGGACCGTGATGCAACACTCACGTTAGGACCGTGATGCAACACTCACGTTAGGACCGTGATGCAACAGTCACGTTAGGACCGTGATGCAACAGTCACGTTAGGACCGTGATGCAACAGTCACGTTAGGACCGTGATGCAACAGTCACGTTAGGACCGTGATGCAACACTCACGTTAGGACCGTGATGCAACACTCATGTCAGGACCGTGATGCAACACTCACGTTAGGACCGTGATGCAACACTCACGTTAGGACCGTGATGCAACACTCATGTCAGGACCGTGATGCAACACTCACGTCAGGACCGTGATGCAACACTCACGTTAGGACCGTGATGCAACAGTCACGTTAGGACCGTGATGCAACACTCATGTCAGGACCGTGATGCAACACTCACGTTAGGACCGTGATGCATCAGTCACGTTAGGACCGTGATGCAACACTCATGTCAGGACCGTGATGCAACACTCACGTTAGGACCGTGATGCAACAGTCACGTTAGGACCGTGATGCAACACTCACGTTAGGACCGTGATGCAACACTCACGTTAGGACCGTGATGCAACACTCACGTTAGGACCGTGATGCAACACTCACGTTAGGACCGTGATGCAACAGTCACGTTAGGACCGTGATGCAACACTCATGTCAGGACCGTGGTGCAACACTCACGTTAGGACCGTGATGCAACAGTCACGTTAGGACCGTGATGCAACACTCATGTCAGGACCGTGATGCAACACTCACGTTAGGACCGTGATGCAACAGTCACGTTAGGACCGTGATGCAACACTCACGTTAGGACCGTGATGCAACACTCACGTTAGGACCGTGATGCAACACTCACGTTAGGACCGTGATGCAACACTCACGTTAGGACCGTGATGCAACACTCACGTTAGGACCGTGATGCAACACTCACGTTAGGACCGTGATGCAACACTCACGTTAGGACCGTGATGCAACACTCACGTTAGGACCGTGATGCAACACTCACGTTAGGACCGTGATGCAACACTCACGTTAGGACCGTGATGCAACACTCACGTTAGGACCGTGATGCAACACTCACGTTAGGACCGTGATGCAACACTCACGTTAGGACCGTGATGCAACACTCACGTTAGGACCGTGATGCAACACTCAAAACTCACATTCCCATCAAGTGTTTAACGTTGTTCTTGCCAGATATTAATGTTTTATTGCTAATAAGTAAATTTTATAAAAGTCAGCTATTTAATAAATCAACAAAAGATAATAGAAATAATAACTAACAAGTGATTAAATAGATGAATAAAAATAATGGAATAAATAAAAAAGTGGCTGAAGAAACAAATTATATTAGATTAAAACAGCTAATAAAAGTGATTAACTAGTGAAATATAGGTGATTAAATTTCTAGAAACGGGTAATTACATTGGTAAACGTTGCTTTAAAAAAATAGATAAAATTTTATAAATATATATATTTAGTTACAGTAATTGACAAATTATACGTAATTGAACATTTAAAATGTGATTTAATAGATGTAAATTGCGACTGAATAATAAAAAATGAACTATTATTGACCAGACCACACACTAGAAGGTGAAGGGACGACGACGTTTCGGTCCGTCCTGGACCATTCTCAGGTCGACTGTGATGAGGAAGTAGATGCAGGCAATAAATAGGATAGAGAGAAGTGAGGAACAAAGTGTAGTTGAGGAGATAGTAGTAGGAACTGCAGAGGGACTATTGGCCCATACGAGGCAGCTTCTATTATAACCACCGAATGAGAAGGAGATAGTAATAGGAATAAGAAGAGGATAGTAGGGGAACGTAAAGAAAATAAAGAACAGAAAAGAGAGAAGAGAGAAAGAAAAGGAAAGAGAAAGAAAGATAAATGGAAGGGTAAGCTATGTTAGGTCACGTTTGTTAGAAAGATTAGAGCATTTGAGTATATACTGTGAAAGGGAAGAGTCCACAGCAACAAAGCCAGGACTCAAGTTCATGTTGGGTACATTGTGTATTAGAGCCGATTCAACAAGACGGCGTCTATGTAGAGTAGAAACAGGAAAGATTATTTTGGAGGAAGACCAATCAATAGGATGATTGGAATCCCTCACATGACAGAAGAGAGCATTGTTAGTGTCTGCAGACTTAACACTTCTCTTGTGTTCTTTAAGTCTGTCAATCAGTGTACGACCAGTTTCACCAAAGTATTGGAGAGAACAAAATGAACAGGAAATAGAATAGACACCAGCAGCATTAGAAGCAGGAGGAGCAATATGAACTGGCTTGCTACGAAGTCTGTTAGTTTGTCGAAAGGCGAGCTTTATGTCAAGCGGACGAAAGGTATTGGTAAAAGTTTTGAGTTCAGATATGAAGGGAAGGCATAGTACAGTGCTACTAGTGTTGGAAGCAGGTTTAGGATGAAAGAAATTGCGTTTAGCTTGAGAGTTGGCAGAGTTGATGAAATGCAAAGGATAACCAAGGCGAGAGAATGATTTGTAGATAAAGGCAATTTCAGAATCAAGAAACTGAGGGTCGCTGAGGCGTAGAGCGCGGAGGAAGAGAGAGACGAGGACACTTTTCTTACCAGAAGGAGGATGGTAGGAAAAGAAGTGAATGTACATGCCACTATGCATGGGTTTACGGTAGACAGAGAAAGAGAACCCAGACACAGAGCTGTGAACATGAACATCAAGAAAAGGAAGGAGGGAATTAGATTCCCACTCAACTTTGAAATGGATAGGAGCCAGATTGTTAAGAGAGGAGAATAAAGGCTGGAAAAGACTAAGGTCATGAGGCCATAGAGCAAAAATGTCATCAACATAGCGAAGCCAGAAAGAGGGACGAGTATCAATAGAAGGAACTATTATTACCTAAATCTAAAAAAAAAAAGATGCAAAGAGAGAGTTCGAACTGGGGACAAAGAAATAATAATATGCGATTGAATAATTTCTAAAGTCGATTAATTAGAAAAATATACATGATTAAATATCTCGAAAAAGATGATTGGATTCATAAATAAATGATGACTAAACAAATAAAGATAATGTGATAAAAGAGAAAAACCTTTCATAAATTGAAAATATAACATGATTGATCATATAATATTTGATTAAATATATGAAAAAATAGTCTTAAATTTACACTAAAATATTTTGTGGCCAGTATATTGAAAAAAAGGAAGCAATGCCAATCATCAAAGTGTTCGAACTGGTGACCACGTGAACACCCGGTCCGACCTTCCAGTCTGACCACGACTCTTCCTGCTTAATGAAGAACTCATCAGTCATACATTCATCCACTTCATAATACATCATCAATTGACATTTGAGGAATGAGAAGAACAAAATCAGTAAGGTTAAAACATCTCCTTGAGGAAGCGAGGTAAGGTAAGGTAATTATGAGGTTAAAGTTCTAGGCCAGTATAATTATATAACACCTGGAAGGGATGTTAAGATCAGCTGGGAAATATAAGGACGAAGTGAAGGAATGGAAAGCTACCACTTGGACCATCGAGGATCGAACGCGGACTCTGCAAAAAGGGAGAGGAGTAACGGTGCCCAATAAATGGGATCATTGTGGATCGAACGCGGACTCAGCAACAAGCAGAAAGACGGGGTAGAGTAGCGGTGCCCAAGTAATTGGACCATCGGGGATCGAGCACAAACATATTTTATAAGCAGAACAGATCTAATAAATTTAAGCAAACTGAAGTGTACACAGTTGTTCTCACCAGTTATTTAAGGTATCTAAATTTGTTATTGAACTTTGAATTTATCTAATAAATTAATGATTTTTTCACAGGCTGCTTATTGCCACGTTGAATATGTTCACCTAAATGTGTTCACCTTTATATGCTCACCTGGATGTGCTCACTCAGATGTTCTCACTCTATTAATCAGTCTTTTACCTTGTTTAAAGCTCAAGTATTAATGACTCCTTAAGCTGCTTTTGTACCACACCACACTGCACTACACTATGCTACACTACACTACACTACACTACACTGCACTGCACTACACTACACTGCACTACGCTACACTGCACTACACTACACTGCACTACACTGCACTACACTGCACTGCACTGCACTGCACTACACTGCACTGCACTACACTACACTGCACTACACTACACTGCACTGTGCTGCACTGCACTACGCTGCACTACACTACACTACGCTGCACTACACTACGCTACGCTACACTACGCTACGCTACACTACGCTACACTACGCTACACTACACTACACTACACTACACTACGCTACACTACACTACGCTGCGCTGCGCTACGCTACGCTACACTACACTACACTACACTACACCACACCACACCACACTACACTACACTACACCACACTACACTACACTACACTACACTACACTACACTTCACTACACTACACTACACTACACTACACTACACTACACTACACTACACTACACTACACTACACCACACTACACTACACTACACTACACATGACACTACACTACACATGACACTACACTACACTACACTACACTACACTACACTACACTACACTACACTACACTACACTACACTACACTACACTACACTACACCACACTACACTACACTACACTACACTACACTACACTACACTACACTACACTACACTTCACTACACTACACTACACTACACTACACTACACTACACTACACCACACTACACTACACTACACTACACTACACTACACTACACTACACTACACCACACTACACTACACTACACTACACTACACTACACCACACCACACTACAATACACTACGCACATAAATCACAATAGCGTGATGAATCAAATGAATTTGTTTGATTTTGTCCTGTTCATATTTGTTTTATTAATGATTGCATGGTTGGAATCCCAACTGAATAATTAGATAAACAAAAGGAGATTCATCAGTATATTTGACATATTAGGATTTTTCTTTTAGTTGGTCACAAGTGTTTAATACCCAGAAGAAACAGATGGATGGAACATGACTTTAGTGTTTATACCAGTCTATCCTCATGCTCTGGTAGTACTTATAGTAACGATGACGAACATAGTACATATACTGACGTAAAACGCAATTAGAAAGTTAAAATCGGTACTATTAAAATGGGACAAACCGGAAAAGATTGTATATATATGTTGCAAAGACAAATTAAACTAACCTAACCTAACCTTCCTAGACATAATACACTATATCTGCATGAGGCCTAATATAGTACATATGTGTGCTATACTATGCCTAGGAATATTTATGGTTGTTTTTTTGCCTCATTTTTTTCGGACTCTGTAAAGTGAAAATTACAAAATCCTACCATCTGATTGGTGAGTATGTAACTCTTTGTACTGTGTTGCACATTGTCACAAAATCCACTCTCTAATTCAATCCTTGTACTACGGTGCACATTGTTACAAAAACCACTGTCTAAGTCAATCCTTGTACTATGGTGCACATTGTTACAAAAACCACTGTCTAAGTCAATCCTTGTACTATGGTGCACATTGTCACAAAAACCCCTGTCTAAACAGGAGGATGGGTTGTTTAAAGTTTCAAGTTTCAAATTCTTGCACTAAACTTTGTCATTGATTTTTTTAAAGTTATCTCTCGACAATGAAGGTTTTAGTGAATAGATTCTCAATGACATACATATTACGTATTTTCACTAAATTATGCAATATTATAGCAATAATTAAGGTAATTATGGTAATAATATAGTAATAGTTTTAGTTAAGGTAATTATGATAATATTATAGTAATAGTTAAAATAATTATGGTAAAATAAGTTAATAGTTAAGGTAAATTTGCTCATTTCCTTTCAGTATGTTACGGCATTGAATTTTTTAAAATAATTTTTCATTATATTTTTTAATAATTTTTCATTATATTTCTTTACTGATGCTAGAGAGGAAAGAATCCTGAATGACAACCTTGCTGCAAATGAAAGTCCATATATAGAGATATATAAATACACGTACAAAACACGAATGCATGTGATTGTTGCAGCGTATGGAAATACCGTGTTGTGAGTGTTGTATCACAGGAATGAAGTGTTGTGAGTGTTGTATCACAGGAATGAAGTGTTGTGAGTGTTGTATCACAGGAATGAAGTGTTGTGAGTGTTGTATCACAGGAATGAAGTGTTGTGAGTGTTACAACACAGAAAAACACATGTCGAAACCCTTGCTCACAACAGGTTAATTATGTTTTGCAATATGTTATTCCTGACCGGTACAACACTCACAACACGTTATTTATGTGTTGCAACGTTGCAACACCTACCACATGGTATTACCGTGCTGCAGGACTCACAGCACGTTATTTCTGCGTTGTAACTGTCACATAACTTTATTTTGTGTTGCAAACTAAAAACACTTAATTTTTGCATTTGAACAATGCCAACACATTATTTAAGTGTTGCATCACTCACAGTATGTCATTTCTTTGTTGCAACATTCACAACACGTATTACTGTTTCGTAATAAAAACAATAATAATATAATACATAAAAGTTGCTAGAATTGGTAAATATAACGTGATTTAATATTTAAAATATGATTAAATAGATGAAAAATAGTAACGAATTAAAACTACGGCATTTTGTTACAAATATATGGAGAAAAGGAAACCCAGAGGGATGACGTGGAACTGGTGACCGCGTGAACACCGCGTCCGACCTCTCAGTCTGACCACGACGCTTCCTGCTTAATGAACAACTCAGCAGTCATACATTCATCCACTTCATCATACATCATCGAGTGACTCATGAGGCATGATGAGAAAAAAATCAATAAGGAAAAAACATTACTCTGAAGAAGCTAGGAAAGGTAAGGAAATATTGAGGTGAAAGTACTGCTCTAGTGATTATATATATATATATATATATATATATATATATATATATATATATATATATATATATATATATATATATATATATATATATACTGATCTAGTAATGATTATATAGCACGTGGAAGAGATATTAGGATGAGCTGGGATATATAAGGATTGATTGAAGGAACGATGCCCAACCACTTCGACCATTGGGTGATAAAACTAAAATTTATTTTGTAAGCAGCATAGATCTAAATAAATTTAAGCACATTAAAGTGTATAAAGTTCTCACCAATTCTTTAAGGTATATCAACGCGGTTTTGAACGTTGCATTTATATAATAAATTGATAATTTTTGGAATATGTTGTTTATAGTCAAGATTGTCATCCCATATGTGTTCACCTAGTGTGTTCACATCTAGTGTTCACCTACAAGTGTTCACCTAGACCTGTTAACTTACATGTGTTCATCTAGTGTGTTCACATCTAGTGTTCACCTCGACGTGTTCACCTAGACTTCCATGTGTTCACCTGGTGTTTACACTAATAATCAGTGTTTCATCTTTAAAGCTAAAATAATACTGAGACTTGAAGTTGATTTGATACATTTCATTTTTTTTAATGATAGCATAGTAGAAATTCCATCTTTATTATTTGTGTTTTTAGTGATGAAAGAATGTGAGAAAAAAACGAATATCAGTGTTTTTGCTGTATAGATTAGATTCTAATTTTCCTTTTAGTTGGCTTCAAGTGTTGAAAGCCACAAACAACAGATGTTTTAAATATGATTTTATAACATGTATAAGTTTATGTTTCAAATATTATTCTCTAAGCAAGTTTAATTTTATTATGTTATTTATCTACATTTCAGACTTCAGTGAAGAGATTCTTTATGACATTCCAATTACGAGTTCTCATTATTCAATATTATAGTAAATAAAAGTATATTCCTTTCATGTACATAATAGATAGAAGTATATTCCTTTTATGAATGTAGTGAAAATATATGCACATTCATGTTAGTATGTTAAGGCATTCAGTTTTGTTTGACCTTATTTCTTTATTATTGATTCAATAGAGAAAATAACCTGAATGCTAACCTTGCTGTAAAAAAAAATCTACATATATAGAGAAATAAAAATACACAAATATAAAATGAATGCATACACACATGTTGTGAGTGTTGCAACACATAATATCGTGTTGTGAGTGTTGCAACACATAATATCGTGTTGTGAGTGTTGCAACACATAATATCGTGTTGTGAGTGTTGCAACACATAATATCGTGTTGTGAGTGTTGCAACACATAATATCGTGTTGTGAGTGTTGCAACACATAATATCGTGTTGTGAGTGTTGCAACACATAATATCGTGTTGTGAGTGTTGCAACATATAAATATGTGTGTTGCAAAACTGTACTATGATGTTGCTGAGCAAGTGCGGCAACACAAATTGCGTGTTATGAGTGTTACAACGCAGAAATTAAAATTTGCAATTGTTGGAACACAGGAATGAGGTGTTGCTAGATGAGCGTTGCAGCACCTTTATAACGTGTTGTGGTTGTTGTAACACATGAATGTTTTGTATTTAAAAACTCCCAAATATGTTGTGTAGCGAAACACACACGACACATTATTCTTGTGTTTCAACACTCACAACACGTTATTTATTTGTTCAAACACTTACATGGTATTCATGTGGTGCAAATTTTCAACTCTCACAACAAGTTTTTATGTGATGTAACTCTCACAACTATTATTTTCCTGAAGTTTTTAACGTTGAATCATTTCACGATATAAATATTACATTGCTAACATGTAAATAAAAAAACGATATTGATTATATAGATCAATAAAAGATTAATTAAATACATAACTAAAAACTTCCTAAATAGATGAACAGAAAGCGATTACACAAAATGCAATTAAATAAAAAAATCATACGGGATTGAATAATTAATAAAGGCGATTAATTAAACAGATAAATATACATGATTAAATATTTAAAATATGTTGATTGGTTTACTAAATAATGGTTGAACAAATAAATATAATGTGATAAAAAGAGAAAATATAAAACTTGCTGGAATGTATAAATAAACGTGATTGAATATTTAAAATTTTATTAAATAGACGTAAAATAGTATTGGATTAAATTATGGAAGGGAGTACCACCTCTGGCTGGAAGAAGGGGAACCCATAGCCTCGGAGGAAACCACGCATAACGCATTGGAGGGAATGTTCAGGTCCCCTTAAATACAGTTTCTGTGTGCTTTTCTCCTACCATCCCATTCCTTTTGTGTTTTTTTGTGCTTTATTATGTGTTTAAAGGTTACAAGACATACATTGGTCAATACAAAAAATGCTTAAAGGTTATGGATCTCTTGAAGCTCCTCCACTTCCGGACAGGAACCGAGGATGCAGCAGGCATTTCCTCTCTGGATCGCCACACTGAGGCGCTGAAACAAAACACTGGAAGCCCTTGGGTCTCTGGTGACGTCGATGAGCTTGGAGCCCAATTCCTTGAGAAATCCCAAGGCACTCTTACCCCAGGGGCCATGCGCCTCAGACGCTATGAGAACAAAGGTGTATTGACCTTCCAGTCGCCTGTACTTGAGTGATTTTGCTGTTTCCCTGTGGTTGGCCGCCCCACCTGCTTGATCAGCTCCGAAGTGTACATAGGTTTCAGCCAGGGTGGATACACATGTGTAGTCCCACACCAAAAGTTTACCCGTTTTCCAAGGGAATAAAGTGATACCATCAGGGAGAAGTGCGGGGTCATTCGGGTGTTGGTCCCCTAGGATGCGAGGTTCTCTCTCCGCTGTGTACCGAGCAGAGACAAGGCTTCTCCTGATGATGTCATTAACCTCGTTGTGTCTTGCATGCCAGCCCTTTGTGCTTCCACAATGCAACCCATGCAGTCCATATTGGTCTGCTTCCACCCTGTTGCAAATACACTTGTATTCAGTGTGAATTGGGGCACCAAGGCGGAGGGCCACTGCTACACGTAGGGATTCTGAATCCAGGCGCGTGCCCATTGCCGACATGGGGTTTGCCAGGAGGAAGTCTCCTGCATGGGGGCTTGCACTTCTCTGAGGCGGCCTTACTCCTTGTGTGATGTTGTGGCGCTGAGCATGGCATCAGCTACTTTTTCCACTAGCGGGTGATCCCAGCAGGACTGTTTGGGTTATTTGTTGGCTTTATAATGGGTGCTGGGGCTGCAAGAGCATTCCACTGATTTGAGTATTCAGTGAAAGCAGGATCTTGTATTCCTGCTGAATCCCTCAGGGTTTCAGGTAGGATATCTCTGACGAGGTCGTGCGATGCATGGGAGGAGGAAAGGAAGGCTGGTAGAAAAAAAAATTAAAACTAAAGTATTTTGTGGACAATATGGAAAAAAAGGAAGCTCTCAATATACAGAGCTCGAACTGGTGACCGCGTGAAGACCGGGTCCGACCTCCTAGTCTGACCACGATGCTTCCTGCTTAATGAAGAACTTAGCACTTATACATACCTCCACATCATCAAACATCAAGTGACATATGAGGCATGATGAGAGAGAGAATCAGTAGGCTAAGAAATCTCTGTGAGGAAGCGAGGTAAGGTAAGGTAATAATGAGGTGAAAGTATTGCTTGTGGGGGATTTTCCCAGCAGGAATTTGTTAAATTTATTTCATTTAATTTAGTGGACTGTATTAGAGAAGTGTACAGTATTAAAATTATAACTTCTGCTGGGTGTTACCCTCTACACTTAATGGAGGGGGGAGGGGTGATATTTATACGTAACCATTATCAACAAATTTATTGAATAATGATAGGCTTCTAAAACTAATAATTGTTAGTCCACTGATAATTATGCTAACTGTGACAAGAGTCTGGAATAGAGCAGTAAATATTCTGGCAGTTCTTGTGCCAACCGCACATTAATAAATAAATGAAAGCTAAGAAAAAACTGCTTGATACCTCTACTGTGTGAGAGCAGTGGGTCAAAATCAAAGAGAATAACAACTTCAAACATTTAATGTAACAAAAAATGACTTTAATTTTTAAACAAAATGATAAGTAATAATTAATGAAAACAAAACCCCTTAAGCACTTGGCTTATACAAAGTCAAAAAGAAAATATATACATGTGAAATTTACGTTAATAATAAAGGTGAAGGCAATACTTTATATAAAATTATGTGTGCGTCTACCGTCACCCGGGGGGTGAGAGTAGATGTTACAACTGAGAGCACTGGAAGGGTAGTATGTTGAGCTGGATGCTGGCAAGCCCTTAAATACGGGGCATGATGTCGTAGTTGGCGCGAATTTTGTAGGTATAACGATCAGCCGGCAGTTAAACGATCGTTAGCCGGTGGCGTCTGGTCCCCCGCAGAGACAGGAGGTGCAGGTATCACGGGTGGTGGGGGAGGAGGTGTGTCTAGACAATAATACTTGTGGGCACGTATTGTTGTTGTCGTTAATGTTGAAGCATACAGATACGTTGGTGAATAGGTGGTAAAGGGGAACAGGCAGGAACATGCGGTACAGGAACAGGAAGGATCTACCACTAGGCAGGAGATTACCGTAACATAATAAAATTAAAACACAGCTTAGCTGTAAGGAGAGTTCAGTTGATTCTGCAATCATACACCCGTCCAGAACATGGGAGCCACGTCAAAGATTCTCGAATGATATAGCGCCAACACAAATATGGGTTGGAATGATTCGTGGCAGTTGTTGGATGGAATTCTGAAGATCCTGTGGCATTAATCGCGGGAAATATCTTGTATGCACGTGTTAAGAGCGAGAGCTGGTGCGTGTTCACGTCTCGGAGGTTAGATGCAAGCTGGCGTGGCGTTCAGGCGCCCGCCTCATTCCCCCTCACTCCCGCACTGGACGCGTCCTGTTATGGTGAGTCAAATTTTATTTAGGGAGAAAGATACTTATTTTTGCAGGTGTTTAATTAAATTCAATCTTATTTAATACTTTTATGGTAATTTTAACTTGTAGACTGGGAGAGTTATGTTGGCAATTATTTTTTTTTGGATACGTAGGCCCGTTCTTTCTGACACAATATTCTCCCATTGTTTCCAGGGAACTTCTAGGAATATATTCTTCAAAAAGTTAATAATGTTAGTAGTTACCTGACATAACCATTTTAATTAGGTATGTCAAGGGCTAGTAAGTGATGTCGGAATTTCCGACATGTGTGCTAAGTATTCCTGGACCATACATATATGTACATCAGTTACGTTACTTTTACTTATTCAAACACATTCCAAAGTTACACACAGAAATCACACTAACGTGATGCATCAAATGAACAAATCTACAAGGGCCGTGACGAGGATTCGAACCTGCGTCCGGGAGCATCCCAGACACTGCCTTAGTCATCTTGCATAAACACCATTTTTTATTTTACCCTGTCGTAGCTCAGTCGATTAAGGCAGTGTCTGGGATGCTCCCGGACGCAGGTTCGAATCCTCGTCACGGCTCTTGTGGATTTGTACATTCTAAAGTTCATGAAGGGTAACAATTCGACAAATATTATTCATATACAATTTACTTATTTATTTAGTTAGTAACTCCTTAACCCACACAAATCAAGAAACACATTCAATTTCATTTTGCTTATTAGATTCTTGGTGTTTATGTAAGATACGACCTGTGTTTATGAAAGAGTAATCAGAAGCCGTCATAGCCCAGCTGTGGGAGCATCCTCCACGGCCTCAAAGTCCGGAGTTCCACCCAACATTCGATCAGTACGGTTTCATTTACTGTTCACGTAATATAATTTTTTTGTTTCTTTTATTATTAAGATGTGAGTATTAATTTGGAAAGAATATAGTAAATTATCAGACAATCAGAAGATAAAATTGGAGATCAAATCAATATGGATGTGACTGTGGAACATTAGTGAGTCCGGGACACTGCGATGCCTCGATAATAGTCTTTTGGTCACTTAAACGTTTCCCTCAACTTTGATGTAAGTTATCTGTCCATGTGCGTGTGTACTATCCTAACAGTCTTCACCTTGTTGTGTTAACAGAATCAAGAAATTGCTTGCTAGCCGATACCATTCCTGGTGCCTTCTCGTCATCTCACCTATGTTTAGGTCTTTTAGATGTTTTTGGTTAGATTATGTTTAGATGTTTATATCACCATCTACCTGAGAACGCTCGATAATGAAGCTACTGTGTAGTTTAGTGGCTCCTGTGTCCTTTCCTTCTGGTACATTGGCACACATTGGCTGTCTTCCATTTCTTTGGCAACTCCCTCTTTTTCAGTGATGAGTCGAAGAGTTAATGGGAGGCTCAATTCCACAGCTACATCTTTCAGTCTTCTGAAATTTGTTGTTTACAGTGTGTTTGTTGGTGAGTGTTTATGAGTCATATGTTGTTTACAGTAACGTGGGTGAGTTCATGATTCTTACATTGGTTACATAAGGCGGTGGATGAGTGCTTATGGCTCGAATGTTATAGAAACAACATGTTTTCTTAAAAAGAACGTCGCTTTTGGCCGTTTGAAAGTATGGCCGAATATAGACGTAATTTGAAAATGAAAATAAATTTGGGATTTTTTTTCTCAACAACAGTAAGTTAAGGGTCCTCTGATAGGTTAGGTGGGCCGGAAATTCTCATAAAGTTTCAAAACGTTATGAATAACGTTAATGGAAAGTTGCCTCTTCTAACCTTACCTCGTAAGCCAGACGACTCAAACAGAAAACGGAACAGTACGTCACTTTTGTGAGTCGATTTCATTTCAAACTACATCCAAATTTGGCCATAGCGCGCATACAAGCCAAAAGTGACGTTACTTTTAAGAGGACGGGTTGATAGAAAAGCTAGATACAATGTGTTTTACAACTTCATTTAGGTTGTTAAAACTCATTGAAATATCCCATTTAAATTATGTGAGGAATTAGAACACCAGCAAGCTTAAAAGTGTGTAGGAGTGTGCACACCGCCATTTGTAGCTCCTCACTGAGTGCACAGGTAGCGTACGCCAAGGCTAGTTTCGTTATTATGAAACGTAGGTATGCTTTATCGGGTATCTGGAGACAGCGCATGTCACCAGCTGTCATTTAACACCACGATGGTCGTCGTGGCGTTTACAGTAAGGAAGATACAGCCGGTGTAACGTATATTACAGTAGAAACTCTAAGGATGCAATATCTAGAAATAGAGTCAGAGGGAACTTTTCAGACGAGGAGTCACAATAACGTGGCTGAAAAATGTTGAGCAAACCACACACTAGAAAGTGAAGAGACGACGACGTTTCGGTCCGCCCTGGACCATTGTCAAGTCGATTGTGATGAGAGTTGTTGTTGTTATAGATTCAGCTACTCGGAACAAGTTCCAAGTAGCACGGGCTATGGTGAGCCCCTAACTTACCTGGCACATGAGCGGGGCAAGTAGCACGGGCTATGGTGAGCCCGTAGTGGACTTACCTGGCACAGGAGTTGTGCTGAGTCTGTGTGTGTGATGAGAGGAATTGATTGTTTGATAAAGATTAAGCCACCCAAGAGGTGGCACGGGCATGAATAGCCCGCAATGCAAATGAGAGGAAGATTGATTGATTGATGAAGATTAAGCCACCCAAAAGGTGGCACGGGCATGAATAGCCCGTAAGTGGTGGCCTTTTTAAGCCATTACCAGTATCAAGAGCTGATACTGGAGATCTGTGGAGGTGCGAATGCACCCTGCATGATGGGAGATGTCTCCCTTGTGAATGTGTTAAGATGAAGATGAAGCCACCCAAAAGGTGGCACGGGCATAAATAGCCCGTAAGTGGTGGCCATTTTTTAAGCCATTACCAGTATCAAGAGATGATACTGGAGATCTGTGGAGGTGCGACTGCACCCAGCGTGACGGGAGATGTCTCCCGTGTTTTAAACAGATGAAGAAGATGAAGATGAAGCCACCCAAAAGGTGGCACGGGCATGAATAGCTCGTAAGTGGTGGCCCTTTCGAGCCATCACCAGTATCAAGAGCTGATACTGGAGATCTGTGGAGGTGCAAGTGCACTCTGCGTGACGGGAGATGTCTCCCATGAATGTGTCCAAGATGACGATTAAACCATCCAAAAGGTGGCACGGGCATGAATAGCCCGTAAGTGGTGGCCCTTTTGAGCCATTACCAGTATCAAGAGCTGATACTGGAGATCTGTGGAGGTGCAACTGCACCCAGCGTGACGGGAGATGTCTCCCGGACCAAGTGTGTGGTCCTGTCATGAGAGGAAGATTGATGAAGATGATTGATGAAGATTAAGCCACCCAAAAGGTGGCACGGGCATGAATAGCCCGTAAGTGGTGGCCCTTTTAAGCCATTACCAGTATCAAGAGCTGATACTGGAGATCTGTGGAGGTGCGAATGCACCCTGCATGACGGGAGATGTCTCCCTTATGAATGTGTTAAGATGAAGATGAAGCAACCCAAAAGGTGGCACGGGCATAAATAGCCCGTAAGTGGTGGCCATTTTTTAAGCCATTACCAGTATCAAGAGATGATACTGGAGATCTGTGGAGGTGCGAATGCACCCTGCATGACGGGAGATGTCTCCCTTTGTGAATGTGTTAAGATGAAGATGAAGCCACCCAAAAGGTGGCACGGGCATAAATAGCCCGTAAGTGTTGGCCATTTTAAGCCATTACCAGTATCAGGAGCTGATACTGGAGATCTGTGGAGGTGCGAATGCACCCTGCATGACGGGAGATGTCTCCCTTGTGAATGTGTTAAGATGAAGATGAAGCCACCCAAAAGGTGGCACAGGCATGAATAGCTCGTAAGTGGTGGCCCTTTTGAGCCATCACCAGTATCAATAGATGATACTGGAGATCTGTGGAGGTGCGACTGCACCCTGCGTGACGGGAGATGTCTCCCGGACCAAATGGTGACCAGATGGTCATGAGAGGAAGAAGGCAAAGGCAATAAATAGGCAAGAGAGAGGTCAGGAGAAGGAAATCTTAGAGGAAGAAAAAACAAGGCAACAGTAAAAGAAGGTAAGTTGTAATAAAGAAGATAGTAATAGGAATAAGAAGAGAATCGAAAGAGAAAACATGATAAAGAAAAAGAATGAAAGATAAATGGAAGAGTAAACTTATGTTAGGTCACGTTTGTTAGAATTTTGGAACATATGAGTATATACTGTGAAAGGGAAGAGTCAACAGCAACAAAGCCAGGACTCAAGTTCATGTTGGGTATATTGTGTATCAGAGCCGATTCTACAAGACGGCGCCTGTGTAGAGGCAGGAAAGATTATTTTGGAGGAAGACCAATCAATAGGATGATTAGAATTCTTAACATGACAGAAGTGAGCATTGTCTGTGTCTGCATACCTAACACTTCTCTTAGGTTCGTTAAGTCTGTCATTAAGTGTACGACCAGATTCACCAAAGTATTGGAGAGGACACGACGAACAGGAAATAGAGTAGACACCAGCAGCATTAGAAGCAGGAGGCGCAGTGTGAACTAGATTGCTACGAAGAGGGTTAGTTTGTCGAAAAGAGATCTTTATGTCAAGAAGACGAAAGGTATTAGTAAAAGTTTTGAGTTCAGATATGAAGGGAAGGCAGAGCACAGTGCTACTAGTGTTGAAAGCAGGTTTAGGAAGAGAGAAATTTCGCTTAACTTGAGAATAGGCACAGTTGATAAACTGTAAAGGGTAACTAAGGCGAAAGAATGACTTGAAGAGAAAGACAATTTCAGAATCATGAATCTGGGGGTAGCTGATGCTTAGAGCGCGGAGGAAGAGAGAGACGAGGACCCTTTTCTTAACAGAAGGAGGATGGTAGGAAAATAAGTGAATGTACATGCCACTATACATGGGTTTACGGTAGACAGAGAAAGGGAACCGGGAAACAGAGCTGTGAACATGAACGTCAAGAAAAGAAAGGAGGGAATTAGATTCCCATTAGACTTTGAAATGGATAGAAGGAGCCAGATTGTTAAGAGAGGAGAGAAAAGGCTGGAAAAGACTAAGGTCATGAGGCCATAAAACAAAAAGTCATCAACATAGCGATACCAGAGAGAGAGACGAGTAACAATAGAAGGAAGAAGAACAGTTTCGAAGTATTCCATGTAGAAATTAGCAAGAACAGGGGAGAGAGGGGAACCCATAGCGACACCAAAAGTGTCGTTATGGGTTAGCCTCAACTAACTTTAACTAGTTAGTTAAAGAGTGTTGCAGGCGCAGTCTTTCTATGAAGTCCTGAGAGTGACGAAGGTGGGCAGGAGAAAAAGTGTCAAGGTAAGGCGTCAGAGTTTTAGCGAGCCAGGAGGCAAGAGGATAGCCTTCAGAGCCCCTTGAAGAAATGATTGGACGAAGAGGAACACCAGGTTTATGAGTCTTAGGTAGATCATAGAAATAAGGAAGAGAAGGGCAGATGACACGGAAACGTCTGATGAGATCGAAGTCAGGAGGTCAAAGACAAGAGAGCTGACTTAGTTTGTGGTTGAAGGAAGTTTTAAGGCGATCCCGAGAGTTAGAAGACAAAGGGGCGTATGTGCGGGAGTCTGAGAGCAAGACATCGGTTTTCTGGAGGTAGTCTTCACGGTCAAGGACAACCACCGAATTGCCTTTGTCTGAAGGAAGGAAAAGAATGTAGTTTGTTTGATTTCAAGGAGGCAAGGGCAAGCTGTAAGCGACGAGGAAGGTGGTGAAGGCAGACAGGTCCGAAAGAGTTCTAGAGTTAGAACTGACAAACTTTCATAGGAACTAATGAGGTCAATGCCGCAGCGCGGGCCAGGAAAAGTAGCAAAATAAAGACCAAGTTCGAGAAG
The DNA here is from genome assembly GCF_040958095.1 of Procambarus clarkii. Taxonomy (NCBI): domain Eukaryota; kingdom Metazoa; phylum Arthropoda; class Malacostraca; order Decapoda; family Cambaridae; genus Procambarus; species Procambarus clarkii. Next base: position 37,319,869 of record NC_091156.1, on the reverse strand, counting down.
TTATTGCTGGTGTTTAGAAAGAGGGGAAGATGAAAGGTTGGTAACACAGTCAGAGAGAGAGTATTTAGCCCAAAGACTGTTGGAAATCAGGCGCTGAAGTTTGCTGTGTAGTGTTGAGGAGTAGTGGGAAGAGGAGACGTGAGCAGTTTCAAATGCAATGGGAAATAGAATATTGCATAGATGAACGGGAAGAGAAGAAGACAGAAATCGTTGATGTTGACGTACTGTTAGAAAAGCCTTCTTGAAGAAGAAGGCGGGCGTGTTCAGGAAAGCAAAACCCGAAGTATTGAACTGGAGAAAGTGAGATAACTTGCTCCGCCAGACAGTCTTTGAGAAACCTGAGCTGGTTCTTTCGACGTTTGGCAGCAAGAAGGGAAGACTCGAGGGCGCGATAAGGCTGTTTAAAGGAGGGTAGAGCATGGAACCAATTAAACAGAGTAAGACGCTTTCGTGTGGCATCCATAAGCAGATGAGTTAAAATAACGTCGCTGAAAAATGTTGACCAAACCACACAATAGAAAGTGAAGAGACGACGACGTTTCGTTCCGTCCTGAGCCATTATCAAGTCGAAAGGTGCAAAGAGTCAGAATTCGGAAAAAAATCACGCTCAGGAGTCATATTTCCGACATTTCACATATTTTTAAAACTGCAGGGGGGATCACGCAAAATATGACCCATCGCCGTTTTCAGTAATTGGCATATTTCCGGTATAAAAAACCTAATTTGATCTGAATATAGGTGCATTATTTTCCTGTAGATACCAGCAACGCAACTGGTATCTACAGGACGTCTTAATCCGCTTGACCATCACGACCGGACATAAGGACATAAGTCCTGTAGATACCAATTGCGTTGCTCCTGGCAGTATGGGTTCGAGTCACTTCTGGGGTGTGAGTTTTCAGTCGCATATAGTGCTGGGGGACCATTCAGGCTTGTTCGCATTTGTGTTCCTCACGTGTGCCCAAAAGAATGAGGTGATTTGATAAAATGCTATGCCCAAGATTTCCCACCCGAGTGCCGGTGGGGAAGTGGTTCAAATAGCTTCAGCTATCACTTCCTTATGTCCGGTCATGATGGTCAAGCGGATTAAGGCGTCCTGTATATACCAGTTGCGTTGCTTCTGGCAGTATGGGTTCGAGTCACTTCTGGGGTGTGAGTTTTCAGTCTCATATATATACAACTGTATATATATGCGACTATATACAACTGAAAACTCACACCCCATATATATATACATATATATATATATATATATATATATATATATATATATATATATATATATATATACATATATATACAACTGTATATATATGCGACTATATACAACTGAAAACTCACACCCCAGAAGTGACTCGAACCCATACTGCCAGGAGCAACGCAATTGGTATGTACAGGGACGCCTTAATCCGCTTGACCATCACGACCGGACATAAGGAAGTGATAGCCGAAGCTATTTGAACCACTTCCCCGCCGGCACTCGGATGGTAATCTTGGGCATAGCATTTTATCAAATCACCTCATTCTTTGGGGAACACGTGAGGAACACAAATGCAAACAAGCCTGAATGGTCCCCAGGACTATATACAACTGAAAACTCACACCCCAGAAGTGACTCGAACCCATAATGCCAGGAGCAACGCAACTGGTATGTACAGGGACGCCTTAATCCGCTTGACCATCACGACCGGACATAAGGAAGTGATAGCCGAAGCTATTTGAACCACTTCCCCGCCGGCACTCGGATGGTAATCTTGGGCATAGCATTTTATCATATCACCTCATTCTTTGGGGAACACGTGAGGAACACAAATGCAAACAAGCCTGAATGGTCCCCAGGACTATATACAACTGAAAACTCACACCCCAGAAGTGACTCGAACCCATAAGGCGTCTCTGTACATCCCAGTTGCGTTGCTCCTGGCAGTATGGGTTCGAGTCACTTCTGGGGTGTGAGTTTTCAGTTGTATATAGTCCTGGGGACCATTCAGGCTTGTTTGCATTTGTGTTCCTCACGTCTTCCCCATAGAATGAGGTGATTTGATAAAATGCTATGCCCAAGATTACCATCCGAGTGCCGGCAGGGAAGTGGTTCAAATAGCTTTGGCTATCACTTCCTTATGTCCGGTCGTGATGGTCAAGCGGATTAAGGCGTCCCTGTACATACCAGTTGCGTTGCTCCTGGCATTATGGGTTCGAGTCACTTCTGGGGTGTGAGTTTTCAGTTGTATATAGTCCTGGGGACCATTCAGGCTTGTTTGCATATATATATATATATATATATATATATATATATATATATATATATATATATATATATATATATATATATATATATATATATATATATATTAAGATGAATAGGAAAACCAGGGATATACTGAACATCTTGTTTCAGATTCTTTACTTTAAAATGCATAACGTTTCGAATACTTCTCGTATTCATCATCAGATCTAAAAGAAAAAACAGAAATCACAATCAAATAACTAGTAAACAAAGAACTCATACTGAATATAATTGCCTATCAAAGAAAGGAAAATGCCTAAAAAACAAAACACTTAAACGCACTTAATGTGATCAATACAAATAAAACTTATTAACTGTCACATATATAAAAGCTAATTTAAAAATCCATTAGACTACAAGACGAAATTTAAAACTACTAAAACAACCCATTCTATTAAACTTACGTGAAGTGAAACTTGATACCTAACACGTAGATACTAAACACTATAACAAATATTCATATAATGACAACAAATCTACAAAAAATGTATTTAAAATACAAACAGAATAAACGACAATTATAAAGTACTAACCAAAATCTTATAAAAACTCAAAAATTAAATAAAATTAAATACCAAAAAATTTATTATATATCCTTAATAAAAGATTATAATAATGTACAATGTCAAGACTTGAAATAAGTAAGAAAGGGCAAAGGCATGATAAACTAAACAAAATTACAATAAAATTAAACTACCAGAATGAACTATAAATCAATTTACAGGGCCTACTGTGCACTATACAGTGTACAATTGAACAGCTGAAAGGTTGCTATTTAACGGAGGCCGCAGCTCCTTTATATATAAGGATTCCATTACTCTCAAATCTGACTGGCCATTCATACAAGTGTCCAGAATTTTAAAATCAGATTCCAGCAGAGAATGATCAAACTCATAACAATGGTTTCTAATCTCCGAAAATGCTGGTTTAGACAATGGTAATCCAGTCCTAAAAGATAATCCCCGGTGCTCAAGTATCCTAAATTTGTTCAAATAAACCTAAATTTGTTAATCATTTTTTAGGTTTTGAGCGGTTATGCAATACATTGAAAACTTGTACCCTAAGGACTGGTACAAATTATAGTTGGACCAATATCATCAGTACTGTTTCTTCCTTAGCATATGAAGTCTTTAATGACTTTGGTAAATATAAATCTACATTCCCTCCTTTTGACAAAAGGAAATTAGACTGTATTAATGGCTTAAAGAATGATAGAAGTATTTGTATTACCAGACCAGATAAAGGTAGGGGTATAGTGGTTTTGGACAAGTTAGAGTATGTGCATAAGGTTGAAAGGTTGTTAGAAGACCCCTCTAAATTTACGTTAGTTGATATAGACCTTTTTTCGTATATTTTGAAATGTGAGGATAAACTAAATAGAGTTTTAAGAAGTCTGAAAGACTCTCATTTTGATTATACAAAATTACTTGCAACTGGCTCTAAGCCAGGCATCTTATACGGGTTACCTAAAGTTCATAAAACAGGTATACCGATTCGTCCTATTTTATCAGCGATTGGCACTTTTAATTATAAACTGGCAAAGTTTCTGGTTCCATTATTAGAACCATTAACGCATAATGAATTTACTGTGAGAAATTCTCAGGATTTTGTAAAAGAACTTTCCTCTTTAAATTTTGAGTTCCCAACTATAATGGCCAGTTTCGATGTTGAATCACTTTTTACTAATATTCCTTTGTTGGAAACCATTGATATCTGTGTGAATCAATTATTTGCTGACACTAACTTAGTGTCTGGATTTTGTAGTAAAATATTCAGACGGCTGTTAGAAATAGCGGTTAAAGACTCCGTCTTTATGTTTAATAATAAATATTATAAACAAATTGATGGAGTAGCAATGGGGTCTCCTTTAGGTCCTGCACTGGCTAATGCTTTTTTGAGTTTTCATGAAATAAATTGGCTTGATAATTGTCCTTTGTCCTTTAAATCAGTCTTGTACAGGAGATATGTAGATGACACTTTTTTGTTATTCAGGGACCAATGTCATATTGAGAAATTTAGAGAGTATCTTAATGCACAACATAGTAATATACGTTTTACTGCAGAGTGTGAAGTGGACAATTCATTGTCGTTTCTTGATGTAAAAGTGAATACCCTTAATGGGTTCAACACTAATGTTTTTAGGAAACCAACTTTTACTGGTTTAGGTTTAAATTTTAATTCTTTTGTTCCTGATATTTTTAAGAAAAATGCAATTAACACTCTACTGAATAGGGCCTTTGTTTTATGTTCAAATTGGAATAACTTTGATAAAGAAATTAATTTTCTTGTGAAATTTTTTTAAATAATGGTTATCCTTTGCATATGGTTTATACCTTTATAAGGAATTTCTTAAATAAGAAGTTTCACCCATCGTGTAGGATTACTACAGTAGAAAGGGATCTTAAATATATTAAATTACCATTTTATGGCACTATTAGTTTGTCTGTAAGGAGTCGTTTGAGGAGACTGTTGCAGCATTATTATCCTCAAGTAGACTTTAGATTTATTTTTGTCAACACAAATACCATAGGCTCTTATTTTAAATTTAAAGATAAAGTGCCTACCCCTCTGTACTCTAATGTCGTATATATGTATAATTGTTCCAGCTGTAATGCTGGATATATCGGGAGTTCCATTCGGAACTTTAAGATAAGGATACTTGAGCACCGGGGATTATCTTTTAGGACTGGATTACCATTGTCTAAACCAGCATTTTCGGAGATTAGAAACCATTGTTATGAGTTTAATCATTCTCTGCTGGAATCTGATTTTAAAATTCTGGACACTTGTATGAATGGCCAGTCAGATTTGAGAGTAATGGAATCCTTATATATAAAGGAGCTGCGGCCTCTGTTAAATAGCAACCTTTCAGCTGTTCAATTGTACACTGTATAGTGCACAGTAGGCCCTGTAAATTGATTTATAGTACATTCTGGTAGTTTAATTTTATTATAATTTTGTTTAGTTTATCATGCCTTTGCCCTTTCTTACTTATTTCAAGTCTTGACATTGTACATTATTATAATCTTTTATTAAGGATATATAATACATTTTTTGGTGTTTAATTTTATTTAATTTTTGAGTTTTTATAAGATTTTGGTTAATACTTTATAATTGACGTTTATTCTGTTTGTATTTTATATACATTTTTTGTAGATATGTAGTCATTATATGAATATTTGTTATAGTGTTTAGTATCTATGTGTTAGGTATCAAGTTTCACTTGTGATCACTTCACGTAAGTTTAATAGAACGGTTTGTTTTAGTAGTTATAAATCTCGTCTTGTAGTCTAATGGATTTTTAAATTAGCTTTTATATATGTGACAGTTAATAAGTTTTATTTGTATTGATCACTTTAAGTGCGCTTAAGTGTTTTGTTTTTTAAGCATTTTCCTTTCTTTGATAGGCAAAGTTCAGTATGAGTTCTTTGTTTACTAGTTATTTGATTGTGATTTCTGTTTTTTCTTTTAGATCTGATGATGAATACGAGAAGTATTCGAAACGTTATGCATTTTAAAGTAAAGAATCTGAAACAAGATGTTCAGTATATCCCTGGTTTTCCTATTCATCTTAAAATTAAGATTCCCGAAGGGAACATCGATCATATATATATATATATATATATATATATATATATATATATATATATATATATATATATATATATAAATATATATATATATATATATATATATATATATATATATATATATATATATATATATATATATATTATCTAAACTCTATGATTCTGAAGAGATTCGAACCTGGGAGGGAAGGGATCACCCCACTGGCTACCACAAACCGCTAGCACTACCATCAATTGCCTTGAAAGTACTGGCGACTCCTGGAGTACAAATGTTACCATGCAAACACCATAACCAACCTACAGCCGGCAACACTGGTGGTGCGTCTAGGGTACAGTCTTTCATCAAATTCTGTCGCATGCTGGGATCGTGCTGTGGGGTGTGTGCCCAACATGGTCATTCGCTGTTGACACAAGAGAGAGACGAGTGCCAACTGGCAGTACCAATAGTGAACCCCAACGACGATTTTCTGCACATCATCTGGACCCAAAACTATTATTTTTTTTCAGTTTTTTTTATAACAAAAATATATTGAACTCAAGTATGCAAAATTAAAAAAAAAAAATTAAATACGTATATAACAAACGAATTTTAGTTAAGTTGTACAGTACTTAGGATTAATCAACATATTCAAGTTAGGTGAGTTAGTTAAGTTTGCTTGGGGTTCAAAATATACAAAAAGCATAACATAGGAGTTGAATTGAATGTATCTATTAATGTAAAAGATATATTTTTACCTTGAAAATAATCTTTGATGGAACTTGGCTCATTTGGCAACTGCTAAAAAAAATCAAGACTTGGATGATATATTCACTGAAGGAAGAGGAACAAACCATTATTCTAATCTGATGTAAAACAGAATACATTAAGCAGGTTAAACTTTTATATTTCATTGCTGAGTTCTGGGAGAAAGAATTTTGGTTAATTTACAAAGTAAATTTGCAGCTTGAGTACGGCGGTTCTCTAATGCAGTAAGATCTATGCTAATTACCTCCCTGCTTCTCCTTCCCACACACACACACACACACACACACACACACACACACACACACACACATACACACACACACACACACACACACACACACACATACTTTTAAATACATGGATGGCGATATACTAAAGAAATTGTTCCCGACTTTTGTTAGGCCAAAGCTATAATATGCAGCGGTTGTGTGGTGCCCATATCTTAAGAAGCAGATCAACAAACTGGAAAATGTGCAAAGACGTGCTACTAATTGGCTCCCAGAACTGATGAGCAAGAGCTACGAGGACAGGTTAGAGGCATTAAATATGCCAAAACTGGAAGACAGAAGAAAAAGAGGTGATATGATCACTACATACAAAATAGTAACAGGAATTGATAAAATCGATAGGGAAAATTTCGTGAGACCTGGAACTTTAAGAACAAGAGGTCATAGATATAAATTAGTTAAACACAGATGACGAAGAAATATAAGAAAATTCACTTTCGCAAACAGAGTGGTAGATGGTTGGAACAAGTTGGGTGAGAAGGTGGTGGAGGCCAAGACCGTCAGTAGTTTCAAAGCGTTATATGACAAAGAGTGCTGGGAAGACGGGACACCACGAGCGTAGCTCTCATCCTGTAATTACACTTAGGTAATTACACGCACACACACACACACACACACACACACACACACACACACACACACACACACACACACACACACATATACACACACACACACACACACACACACACATACACAGGCGAAGCTGGAAAAAGTTCAAAGATATGCCAATAGGCTAGTCTCAGAACTAAGAGGCATGAGTTACGAAGAAAGGCTGCGATAAATGCACCTCACGACACTAGACGACAGAAGAGTAAAGGGATACATGATCAATACCTATAAAATTCTCAGAGGAATTGACAGGGTAGATAAAGATAAACTACTTAACATGGGTGGAACACGAACTAGGGGACACAGGTGGAAACTGAGTATCCAAATGAGCCACAGGGACGTTATAAAGAACTTTTTCAGTGTCAGAGTAGTTAATAGGTGGAATGTGTAAGGCAGTGATGTGGTGGAGGCTGACTCCATGCACAGTTTCAAATGTAGATCTGATAGAGCCCATTAGACTCAGGAATCTGTACATCAATTGATTGACAGTTGAGAGGTGGGATCAAAGGGCCAGAGCTCAACCCCCGCAAGCACAATTAGGTGAATACACACACACATACACACACACACACACACACACACACACACACCCTCCCTACCCCTCCCCACCCCATTCTGACCCTGACACCCATTCCCCATTCCCATCATGTCCCCCCTCCCACCTTTTTTCCCCTGTCCCCCCTCCCCCTTCATCCCATACCCTCCCTATCCCTCCTCCCCCCTCACCCCGTATCCTTCATGTCCCCCCTACCTCCTTAAACCACACACTACCTGTCCCCCCTTCCCTTAACCCCCCCCCCCAAAATCCTCTGAGACCCTGCAAACCACCTCACAGATCCTCTCACCCACGGAACAGCTTCCCACACCAGCAGAATGCTTGCCAAGAAAAGGACATGAAAATGAACAGAAGAAAGTGAGCTTCAAGGCGATGTACACTAACATACATGGGATTTCAAATAAAACAAGTGAACTTGGAGAATGGGCACTATAAGAAAACCCAGACATAATAGCACTCACAGAAACAAAGTTAACGAAAATCATAACAAACGCAGTGTTTCCACAGGGCTACTATGTAGTGAGGAAAGAGAGAGAAGGGAGAGGAGGAGGTGGTGTAGCTCTGCTACTAAGAGAAGGTTGGAGTTTCGAAGAGATGGTAATTCAGAACTGTGAAGGTTTCAGTGACTACATTTCAGGCACCATAGCAACTGGAGGACAGAAAATTATAATAGTGGTCATATATAACCCCCCACCGAATGACAGAAGACCCAGACAGGAATATGATAGAAACAACTTGGCCACCATCAATATAATAGAGAGAGCAGCTTGTGGCTAGCAGGAACTGATCCAGACTTCTAATCATGTGAGACTTAAACCATGGGAAGATAGATTGGGGGAACAGAGACCCACATGGAGGCCCAGACACATGGAGAGCTAAGCTGCTGGATGTGGCAACAAGAAACTTTCTAAGTCAACACGTCAAGGCACCGACAAGAATGAGAGGAGGGGATGAACCAGCCTTGCTTGATCTGATATTTACCCTAAATGAGTCGGATATAAGGGAAGTTAAGTTGGAAGCCCCCTTGGGAATGAGTGATCATAGTGTATTGAGCTTTGAGTACCTGGTTGAGCTGGGAATTATCACCCCCAAAAAAGAACTGGGAACCAAAGGGCTGGCGTACCGACAGGGAAACTATGAGGAAATGAATAAATTCCTATGGGATATACATTGGGACACAGAACTCGGAACCAAGTCCGTACAAGACATGATGGACTATGTCACCAAAAAATGTCAGGAGGCTGTAAACAGGTTTGTCCCAGCCCGACAGGACAAAACAGAGAAGCAAAGGAAGAATCCGTGGTATAATAAGGAATGTATGAAAGCAAAGGAGCTGAACAAAAGGGCATGGAGGAACTTCCGTAATAACAGAACACCAGAAAGTAGAGTGAGATACCGGAGAACCAGGAACGAGTATGTCAGTGTGAGAAGAGCAGCTGAGAAAAGGTATGAAAATGATATAGCTAATAAAGCCAAGACCGAACCAAAGCTACTACACAGTCACATCAGGAGGAAGACAACAGTGAAGGAACAGGTGATGAAACTTAGGGTGGGCGAGGGCAGGTACACAGAGAATGACAAAGAGGTGTGTGAAGAACTCAACAAAAGGTTCCAGGAGGTCTTTACAATAGAGCAGGGAAATGTCGCGCCACTAGAAGAGGTGGCAGCAAACCACGTAACCTTGGATAGGTTCGAAATTACAAGAGATGAGGTCAAGAAGCACCTATTGGAGCTGGATGTGAGAAAAGCTGTTGGGCCGGATGGAATCTCACCATGGGTATTGAAAGAGTGTGCAGGAGCACTTTGCCTAGCACTCTCCATAGTGTATAGTAGGTCACTGGAAACGGGGGACCTACCAGAAATATGGAAGACTGCTAATGTAGTACCAATATACAAATAGGGTGACAGACAAGAGGCACTGAACTACAGGCCAGTGTCCTTAACTTGTATACCATGCAAGGTGATGGAGAAGATTGTGAGAAAAAACCTAGTAACACATCTGGAGAGAAGAGACTTCGTGACAACCCATCAACATGGGTTCAGGGAGGGTAAATCTTGCCTTACAGGATTGATAGAATTCTACGATCAGGTGACAAAGATTAAACAAGAAAGAGAAGGGTGGGCGGACTGCATTTTTTTGGACTGTCGGAAAGCCTTTGACACAGTACCCCATAAAAGGTTGATGCATAAGCTGGAGAAACAGGCAGGAGTAACTGGTAGGGCGCTCCAGTGGATAAGGGAGTACCTAAACAATAGGAAGCAGAGAGTTACAGTGAGGGGTGAGACCTCAGACTGGCGTGAAGTCACCAGTGGAGTCCCACAGGGCTCTGTACTTGGACCTATCCTGTTTCTGATATACTTAAATGATCTCCCAGAGGGTATAGACTCATTCCTCTCAATGTTTGCTGACGACGCCAAAATTATGAGAAGGATTAAGACAGAGGAGGACAGCTTGAGGCTTCAAGAAGACCTGGACAAGCTGCAGGAATGGTCGAACAAATGGCTGTTAGAGTTTATTCCAAGCAAATGTAATGTTATGAAGATAGGGGGTAGGAAGCAGGAGACCAGATACAAGGTATCACTTGGGAGATGAAATACTTCATGATTCCGAGAGAGAGAAAGACCTGGGGGTTGATATCACGCCAGACCTGTCCCCTGAAGCTCATATCAAGAGGATAACAGCAGCAGCATATGCCAGGTTGGCTAATATAAGAACGGCCTTTAGAAACTTGTGTAAGGAATCTTTCAGAACATTATATACCACATATGTCAGACCAATCCTGGAGTATGCGGCACCAGCATGGAGTCCATATCTAATCAAGCATAAGACTAAAATGGAAAAGGTTCAAAGGTTTGCCACCAGACTAGTACCCGAGCTGAGAGGTATGAGCTACTAGGAGAGACTACGGGAATTAAACCTCACTTCGTTGGAAGACAGAAGAGTTAGGGGGGACATGATCACCACACTCAAGATCCTCAAGGGAATCGACAAGGTTCATAAAGACAGGCTGTTTAACACAAGGGGCACACGCACTAGGGGACACAGGTGGAAACTGAGTGCCCAAATGAGCCACAGAGATATTAGAAAGAACTTTTTTAGTGCCAGAGTGGTTGACGAATGGAATGCATTAGGAAGTGATGTGGTGGAGGCTGACTCCATACACAGTTTCAAGTGTAGATATGATAGAGCCCAATAGGCTCAGGAACCTGTACACCTGTTGATTGACAGTTGAGAGGCGGGACCGAAGAGCCAGAGCTCAACCCCCGCAAGCACAACTAGGTGAGTACACACACACAAGGAAAGAGAGGGAAGGGAGAGGAGGTGGAGGAGTGGCCCTGCTGATAAGGAAGGACTGGAGTTTTGATGAGATGGAAATTCCGGGCTGTGACGGATTCAGAGATTACATAACAGGAACTATAACAATGGGTGGACCTAAGATAATAGTGACAGTCATTTACAACCCTCCCCTAAATGACAGAAGACCTAGACAGGAGTTTGATAGGAACAACATGGCAACCATTAATATAATAGAGAGAGCAGCTTCAGTTGCTTGCAGAAATGGCTCAAGACTCTTAATCATGGGTGATTTCAACCATGGAAAGATAGACTGGGAGAATGGGGACCCACATGGTGGTGCAGATACGTGGCGAGCTAAACTCTTGGAAGTGACAACAAGGAATTTTCTGAGCCAGCATGTCAAGGAACCCACAAGAGTGAGAGGCAATGATGAACCAGCTAGACTCGACTTGATATTCACCCTGAATGAGTCAGAAATAAGGGAAGTCAAAGTTGAAGCCCCCATAGGAATGAGTGACCACAGTGTACTGACCTTTGAGTACTTGGTGGAGGTAGGGATAACCTATCGAAGGATGGGAGTGGAGGGGAAAAGACTGAATTACCGAAGAGGAATATATGACGAGATGAGGAACTTCCTCAGGGTAATACCATGGGAAACAGAACTTAGAGACAAGAATGTGCAGGTCATGATGGATTTTGTCACCCAGAAGTGCCAGGAAGCTGCAGACAGGTTTATCCCCGTCCAAAAGGAGAAAAACGAAAAACAACAGAAAAACCCATGGTTAAACCAGGAATGTAAGGTAGCGAAACAACTGAGTAAAAGAACATGGAGAAACTACAGAAATAACAGAACACCAGAGAGCAGGGAGAGATACCAGAGGGCCAGAAATGAGTACATCAGAGTGAGGAGGGAAGCAGAGAGACAGTTTGAAAATGACATCGAGAATAAAGCCAAGACCCAACCAAAGCTGCTCCACAGCCACATCAGGAGGAAAACAGCAGTGAAGGCACAAGTGATGAAGCTGCAGAAAGGGGAGAACAGATACACAGAGAATGACAAGGAGGTGTGTGAAGAACTCAACAAAAGATACCAGGAGGTCTTCACAATAGAACAAGGAGAAGCCCCTGCACTAAATGAGGAGGCGGCAAACCAAGCAACCTTGGAGGAATTTGACCTCACCAGTGATGAGGTCAAAAGGTGTCTGCTGGAGCTGGATGTGACAAAGGCTGTTGGGCCTGATAGAATCTCACCATGGATACTAAAGGAAGGTGCAGAAGCACTAAGTGTGCCACTCTATGGTGTATAGCAGGTCACTGGAAACAGGAGACTTACCAGAAAGTTGGAAGACAGCTAACGTGGTCCCAATATACAAGAAGGGTGACAGGGAAGAGGCACTGAATTACAGGCCAGTTTCCTTAACTTGTATACCATGCAAGGTGCTGGAGAAGATCGTGAGGAAAAGGCTCGTAGAGCATCTGGAGGGAAATAGCTTTGTAACGCACCACCAACATGGGTTCAGGGATGGTAAATCGTGCCTCACAGGTTTAATAGAATTTTATGACCAGGCAACGAAAATTAGGCAGGAAAGAGAAGGGTGGGCCGACTGCATTTTCCTGGATTGCCAAAAAGCCTTTGACACAGTACCCCATAAAAGGCTGTTAAAAAAGTTGGAGCAACAGGCAGGAGTAAAAGGGAAGGTGCTCCAGTGGATAAGGGAGTACTTAAGCAACAGGAAACAGCGGGTAACGGTGAGGGGGGAGACATCAGAGTGGCGAGATGTCACCAGCGGAGTCCCACAGGGCTCAGTACTTGGACCCATCCTGTTTCTAAAATATGTGAACGATCTTTCAGAGGGTATAGACTCATTCCTCTCGATGTTTGCTGATGATACAAAAATTATGAGAAGAATCAAGAAGGATGAAGATAGACAGAGACTACAGGATGACCTGGATAAACTGGAGGAACGGTCTAGAAAATGGCTGCTAAAGTTCAACTCGGGAAAGTGTAAGGTGATGAAATTAGGCGAAGGGAGCAGGAGGCTGAACACAAGGTATCATCTGGGAGGGGAAATCCTGCAAGAGTCAAATAGAGAGAAGGATCTGGGGGTTGATATCGCACCGAACCTGTCCCCAGAGGCCCACATCAAAAGAATATCATCAGCGGCATATGCTAGACTGGCCAACATAAGAACTGCCTTCAGAAACTTGTGTAAGGAATCTTTCAGACCCCTGTATACCAATTATGTAAGACCAATCCTGGAGTATGCAGCTCCAGCCTGGAGTCCATACCTAGTTAAACACAAGACAAAGTTAGAGAAGATTCAGCGGTATGCCACCAGGCTCGTCCCGGAACTGAGAGGATTGAGCTACGAGGAAAGTCTAAAGGAGCTGAACCTCACATCCCTGGAAAACAGAAGAGAAGACATGATAACCACCTCCAAAATTCTCAGGGGAATTGACAGGGTGGGCAAAGACAAACTCTTCAGCATGGGTGGGACACGAACAAGGGAACACAGGTGGAAACTTAGTACCCAGATGAGCCACAGAGACGTTAGAAAGAATTTTTTCAGTGTCAGAGTAGTTAATAAATGGAATGCACTAGGGAGTGATGTGGAGGAGGCTGACTCCATACACAGTTTCAAAAGTAGATATGATAGAGCCCAGTAGGCTCAGGAATCTGTACACCAGTTGATTGACAGTTGAGAGGCGGGACCAAAGAGCCAAAGCTCAACCCCCGCAAGCACAATTAGGTAAGTACAATTAGGCGAGAACACAGAGTAGTAGGCCGCCAACGGTAGGAGACATACACGATTAGTGAGGTCGGCGGAAATTCGTCAATTTCTCGGGACATTGAAGGAGTATAGAGGCTGGATCATAGTATTTGGCCTCTCGCAGTGTGTAGCTAGCAGGATGCTACATAGCATAGTCATATCGCTAGCGATAGTGCGAAGAAACCAAAGTGGAGCTAGTGGCATCACCGGTGCATATACAGTGTGGAGGACCGCTGGAGTGACCTGACCTGGCGGCCAGCGTGGGACGACCCACATGGATCTGTCCGGTCGTGATGGTCAAGTGGATTAAGGCGTCTTGTACATACCAGTTGCGTTGCTCCTGGGAGTATGGGTTCGAGTCACTTCTGGGGTGTGAGTTTTCAGTTGCATATTGTCCTGGGGACCATTCAGGCTTGTTCGCATATATATATATATATATATATATATATATATATATATATATATATATATATATATATATATATAATATATTAGTATATTTTGGTAGCAGTCTTTCCTGTAGACATATATTATTAAATATGACCGAAAAAGTAAGATTAATAATTCTAACACGAATTTTCTCAATCTTTCGTACATTTCTTTTCACTGTTGGAGGTAAATCAAAAATCAATTCTCCAAAATTCATTTTTATTTCTAGTCTGACGCGACACGAGCGCGTTTCGTAAAATTTATTACATTTTCAAAGACTTTTAGTTTACAAATACACAACTGAATAGAACTTACACATCTCTTGGTTTCGTTTATATCTACTTTTGAGTGAGGTGGATGGGGTGAGGTGGCATTAATAGGGGTATTAATTTCATCAACACAAGACAGAACAAGAGGTGGCATTAATAGGGTATTAATTTCATCAACACAAGACAGAACACGAAACAATGGGTATTGAAATGGAAGTGATTGTAGAAAGCCTATTGGTCCATATTTCTTGATGCTTCTATATTGGAGCGGAGTCTTGAGGTGGGTAGAATGTAGTTGTGCATTAATTGGCTGTTGATTGCTGGTGTTGACTTCTTAATGTGTAGTGCCTCGCAAACGTCAAGCCGCCTGCTATCGCTGTATCCATCGATGATTTCTGTGTTTTTTACTAGGATTTCTCTAGCGATGGTTTGGTTGTGGGAAGAGATTATATGTTCCTTAATGGAGCCCTGTTGCTTATGCATCGTTAAACGCCTGGAAAGAGATGTTGTTGTCTTGCCTATATACTGAGTTTTTTGAGGCTTACAATCCCGAAGAGGGCATTTGAAGGCATAGACGACGTTGGTCTCTTTTAAAGCGTTCTGCTTTGTGTCTGGAGAGTTTCTCGTGAGTAGGCTGGCCGTTTTTTTGGATTTTTAGTAAATCGTCAGTTGTATCTTCTGATTTTTGTCTGTAGGGATAACGTTTCTATTAACAATATCTTTCAGAACCCTTTCCTCCTTTTTATGAGCTGTGGGAAAGAAGTTCCTGTAAAATAGTCTAATAGGGGGTATAGGTGTTGTGTTAGTTGTCTCTTCAGAGGTTGCATGGCGTTTCACTTTCCTTCCTTTGATGTCTTCAATGAAACCATTGGAGAAGCCGTTGTTGACTAGGACCTGCCTTACCCTACAGAGTTCTTCGTCGACTTGCTTCCATTCTGAACTATGGCTGATAGCACGGTCGACATAAGCGTTAACAACACTCCTCTTGTACCTATCTGGGCAGTCACTGTTGGCATTTAGGCACATTCCTATGTTTGTTTCCTTAGTGTAGACTGCAGTGTGGAAACCTCCGCTCCTTTCCATGACTGTTACATCTAGAAAGGGCAGCTTCCCATCCTTCTCCATCTCGTAAGTGAAAAACAACACAGAACTCTGCTCAAATGCTTCCTTCAGCTCCTGCAGATGTCTGACATCAGGTACCTATGTAAAAATGTCAACATACCTGCAGTATATGGCCGGTTTCAAGTTCATGTCGACTAAGACTTTTTGCTCGATGGTACCCATGTAGAAGTTCGCAAACAGGACACCTAGGGGAGAACCCATGGCGACACCATCTACTTGCTTATACATGTGCCCGTCCGGGCTCAAGAAGGGTGCGCGACTGTTTCATCCACAGGTACGTTGGTAAACAGTAATTCTACGTCCAACGAGGCTCTTATCCTTGTGGCCTGTGTTCCCCGCAGTAAGTCAACAAATTCCTTTGGAGACTTCAGGCTGAAGGCGCAAGGGACATAAGGAGTCGGCAAGCTGTTGAGTCGTTTCGCCAGTCTGTACATGGGTGTGGTTATCTGGCTGATGATTGGCCGAAGTGGGTTTCCAGGCTTATGTGTCTTGACATTTCCATACGCGTATCCAGGTTTATATTCCCCAATAATCTTTAGCAGGTGGAGTCCGGATTTCTTGGCGTTCACAGTTTCGATCAATTTGTTGGCCTTTGCTTTCAATTCGGCTGTAGTGTCCTTCGTTACCCTTTGGAATTTAGTTTGGTCAGAGAGTATGAGGTTCATTTTTGCCAGATATTCGTCTTTTTTAAGAATGATGTATATTGGGGACTTGTCACCTCTCCTGACAACTATCTCCTTGTTCTCACGAAGGCTCTTAGATGCCGTTTTGAGCTCGGTGACTGTATGGTGCTTCTTTAGTTGCCTCGATTCTTTCCTCCTTCCGCAATAAGTTCTGCTTCTAAGGTGTCTTTGGTGGTGACCTTCTTTTGTCTCTCGAGGTCGAATATGTCGTCCAACAGAATCTCCACTCTCCAGGCCATCTCACTTCGTCTGAACATAATGTGACAGTTTATATCCAGATTTAGGAGAGTGACTTGATCCTCAGTGAGGTTGATTCCTGCAAATAACCATATTATATATATATATATATATATATATATATATATATATATATATATATATATATATATATATATATATATATATATATATATATATATATATATATATATATATATACTTCAAGTTCATGTCGAATAAGACTTTTTGCTCGATGGTATATATATATATATATATATATATATATATATATATATATATATATATATATATATATATATATATATATACCATCGAGCAAAAAGTCTTATTCGACATGAACTTGAAACCGGCCATATACTGCAGGTATGTTGACGACATTTTTACACAGGTACCTGATGTCAGACATCTGCAGGAGCTGAAGGAGGCATTTGAGCAGAGTTCCGTGCTGCGTTTCACTTACGAGATGGAAAAGGATGGGAAGCTGCCCTTTCTAGATGTAACAGTCATGGAAAAGGGCGGAGGTTTCCACACTGCAGTCTACACTAAGGAAACAAACATAGGAATGTGCCTAAATGCCAACAGCGACTAGCCCAGACAGGTACAAGAGGAGTGTTGTTAACGCATATGTCGACCGTGCTCTCAGCCACAGCTCAGAATGGAAGCAAGTCGACGAAGAACTCTGTAGGGTAAGGCAGGTCCTAGTCGATAACGGCTTCTCCAATGGTTTCGTCGAAGACATCATAAGAAGGAAAGTGAAAAGCCATGCAACCTCTGAAGAGACAACTAACACAACACCTATACCCCCTATTAGACTATTTTACAGGAACTTCTTTTCCACAGCTCATAAAACGGAGGAAAGGGTCCTGAAAGATATTGTTAATAGAAACGTTATCCCTACAGACAAAAATCAGAGGATACAACTGACGATTTACTATAAAACCAGAAAAACGGCCAGCCTACTCATGAGAAACTCTCCAGACACAAAACAGAATGCTTTAAAAGAGACTAACGTCGTCTATGCCTTCAAATGCCCACTTGGGGACTGTAAGCTCCAAAAAACCCAGTATATAGGCAAGACAACAACATCTCTTTCTAGGCGTTTAACGATGCATAAGCAACAGGGCTCCATTAAGGAACATATAATCTCTTCCCACAACCAAACCATCGCCAGAGAAATCCTAGTAAACAACACAGAAATCATCGATAGATACAGCGATAGCAGGCGGCTTGACGTTTGCGAGGCACTACACATCAAGAAGTCAACACCAGCAATCAACAGCCAATTATTGCACAACTATATTCTACCCACCTCAAGACTCCGCTCCAATATAGAAGCATCAAGATATATATATATATATATATATTTTTTTTTTTTTTTTTTTTTACACAATGGAAGGGAGTACCATTACTAGCTGGAAGAAGGGGGACCCATAGCCTCGGAGGAAACCACGCATAATGCATTAGAGGGAATGTTTAGATCCCCTCCAATACAGTTTCTGTGTGCTTTTCTCCTACCACCCCCTTCCTTTTTTTATTTTTTGTGCTTTATTATGCATTTGATGGTTACAAGATATACAAAAAATTAACATTAAGAGGACACAAAAAAAAGTTCGCTTCCTAGAGGCTGTAGATTTCCTCGAACTCCTCCGACGCCGGGCAGGAACCGAGGATGCAGCGAGCATTTCCCCGCTGGATCGCGACACTGAGGCGCTGAAAGAGAAAACTTGCTGCTCTAGGGTCTCTTGTGGTGTCAATGAGCTTGGAACCAAGATCCTTAAGAAACCTTCTTGCACTCTCTCCACATGGGCCTAGGGTCTCAGACCCTATTGGAATGAAGTTGTACCGATGATCTAATTGCCTGTATTTGGCTGACTTGTCTCTTTCTCTGCGTGTCGCCGCGGCTCCTGCTGTGCCGGCAGAGAGGCTGATGTATGTGGTTGCCAGGGTGGATACACAAGTATAGTCCCATGCCAACTGTCTGCCACCTTTCCACGGTCGCAGTGTGATTCCGTCTGGTCGGCCGGCAAAGCTAACGGAGTCACGGTTCAGTAGGTTGCGGGGCTCTCTCTCCACTGGACACTGAGCAGAGGCAAGGCTTCTTTTAATGATGTCATTGACTTCGTCGTGTCTAGTGTGCCAACCACCAGATTTTCCACAGTGCAGGCCATGCAGTCCATATTCGTCAGCATCTGCCTCGCCGCAAATACACCTATGAACAGTGTGGATAGGGGCAGCAAGACGGAGAGCGACTGCAATACGGAGCTCCTGCGGATCAAGACGTGTGCCTGTCGCAGACATAGGGACTGCCAAAAGGAAGTCCCCTGCATGGGGAGCCTGCACAGCTGTGAGGCGTGCACGATCACTGGGGGTTGTTGCTGCCTCCAGCAAAGCTGTGGCTTCTTTGTCTACAATGGGGCTGTCCCAACTGGATTGTTTCTTGGCTTTCGGCATGGCTGGTCTG
Organism: Procambarus clarkii; assembly: GCF_040958095.1. Taxonomy (NCBI): domain Eukaryota; kingdom Metazoa; phylum Arthropoda; class Malacostraca; order Decapoda; family Cambaridae; genus Procambarus; species Procambarus clarkii. Next base: position 37,300,519 of record NC_091156.1, on the reverse strand, counting down.
AGTGCTGGGTCTGCCATGGCACCCCATTTCGTGTCGCATTCCGTGTAGTGGGGGTCCTGTATCCCTGCTACATCACTCAGGGTGTCAGGTAGAATTTCCTTAACCAGGTCATCTGATGCTGAGGAGGAAGACAGGAAGGCTGGGACAGCAATTTGGGTAGCAGTGCGGACACCAAAGCCACCGAGCCTAACAGGAAGAGTGGCTTGTTTCCACTGGCATTCGTTGAGGGAGAGGTTAACAACTTTTTCCAGCATATTATATATATATATATATATATATATATATATATATATATATATATATATATATATATATATATATATATATATGTATATATATATATATATATATATATATATATATGTCGTACCTAATAGCCAGAACGCACTTCTCAGCCTACTATTCAAGGCCCGATTTGCCTAATAAGCCAAGTTTTCATGAATTAATGTTTTTTCGTCTACCTAACCTACCTAACCTAACCTAACCTAGCTTTTTTTGGCTACCTAACCTAACCTTACCTATAAATATAGGTTAGGTTAGGTTAGGTAGGGTTGGTTAGGTTCGGTCATATATCTACGTTAATTTTAACTCCAATAAAAAAAAATTGACCTCATACATAGAGAAAAGGGTTGCTTTATCATTTCATAAGAAAAAAATTATAGTAAATATATTAATTCAGGAAAACTTGGCTTATTAGGCAAATCGGGCCTTGAATAGTAGGCTGAGAAGTGAGTTCTGGCTACTAGGTACGACATATATATATATATATATATATATATATATATATATATATATATATATATATATATATATATATATATATATATATATATATATATATATATATATATATATATGTATATATATATATATATATATATATATATATATATATATATATATATATATATATATATATATATATATATATATATATATATATATATGTATGTATGTATGTGTGTGTGTGTGTGTGTGTGTGTGTGTGTGTGTGTGTGTGTGTGTCACGAAAATAAACACGTGATTAAAAATGTTACATTGTCAGACCACGGAGGAAAATTGAAACACAGATCACTGGTCTGACACTGTCACATTTTTAATCACGTGCTTATTATATACAGACTTTTGGAATGGCAATGGGGAATCCTTTATCGTCATTGTTTTCAAACTTGTACATGGAATTCTTCGAAAAGATATTTGTTTAAAAAATAACTCCTAGAATCATTCCATGGTTTAGATATGTTGTTGATATTTTGTGTATATGGCCTTCAGATGTAAACACAGACGAATTTGTAGCCAAACTTAATGAACAAGTCACCTCTATAAAATTTACTATGGAGACTGAAATTGATAAATGTTTGCCATTCCTAGATGTACTTATTCATAGGGAAGATTTTTCACTAAAGTTTAGTGTCTACAGAAAACCTACGATAAATTTATCTTATGTTCATTATTTTTCAGGGCATAGATACAATGTGAAAAAGTAAATTTTTTCTTCAATGTATCTAAGAGCTCTTCGAGTTGTGAGTCCAAAATTCTTAGACGAAGAGTTTAAGAATATTGATTCGATTGGTCTCAAGCTTTGTTACCCACTGAGTTTTTTGGAAGTTTGCCGTAGTAAAGCACGTCGTACATATTATAATAATATATGCAGTGAAAGAATTCGCCCAAAGAATGTGTTATGTTTACCATATTTCTCTGGGTTTGAGAATATTGTCAAGGCCTTGAAACTTTTTAATATACATGTATTGTTTAGCTACGAAAATACTGTTGGTAAGCCAGAACGCACTCCTCAGCCTAACAGAAACCCACACAAAGGACTACCATGATGGTGAAATATGGATCTCAGAGTACAATCTTTTCAGATGTGATAGGAAACTCCGGCTTCAGGGTGGGGTCAGCCTCTACATCAAAGACACACTCATCTGTACTGAGCTGCTAAACACCTCAAATGATATGGTGGAAGTGCTGATAATCAAAATGGAGATTTTAAATGTAGTTATTGTCCTTGTATATAAGTCACCGGAGGCAAACCCTCAGCAGTTTAAGACCAACTAATGAAAATAGAACACTGCTTGGAAAACCTCACAAATCCAGCTCCGAACGTCATCCTGCTTGGGGACTTCAACCTACAGCACCTGAAATGGAAGCATCTGGCTAATACAGTAATATCAGAAAGAATACCAGGAAGTAGCCTAAATGAACAGGCACATGCAAAAGACCTGCTACGGATGTGCGACAGGTTTGCCTTAAACCAGCAAATAGTAGAAACAACTAGGAAGGAGAACACGCTGGACCTCATTTTCACTAATAATGATGAATTGATCAGGAACATAATGATTACAAATACCTGTTACTCAGATCACAACTTAATAGAAGTTATGACAACCATGGGGAGTAGACCTTCAAAACCAGTCCAGATTCCCGGTGGAGGAGATTTCAGCAAATTCAACTTCAATAATAAACAGATAAACTGGGAGCAAATAAACCAGGACTTCACAGAAATAAACTGGGAAGAACAGCTAGAAAATGAAAACCTGAACCAGTGCCTGGAAAAAATAAGCTCAGTAGCACTAGAAATATGTTCAAACCGCATACATCTAAGAAAAAAGAGGAAGAGATGCAGATTGGAACGGGAACGTCGTTCCCTATATAGGCGAAGAAAACGAATCGCGGAACAACTTAAGAGTCGCACCCTATCTCAAGAACGGCGAAGAAGGTTAGGTAGAGAAATAGAAACAATTGAACGGAAGCTACAAGAATCATACAAAACCCAGAAGAGGCAAAGAGAGCAAAAGGCCATCAGTGAAATAGAAAGAAATCCGAAATATTTTTTCTCCTATGCAAAATCAAGATCAAAAACCACATCTAGTATCGGGCCCCTGCGAAAGGGAGATGGAAGTTTCACCGATGACAACAAAGAAATGAGCGAGCTACTGAGGACGCAGTACGACTCTGTTTTCAGCGAGCCATTAAACACACTAAAGATTGATAACCCAAATGAATTTTTCATGGATACGATACCAACATCAAATCATATATCAGACGTCACCCTATCCCCACTGGATTTTGAAGAAGCCATAAACAGTATGCCTATGCACTCTGCACCAGGCCCGGATTCTTGGAACTCCATATTCATAAAGAACTGTAAAAAACCACTATCGCGGGCCCTCCACATTCTGTGGAGACAAAGCCTAGATACTGGCGTTATTCCTGATATACTAAAAACAGCAGAGATAGCACCACTTCATAAAGGAGGAAGCAGTGAAGTTGAGGACTACGACCGGGCGCACCATCTGGCCAGGTGGCTCTATGAGAGCCAGCTGGTCCAGGTGGGGTGCGGGGTCATAGTCGCAAAGGGTTGGGGGGGGGAATTTTTCCCGGAAGTGGCGCGTGTCGGACGCGTGTGAGCGTCCGGTGTTTGGGTATGCAGTCAGGAAAGATGGGAGGTCATGTTGTTGGGGGTGTAGGAGAGTATGTGGGTTATGTGGTAGAGTAAGAAATACAAGGATATGAGTGGAATATGATGATAATAGTAAATGAATATGTATGTGTGTTTGCCGTAGACTTAATCCTGTGTGTAGATTCATCATAGTCAGGACCTAGGGTCCCGACTCGGACCGAAGGTCCGGTTTGGAGTGGAGACGGGTTCAAGTAAAAAATGGGCACACTGGAAATGATTTCGACGTTCAGTAAACACTTACCGAGTGGATAACTGAATGCCCGAGAGCCCAATACGGGGTTGATGATAGTATTTAATTTAAGATTGTGAAACTTAATACTAAACTAAATGCTCACACATGTGATAATTTCCATGTTTAGTTATCACTCACTGAGTTGTAAACTGAAAGACTAAGCCAGTCAATGCATGATTGATGACGATAGTAATATTTTAAGATTGAGAAACTTTAAACTAAATGGCCACACATGTAGCGATTTTGCATTCAGTAAACACTTACTGAGTTGTAAACTGAATGCCGGAGCCGGCCAATACAAGGTTTGTGATAGTAATATTTAATTTTTTATTTATGATGGAGAAACTTTAAACTAAAAAATGAGGTCACATGGAGGGATATCTATGTTCAGTAAACTGTTACTGAGTTGTAAACTGAATGGTTGAGCCACCCAATACACGGTTGGTGATAGTAATATTTTATTTTTTATTTACGATGGAGAAACTTTAAACTAAAAAATGAGGTCACATGGAGGGATATCTATGTTCAGTAAACAGTTACTGAGTTGTAAACTGAATGGTAGAGCCACCCAATACCTGGTTAATGATAATAGTATTTCACGATGGAAAAACTTTATCCTGAACTAAAAATGAGCTCACATGAAGTGATTTTCACTTAGTGAGTTGTTAACTGAATGCCTGAGCTATCCAATACATAGTTGGTGATAGTAGTATTAATTCAAGATGGAAAACTTTAAACTAAACAAAAATGAGCGCACATGAAGTGATTCTCACGTTCATTAAACACTTAATAAGTTGTTAACTGAATGTCTGAGACATCCAATACATGGTTGATGATAGTAGTATTCATGACATTGATAATACGAGGTCTTGAACTAAATACTGGCAGGGGAACAACAAAGCTGTGATAATGAAAAGAAACTGAACTGAATTTGAAAATTGATTAACATATGTAATGTGAAGCCAATCTACTGGAAAACAGTGGGCAAACTTTATTTGAAAAGAATATGAGAAGACTGAAAAGCTGGGGGCAAGAAAAATGGTTAAAAATAAGAAGTAATGATCTTCATAAACATAACATAACATATCCATGACCATAATTAATACAGTGTGAACTCTCTTAAACTAAGCTCACCGTGAAATCTCGTCACTAGGCATAACTTGTCACTCTGCGAAACAAATTATTGACTATAAGTGCGACAATGTGAATAAAAATGACCACTTATGTTTTGGAATGCTATTTTATTCAAGAAATACTGTAAAGGATGATTATTGACTAAAGGGAATTTCGCGGACTGCTGGTGTTTGATGTGTTGAACTGCTTAAAGGAAGCATATTTGCTAGAAAAAATTCCTGTGAAATAATGCTTGTTATATGTTTTGACTATCTAGCTAATAGCGTATTGCCTGGCTAATAATGAAATGCCACATTTTGTCTGACTCACTTAGCACAAGTGAAGAGAAAACATTGAAAAACTTTCAAAGGTTAAAAACTCTGTGAAATCATATCTGTTATGTTAAGTTTTGACTAGCTGATTAATAGCATACTACATTATTGTCTTTATGTTATGTTTACCTCGATAGCGTTGTAATGCTTGGAAATTGTATGTGCGGATCCCGTTTCCCTCTTACTGCGCATAAATAATGGTTGCTGTAAAGTATTTTTATGGAACATGACTCTTCTTATTCTTACCCCTTTTTTAAAACTAGATGCAATAACCAAGCTATGTTTACCTTCTCTCTCTTTCTCAATATGGAAGTGGGTTATTTGTGTGGACTCGGGAGATATGATCACCACTTATAAGTTTCTCAAAGAAAATGATAAGCTATGTAAGGACCTTTTATTTAACACACACACACACACACACGACATCCGTGCAGTAGTGACATTCCCCTTTGATGGCTGTGCACGTGGCAATGTAAAATTAAAATGTGCAAAGATGATTCGGAGTGCTATTTAGTAGAGAAATGATACGAAATTGTGTTTATTGACTAGTGAGAGCCCGTAGCATGTATGGTGTGGGATATTGTGGTCCTTAACCTAGTCAAGCGATAGACAGACAGACAGACAGACAGCAACAATAGGTAGTGGCCCTCGCGTCTATTTGATTTGAAAGAAGAAAAAAATGAAGACTAGTAGTCCCTGTTTTTTTAAGATGAAAAACTTTTAACTATAAAAATGTTTGACTGAGTGACTGACTGCTTTTCTGAACAGGTCTGCAGGTCTGCAAGAAATAATAGTAATGTAGGTAGGGAACATGTCTCATCGGCTCTTTTATCTTCCACAAAGCCTTTCCTCCTATCTCAACCCTATTAGTTCATGCTCTCGTGTTTCACTTTTTGTTAAAACTAAATCTACACACGCGATATGAAATGTGAAAAAAATCTTACATTATGCTATGTTAACAGTGCTTGAATAAAATTATTAAGAGTGCTAGGGTACTGTTGCGCACAGTCATCTCGCTAATGCAGGTCGGTGACAGAATTGTCAAAATGATGTACCTTGCATACATCAAATCTTTAGTGGTTTATGCGGCACCTCTGCTTGTTTTGATGACTAAAAGGAGTTTGATGATACGAATAGTAATTGATGACATTGAGCATATTCTCAAAACATAGTTTCTGCAAAAAAAAAAAAAATAACATTAAATTAGATGCGAGCTGTGATTTGAAAACAGAAGATGAGTGATGTGTGGCTTATTGTGTGGACTCTGGAGATATGATCACCACGTATAAGTTTCTCAAAGAAAAGCGGTAATATTTTTCTTTGTGTTTGGATGTAATGGCTAAACATGGTTGACATTTTCAATAATGTTATTTGGTCATCAGACAAAGTTGATTTTCCACGTTACGTTACAATGTGTTACAGAGGCTAAAACTGGTAGACACTAATATTTATATGGTAAGAGATGTAATGGAGATGGACTAAGTCTAACTTTCATTTAAAAATGTTATTTTGGTCTGTAGAAATTTGATGATTTCCGCGTTACGTTACAATGTGTTACAGGGGCTAAAACTGATAGACACCAATATTAATATGGTAAGAGATGTAATGGAGATGAACTAAGCCTCACTTTTCATTTCAAAATGATATTTTGGACTGCAAAATTTTGATTTGCGTTACGTTACGTTACGTTACATTGTGTTACAGAGAGCTAAAACTGGCAGACAGTAATATTATATGATATGAGATGTAATGGAGATGGACTAAGTCATACTCTGATTTATAAATGTTATTTTAGTCTGTAGAAAATAGATTTCCGCGTTAAGTTACAATGTGATACAGAGGCTAAAACTGGTAGACCATAATATTCATATGGTAGGAGATGTAATGGAGATGGGCTATTCATATGGTATGAGATGTAAAAGAGATGGGCTTAGTCATACTTTCATTTAAAAATGTTATTTGGACTGCAGAAAGTTGATTTGTACAGGCCGGATCACGGTACACTCTGTCGGCTATCATCCCGATTGTTTCATCCACAGGTACGTTGGTAAACAGAGATTCTACGTCCAACGAGGCTCTTATCCCTTATTGATCGAAACTGTGAACGCCAAGAAATCTGGACTCCACCTGCCAAAGATTATTGGGGAATATAAACCTGGATATGCGTATGGAAATTTCAAGACACACAAGCCTGGAAACCCACTTCGGCCAATCATCAGCCAGATACCCACACCCACGTACGACTGGCGAAACGACCCAACGGCATGCTGACTCCTTCCCTTGCGCCTGAAGCGCCTGAAGCCTGAAGTCTCCAAAGGAATTTGTTGACTTGCTGCAGGGAACACGGGCCACAGGGATAAGAGCCTCGTTGGATGTAGAATCTCTGTTTACCAACGTACCTGTGGATGAAACAATCGGGATGATAGCCGACAGAGTGTACCGTGATTCGGCCTGTACTCCTCTTGACATACCAGAAAACAGTCTATGGAAACTACTCCAAGCTTGTACTAAAGAGGCACCCTTCTTGAGCCCGGATGGACACATGTATAAGCAAGTAGATGGGGTCGCCATGGGTTCTCCCCTAGGTGTCCCGTTTGCAAACTTCTACATGGATACCATCGAGCAAAAAGTCTTATTCGACATGAACTTGAAACCGGCCATATACTGCAGGTATGTTGACGACATTTTTACACAGGTACCTGATGTCAGACATCTGAAGGAGCTGAAGGAGGCATTTGAGCAGAATTCTGTGTTGCGTTTCACTTACGAGACGGAGAAGGATGGGAAGCTGCCCTTTCTAGATGTAACAGTCATGGAAAGGAGCGGAGTTTTCCACACTGCAGTCTACACTAAGGAAACAAACATAGGAATGTGCCTGAATGCCAACAGTGACTGCCTGGACAGGTACAAGAGGAGTGTTGTTAACGCTTATGTCGACCGTGCCCTCAGCCACAGCTCAGAATGGAAGCAAGTCGACGAAGAACTCTGTAGGGTAAGGCAGGTCCAGGTCAACAACGGCTTCTCCAATGGTTTCGTGGAAGACATCATAAGAAGGAAAGCGAAATGCCATGCAACCTCTGAAGAGACAACTAACACAACACCTATACCCCCTATTAGACTATTTTACAGGAACTTCTTTTCCACAGCCCATAAAACGGAGGAAAGGGTCCTGAAAGATATTGTCAGTAGAAACGTTATCCCTACAGACAAAAATCAGAAGATACAACTGACGATTTACTATAAAACCAGAAAAACGGCCAGCCTACTCATGAGAAACTCTCCAGACACAAAGCAGAACGCTTTAAAAGAGACCAACGTCGTCTATGCCTTCAAATGTCCTCTTGGGGACTGTAAGCCTCAAAAAAAAACAACATATAGGCAAGACAACAACATCTCTTTCCAGGCGTTTAACGATGCATAAGCAACAGGACTCCATTAAGGAACATATAATCTCTTCCCACAAACAAACCATCACCAGAGAAATCTTAGCAAACAACACAGAAATCATTGATAGATACAGCGATAGCAGGTGGCTTGACGTCTGCGAGGCATTACACATCAAGAAGTCAACACCAGCAATCAACAGACAATTAATGCACAACTATATTGTACCCACTTGAAGACTCCGCTCCAATATAGAAGCATTAAGAAATATGGACCAATAGGCTTTCTACAAATACTTCCATTCAATACCCATTGTTTCGTGTTCTGTCTTGTGTTTGACTTTAATACCCATTCAATACCCATTGTTGAAAGTTTGTTTTCACCTCATCCACCTCACCCAAATGTAGATATAAAATCGAAGATGTGTAAGCTCTATTCAGTTTCAGTTGTGTGTTTGCAAACTAAAGTCTTTGAAAATGTAATAAGTTTTACGAAACTCGCTCAAGTGTCGCGTCAGGCTAGATATAAAAATGAATTTTGGAGAATTGATCTTTGAATTACCATCAACAGTAAAAAGAAACGTAAGATAAATCGAGAAAATTCGTGTTAGAATTATTAATCTTACTTTTTCGGTCATATTTAATAATATATATATATATATATATATATATATATATATATATATATATATATATATATATATATATATATATATATATATATATATATATATATATATATATATATATATATAAATATATATATATATATGTGTGTGTGTGTATATCACGAAAATAAACACGTGATTAAGAATGTGACAATGTCAGACCACGGAGGAAAAATGAAACAGGAAATTTCCTTAAGTACTTTCGTATATTAAATACATCTTCAGAAGGTGAAGATCACCTTCTGAAGATGTATTTAATATACGAAAGTACTTAAGGAAATTTCCTGTTTCATTTTTCCTCCGTGGTCTGACATTGTCATATATATATATATATATATATATATATATATATATATATATATATATATATATATATATATATATTGGCCAGTAGCCAGTACCAAGTAGCCAGAACGTATTTCTCGGCCTACTATGCAAAGCCCGATTTGCCTAATAAGCCAAGTTTTCCTAAATTAATATATTTTCTCAAATTTTGTTATTATGAAATGATAAAGCTACCCATTTCATTACGTACGAGATCAATTTTTTTTTATTGGAGTTAAAATTAACGTAGATATATGACCGAACCTAACCAACCCTACCTAACCTAACCTAACCTAACCTATCTTTATAGGTTAGGTTAGGTAGCCGAAAAAGTTAGGTTAGGTTAGGTAGGTTAGGTAGTCGAAAAATAATTAAATTGTAAAAACTTGGCTTATTAGGCAAATCGGGCCTTCCATAGTAGGCAGAGAAGTGCGTTCTGGCTACTAGGTATGACATATATATATATATATATATATATATATATATATATATATATATATATATATATATATATATATATATATATATATATATATATATATATATATAATGTCGTACCTAGTAGCCAGAACGCACTTCTCAGCCTACTATGCAAGGCCTGATTTGCCTAATAAGCCAAGTTTTCATGAATTAATGTTTTTTCGATTACCTAACCTACCTAACCTAACTTTTTCAGCTACCTAACCTAACCTAACCTAACCTATCTTTATAGGTTAGGTTAGGTTGGGTTGGTTAGGTTCGGTCATATATCTACGTTAATTTTAACTCCAATAAAAAAAAAATTGACTTCATACATAATGAAATGGGTAGCTTTATCATTTCATAAGAAAACAATTAGAGAAAATATATTAATTCAGTAAAACTTGGCTTATTAGGCAAATCGGGCCTTGCATAGTAGGCTGAGAAGTGAGTTCTGGCTACTAGGTACGACATATATATATATATAAATATATATATATATATATATATATATATATATATATATATATATATATATATATATATATATATATATATTGTGACGGTAATCTCCTTCAAGAGATTGAGCCTGTTCTTCCCTCCAAAATACGTCGCTACAAATCTATATACAACTAATATGGAAGAAATATTCAACAACGACAACAACATCTCCAAGGTTTGCCAGAGAGCAAAACGTATGCAGCCAGGAACACCTGCTCCACCTCGAACCACCAAACTACCTGTCTTGTCGCCTGCTCCTCGCTGATTGGCTGCGGGTCCAGCTGCAACTGCACTCCACCCACCATACTACTTGATGTCTGGAGCCGCCACGACCTCAGTCTTCAGAATATCCCGTGCTTTCGACAAGTTAACACGTCTCGTTGGTAGACTAAGCCCCTGGCTTACGTGTGCTAAGAGAAGTGATAGCTTGAAGCCAATATTCCTGCACCTATTTACTTTGTTTATCATACACTGGTTATTTGCTCACTTGTCTTAACGTAACTTTTCATTTTGCCATTTGATTATTCTTATTACTTTGATTGATTGATTTTATTATACGAATTTGTATGTCCATTTTATTCATGTTTTGCTTTCTTTAACGTAATTAAAATTTCATTGTTAAAATTTACTTTTGTTTTGTGTGTCTTCTCCTTACCTTACCACAGACGAAGTTCCAGAATTTTCTATTTTTTTTCTATGTGACGAGGCCATACCCCTAGCTTTTGAACAGCCGAACACCAACGCGTTACCGTCACATATTATATGGGGGCCTGTCCTAGGAGCCTCGCTCAGGTACTGGTGCCAAGTAGTAATTTACGGTAAGCGTATTTAACTTTGTTAAAGTAGCTTTTACTATTTTTCATATTCAATTTCATTTTTTATATGGTGCGGTATATTGTGCATTACGAGAGTAGCATATGGTGAAGGTGAGACAACTTTGGATTACGTGGTGACTGTAGGCCTCAGTCATACTCTTAATTGGTCATCTCTCCCTCCGTGTTTTTACTCGTGTTTGCCATCTTTGTCCCTTGGATATTTCTCATTTTTGACAGATCATCATATTGGTACCCTGGTACTGTGGTCTGCCCCGGGTCAAGTGCACCCAATCTTCTGCAATCTGACTGTAGGAGGACAAAGAGGGCCATAGTTCCTCTAGCTCGAACTTTAGTCGCTGAATTGGGGCCTCGGCAGCAGTTCTCGTCACCAGTTGACACCTCGCACCCCTACACGTCAGTCAGAGATGATGATACATACAACGGTAGGGAATTAGCTTACTTTTTCAGAGCACAAAAGTTCGCTAATTCTGTAAGTATCATATTAATTTCGGTAGGAAAAACTTGCTTTATGTCCTATAGAGACTCGGCAAGGTATGCCTACATCCTTGGACTACCAATTTTACTTTTGAGGCAATTAACTGTTTCATTTGTTTTCGAAACTCTGTTTCATTTGTTAGTAGGATTTTCTTCCCCTTATCCTCTTACATGAGTACCGGGTACAAGATTTCCTGCGCCCTTGATTTAAATTAATCATTTAACACCTTGTACTTAACTTTAATTGTTAAAGATACCACAGGATAGGTACCAGTTGCCACGTTGTCCTGTTTCTGACATTCACTATAACGATATATTCGTTGTACAGTTATTTGCTAATTTCACCATGTTTCGTCTCCAAGCTTTCCGAGCAGATCCTGCAGGTGAAATAGGGACTTTAAGTCGTGCCAAGAGGACTGGATTACAAACTCTTGCACATGAGTACCAACTAGAAGTTCCCTACCAAGCCAACAAAAATGACCTACACAACCTGTTGCTGGATCACTATTTAGAGCAAGGTAAGATAGACTCTGAAACTCATGAAACTTACTATATTGCAGATAAAACTGACTTGGCAACGATGAAACTCAAACTAGAGCTGGCCAAGATTGAACGTGAGCAGCAAAAAGAAGCGGCTGCCATACGAAGGGAAGAACAAGAACGAGAAATCGCCCTCAAGGAACGTGAACTCGCCCTCCAGGAACGTGAGGTTGCAATGCTCCAGGAGCGGGAAAGAGTACAGCTTGAAACACTCCAGGAGCGGGAACGCGTACAGCTTGAAACAAAACGACGCGAGTTGGAGATGCAACGTGAACATGACAAGCAACAAGCGACTCTGGCTCTAGAGTGTCGTCAACGAGAATACACGTTGGAAACTTCACACCTCGCTCAACGCCAGCAAGCTACTGCCAATCTTCCCGTCAGTTTTAATATATCACATGCAAGTAAGTTAATGCCATCCTTTGTAGAAGCAGAAGTTGATGTGTTTTTCACCACCTTTGAAACCCTTGCTAATCAACTCAGTTGGCCTGTCGACCAATGGGCCACACTTCTCAGAGTCCATCTTACAGGTAGAGCTGCAGTCACACTCAGTACTTTGGCGTCTGAGAATGACTACCAGACTCTGAAACAAGCAGTGTTGGACGCCTACCTCCTCTCTACAGAAAGTTATCGAAGGAAATTCCGTGACCACCTGAAGGCAAGTACCACTACCTTCCTCGAGTTTGCTAACACAAAACGGAGATATTTCATGAAATGGCTGGAAGCAGCACATGTCTCTACTTTTACAGAACTCGTCAACCTGATGCTAGTTGAATAATTCTTGAGGCGTGTGCCGCCTCCTGTCCGTCTCTACTTAGCAGGTAAAGAAGAAACCGACTACCTGAAGTGTGCTAAGTCGGCTGACACTTACAGCCTCATCCACCGGCTGACACCCGAACCATCCTCCAGTAAGAAGTCGTGGTCCAGTTACGAGAAAGTGAGCACCGATCAAGCTGGCTCGCAATTGTACTGCAAGTATTGTAGACTCTATGGACATACCATAGACAAGTGTGGCAAGTCTCAATACAAGGGAACCACTGACCCACAGAAACCCAAACCAACTCTTCCTAAGTCCGGTAAGCCTGTGATGAATGTTGGTGTTAATGTTAATGATCTTTCTCTTTTCAGTAACCACCTGTATACTGGAACTGTCTCTGCCAACGGTTCAAATCCGGAGGGACGTTTCAAATTGAAGATCTTGAGGGACACAGCGGCTCTTCAATCGATCATCTTGAAGTCGGCTGTGCCCAACATCGTCTACACCTGGGAAACTGTCTTCATCACTGACCTCACTGCTACCACTCCATACCCTCTCGCCAGAGTCCACCTGGATTGTCCCTACGTGAACGGAGAAGTCTAAGTCGCCGTCAGGGAAAAGCCTTTTCCCATGCCTGGAGTGCAACTTCTCCTAGGCAACGACTTGGCAGAAGACCTGCAACCGACCAACCTGATCGTCATGGACAAACCCCAGGTGTGTACCTCTGTGCCAATTAATCCTATTCTAGTGTATGTTCCAGCAGAGGTTCAAGAGTGATGAAGTTTCTCCTCCTGTTCTCGTGACCACCCGTGCACAAGCCGCACGTCCACAGCCAGCTGACTCTACTGCTACCGCTGTCCCTCAAGACCCTCAGAAACTACCCCCGAATCTGACCAAGTTGGAGTTCCGTAAGTTGCAGAGGGAAGATCTTACTTTAACACCATTGTTTTTCCAGGCTGAGACTCATCCCGACAGTATTCCTGGGTTCTTCCTAGAGAACGACTTGCTCTACCGCAGATATAGACCCAGTAAACTGAAGGAGGAGGACGATTGGGCCAACATCGAACAACTTGTGATTCCTACCAGCCTGCGGCCCACTATTCTACACCTGGCCCACGGAGCACTCTCCCACTACGGCTTCAACAAGACTTACCATGGAATTCGTCAAGACTACTACTGGCCAGGTATGGTAAATAGCGTCAAACAGTACGTAAAACAGTGTCATACATGTCAGATGGCAGGCAAACCGAACATCTCCATTCCCAGAGCGCCACTGATTCCCATACAGGTGCCTGCGGAACCTTTCCACAGACTTATAATAGACTGTGTTGGTCCTTTACCTCGGACCAGTTCAGGTAACGCCTATATCTTAACCATCCTGTGTCCTACCACCAGATTTCCCATAGCAGTTCCAGTGAAGAACATCACGGCTGCTACGGTTGTAAAACATCTATTGAAGATCATCACTCAATACGGATTTCCCAGGGAGATTCAGAGCGACTGTGGTACCAACTTCACCAGTGATCTCTTCAAAAGGACACTGGAGGAGTTCAACATCAAACAGGTATTGTCCAGCCCCTATCATCCTGCTTCACAGGGTTCTCTTGAACGTAGTCATCAGACTATCAAAGCACTCTTGAAAAAGTTTTGTAGTGAAACCTCTAAGGATTGGGATAAGCAAATCGACCTTATAATGTGTATTTACAGAAGTCTTCCCAATGAGTCCCTAGGAGTATCTCCTTATGAGATGCTCTACGGCCGTAAGTGCCGTACTCCCCTTAAGGCTTTCAAAGACTCTCTCCGAGATGCCACCTTCAGTGAGCATCAGAATGTGCCCCAGTTTCTTCAAAACCTTCAACACATTCTAGAGAGAGTCCACCGTTTTGCCCATGATAATCTATTGAAAGCCCAAGAGAGGATGAAGACTCATTACGACCAGACCAGCAAAGTAAGAAAATTTAAGCCGGGAGACTTCGTCCTAGCATACTTCCCTATCCCAGGTTCACCTTTACAAAACAGGTTTTCAGGACCCTACCGCGTCAAAGAGTGCAGAAATTACAACAACTACGTCATAGAGACTCCAGATAGGCGGCGGAAGACCCAGCTGTGCCACGTCAACCTCCTGAAGCAATATAATGGTACTCCTCCCACTGTCCTAATAAATTATTCTACCTTCACAGAACCCTACATCCACAGTGAGACCTTCCCAGCTTCTCCTCCCGAAAGCACTGACAAGGAGTCAGCGCTTTCTAATTCCGAAATCCTTAATGATCTTCCCAAATACTTTCAGGATAATCATAGTGCACCTCTTGTCAAGATCTTCAGAGAACATCAGGAGTTGTTCCGAGATGACCCCCAAGAGTGTAATGTTACCCAGCACGACATCCAACTGCTCCCCGACACCCGGCCGATTCGTCAACCCTTCTACCGAATCAGCCCGAGCAAGAAGGAAGTCATGCATGCTGAGGTGCAGTACCTCTTGAATCATGGACTGGCTACACCTTGTGAGTCCCCCTGGGCCTCACCTTGTATCTTGGTGCCCAAACCCCAAGGTAAGGTGCGGTTATGTACTGACTATCGAAAACTCAACAACGTAACTGTCAAGGATGCTTACCCCTTGCCTAGGATAGATGACATCCTTGACGCCATTGGTAGTGCCCAGTACTTGTCCCAAGTGGACTTACTTAAGGGGTACTATCAAGTGTGTCTAACGGAGCGAGCTAAAGAGATATCTGCCTTCATCACTCCTTTTGGACTTTTCAGATATGAACGCCTTCCTTTCGGACTATGTAATGCCCCGGCCACCTTTCAGAGAGCTGTCAACCGTATCATCCAGGGCTTGGATAACACATACGCCTACCTGGACGATATCGTCGTAGCATCCAACACCTGGAGTGAACATCTGCTCCAGCTGCGACGTCTGTTCTCCAAGCTCCTGACAGCCGGCCTCACCATCAACCTGGGCAAGTCCACCTTCGCGAAAGGTAAAGTGCGTTATCTGGGTCATGTTATTGGGAGTGGCAGCCTAGCTCCGTTAGACTCACACACTCAAGCCATCCAACAGTATCCACAGCCTACCACCAGGAAGCAGCTCCTGCGCTTCCTTGGTCTTGCCTCCTACTACCGTAGGTTTGTGAGGAATTTCAGTACAGTCGCCACACCTCTAATTCTATTAACCAGTCCCAAGCAACGGTATAATTGGACCATGCAGCAAACCGTTGCTTTCGAACAACTCAAATTCCTCCTCTGTTCTAATCCCATTCTCGCCTCACCAGATATCACCAAGCCTTTCGTCCTTCATGTCGACGCCAGTGGTACCGGCGTTGGTGGTGTCCTGATGCAACAACGAGGCGAGGAGGTTCTACCTGTCAGCTACTACAGCTACAAATTGAAACCACACCAGAGGAACTACAGCACTATTGAAAAGGAGCTACTATCCATCGTCCTGAACCTCCAACACTTCGCTCCGTACCTACAAGGCGCCAGGTCTACAACCATCTTGTCAGACCACAACCCTCTCTGCTTCCTACATCAAGCCCAATTCACTAACCAGCGTCTTCTACGATGGGCTTTGTATTTACAATATTTCAACCTGGAGATCCGCTATATCAAGGGTTCTGACAACATCATAGCCGATGCCCTCTCCAGAGTTTATGAAGTAGAAGCGACTCCATCTATTAACGACGTACTTCTTCCAGAACCGCAGGCTTCGGGGGAGAGTTGTGACGATAATCTCCTTCAAGAGATTGAGCCTGCTCTTCCCTCCAAAATACGTCGCTACAAATCTATATACAACTAATATGGAAGAAATATTCAACAACGACAACAACATCTCAAAGGTTTGCCAGAGAGCAAAACGTATGCAGCCAGGAACACCTGCTCCACCTCGAACCACCAAACTACCTGTCTTGTCGCCTGCTCCTCGCTGATTGGCTGCGGGTCCAGCTGCAACTGCACTCCACCCACCATACTACTTGATGTCTGGGGCCACCACGACCTCAGTCTTCAGAATATCCCGTGCTTTCGACAAGTTAACACGTCTCGTTGGTAGACTAAGCCCCAGGCTTATGTGTACTAAGAGAAGTGATAGCTTGAAGCCAATATTCCTGCACCTGTTTACTTTGTTTATCATACACTTGTTATTTGCTCACTTGTCTTAACGTAACTTTTCATTTTGCCATTTGATTATTCTTATTATTTTGATTGATTGATTTTATTATACGAATTTGTATGTCCATTTTATTCATGTTTTGCTTTCTTTAACGTAATTAAAATTTCATTGCTAAAATTTACTTTTGTTTTGTGTGTCTTCTCCTTACCTTACCACAGACGAAGTTCCAGAATTTTCTATTTTTTTCTATATGTGACGAGGCCATACCCCTAGCTTTTGAACAACCGAACACCAACGCGTTACCGTCACAATATATATATATATATATATATATATATATATATATATATATATATATATATATATATATATATATATATATATATATATATATATATATATATATATATATATATATATATATATATATATATATATATGTGTGTGTATATCACGAAAATAAACACGTGATTAAGAATGTGACAATGTCAGACCACGAAGGAAAAATGAAACAGGAAATTTCCTTAAGTACTTTCGTATATTAAATACATCTTCAGAAGGTCCACAGACGAAGGACCTTCTGAAGATGTATTTAATATACGAAAGTACTTAAGGAAATTTCCTGTTTCATTTTTCCTTCGTGGTCTGACATTGTCATATATATATATATATATATATATATATATATATATATATATATATATATATATATATATATATATATATAATGTGTCGGGGTTTATCGGTAAGCGACAGTATAAGTACTTAATCCTGGCAAGGTCGCCAATGTCGGGGTTCACCTCATTACGACAGGGGCGAGTAACAGTATACTCAAGGTCACTCACCGTAGCCCTGCGGGTCTTCACTCTATCCTCGCGGTGCCACTGTACGCCAGGAGAGTATCCCAGTCAATCCCAACCGGCCTCTGATCGAGAATGAGTGGGAACACAGCTCGTACTCTCTACAGCTTGTGTGCCCGCCCCGACACAAGGCTCTACTACTAACCACAAGGTCGCCAACTGGTGTTTCCCGTGTCCAGTAACACGTCAGTGGTTTTGTTGAATTGTGGTAGCAGTGGCAAGAGCACACTCAATATGTCTGATGTCAGGCAGGTATTTATTTCTGTCACTCTTTCCTTTCAGGTATTTTATAGCCACAAGAAATGTGGAGGGGATGATGTAAACACCAATGTACTTTGTATTTTACTTAAAACTCATTCAAAGACATCACAAGATTATATCAATAAGCAAACAGCTGTTTCAGGCGGAAGTCGCTCGTTCCCACATATAATCATGAACTCGCCAAACTGGCAATGCTCCCCCTCACGTCAATGTCAAAATCAGCTGGGCCGCGCCCTTCTCGCCGTGTGAACGTTTATTGCTTGTTTTCCTGGCGTCACGCGCTCTGTTTCTTTAAATTCTCATAGATCACTAGAAGTTCGAACACACAATATTTGCGACAATAGCACGTAAATACTTCGCTGCACTGATCTTGAGCTCAATCAAACATTTCTATATTAAAGGTCACAATAATTCACTATCATGGTATTACACACTGCCCTTCATTTAATGATAACATATGCAGGTATAAATCACTGGAGTTCTCAGTAATTCCTTTCGCGGGTGATAACACAATTAATCACTGCACACATGAATGATTATTCAATACACAAGCTTAGACTTATATGTATATATATATATATGTATATATATATATATATATATATATATATATATATATATATATATATATATATATATATATATATATATATATATATATATATATATATATATATTATTAAATATGACCGAAAAAGTAAGATTAATAATTCTAACACGAATTTTCTCAATCTTTCGTACATTTCTTTTCACTGTTGGAGGTGAATCAAAAATCAATTCTCCAAAATTCATTTTTATTTCTAGTCTGACGCGACACAAGCGCGTTTCATAAAACTTATTACATTTTCAAAGACTTTAGTTCACAAATACACAACTGAATAGAACTTATGCATCTCCGATTTTATATCTACATTTGAGTGAGGTGGAAGGGGTGATGTGGCATTAACACAAGACAGAACAAGATGTGGCATTAATAGGGTATTAATTTCATCAACACAAGACAGAACAAGAGGTGATATTAATAGGGTATTAATTTCATCAACACAAGACAGAACACGAAACAATGGATATTGAATAGAAGTGTTTGTAGAAAGCCTATTGGTCCATATTTCTTGATGCTTCTATATTGGAGCGGAGTCTTGAGGTGGGTAGAATATAGTTGTGCAATAATTGGCTGTTGATTGCTGGTGTTGACTTCTTGATGTGTAGTGCCTCGCAAACGTCAAGCCGCCTGCTATCGCTGTATCTATCGATGATTTCTGTGTTGTTTACTAGGATTTCTCTGGCGATGGTTTGGTTGTGGGAAGAGATTATATGTTCCTTAATGGAGCCCTGTTGCTTATACATCGTTAAACGCCTAGAAAGAGATGTTGTTGTCTTGCCTATATACTGGGTTTTTTGGAGCTTACAGTCCCCAAGAGGGCATTTGAAGGCATAGACGACGTTAGTCTCTTTTAAAGCGTTCTGTTTTGTGTCTGGAGAGTTTCTCATGAGTAGGCTGGCCGTTTTTCTGGTTTTATAGTAAATCGTCAGTTGTATCCTCTGATTTTTGTCTGTAGGGATAACGTTTCTATTAACAATATCTTTCAGGACCCTTTCCTCCGTTTTATGAGCTGTGGAAAAGAAGTTCCTGTAAAATAGTCTAATAGGGGGTATAGGTGTTGTGTTAGTTGTCTCTTCAGAGGTTGCATGGCTTTTCACTTTCCTTCTTATGATGTCTTCGACGAAACCATTGGAGAAGCTGTTATTGACTAGGACCTGCCTTACCCTACAGAGTTCTTCGTCGACTTGCTTCCATTCTGAGCTGTGGCTGAGGGCACGGTCGACATATGCGACCAACATCACCTCAGCACTGAAACAAGGATTATCAAGAAACTAACAACATTTTATGGAGGACCTATGGCAATTCCACGACGAAGAGATGGCTTCCTGAACCTTGCAGGAATTATCCTCACTGAGGACCAAGTCACTCTCCTAAATCTGGGCATAAACTGTCATGTTATGTCCAGACCGAGTGAGATGGCCCGGAAAGTAGAGTTGGAAATTCTGTTGGACGACATATTCGACCTCGAGACACAAAAGAAGGTTACTACCAAAGATACCTTACAAGCAGAACTTATTGCAGAAAGAGGAAAGAATCGAGGCAATTACAGAAGCACCAAACTGTCCCCCGAGCTTAAAGCAGCAGCTAAAAGCCTTCGTGAGAACAAGGAGATAGTTGTCAGGAGAGGTGACAAGTCGCCAATATATGTCATTCTTAAAAAGGACGAATATCTGGCGAAAATGAACATCATACTCTCTGACCAAACTAAGTTCCAAAGGGTAACGAAGGACACTACAGCCGAATTAAAAGCAAAGGTCAACAAACTGATCGAAACTGTGAACGCCAAGAAATCCGGACTCCACCTGCCAAAGATCATTGGGGAATATAAACCTGGATATGCGTATGGAAATGTCAAGACACACAAGCCTGGAAACCCACTTCGGCCAATCATTAGCCAGATACCCACACCCACGTACAGACTGGCGAAGCGACTCAACGGCCTGCTGACTCCTTATGTTCCTTGCACCTTCAGCCTGAAGTCTCCAAAGGAATTTGTTGACTTACTGCGGGGCACACGGGCCACAGGGATAAGAGCCTCGTTGGACGTAGAATCGCTGTTTACCAACGTACCTGTGGACGAGACAATCGGAATGATAGCCGACAGAGTGTATCGTGATCCAGCCTGTACTCCTCTTGACATACCAGAAAATATTCTGAGGAAACTACTCCAAGCTTGTACTAAAGAGGCACCCTTCTTGAGCCCGGATGGGCACATGTATAAGCAAGTAGATGGGGTCGCCATGGGTTCTCCCCTAGGTGTCCTGTTTGCAAACATCTACATGGGTACCATCGAGCAAAAAGTCTTAGTCGACATGAACTTGAAACCGGCCATATACTGCAGGTATGTTGACGACATTTTTACACAGGTACCTGATGTCAGACATCTGCAGGAGCTGAAGGAGGCATTTGAGCAGAGTTCCGTGCTGCGTTTCAATTACGAGATGGAAAAGGATGGGAAGCTGCCCTTTCTAGATGTAACAGTCATGGAAAAGGGCGGAGGTTTCCACACTGCAGTCTACACTAAGGAAACAAACATAGGAATGTGCCTAAATGCCAACAGTGACTGCCCAGACAGGTACAAGAGGAGTGTTGTTAACGCCTATGTCGACCGTGCTCTCAGCCACAGCTCAGAATGGAAGCAATTCGACGAAGAACTCTGTAGGGTAAGGCAGGTCCTAGTCAATAACGGCTTCTCCAATGGTTTCGTCGAAGACATCATAAGAAGGAAAGTGAAAAGCCATGCAACCTCTGAAGAGACAACTAACACAACACCTATACCCCCTATTAGACTATTTTACAAGAACTTCTTTTCCACAGCTCATAAAACGGAGGAAAGGGTCCTGAAAGATATTGTTAATAGAAACGTTATCCCTACAGACAAAAATCAGAGGATACAACTGACGATTTACTATAAAACCAGAAAAACGGCCAGCCTACTCATGAGAAACTCTCCAGACACAAAACAGAACGCTTTAAAAGAGACTAACGTCGTCTATGCCTTCAAATGCCCTCTTGGGGACTGTAAGCTCCAAAAAACCCAGTATATAGGCAAGACAACAACATCTCTTTCTAGGCGTTTAACGATGCATAAGCAACAGGGCTCCATTAAGGAACATATAATCTCTTCCCACAACCAAACCATCGCCAGAGAAATCCTAGTAAACAACACAGAAATCATCGATAGATACAGCGATAGCAGGCGGCTTGACGTTTGCGAGGCACTACACATCAAGAAGTCAACACCAGCAATCAACAGCCAATTATTGCACAACTATATTCTACCCACCTCAAGACTCCGCTCCAATATAGAAGCATCAAGAAATATGGACCAATAGGCTTTCTACAAACACTTCTATTCAATATCCATTGTTTCGTGTTCTGTCTTGTGTTGATGAAATTAATACCGTATTAATATCACCTCTTGTTCTGTCTTGTGTTGATGAAATTAATACCCTATTAATGCCACATCTTGTTCTGTCTTGTGTTAATGCCACATCACCCCTTCCACCTCACTCAAATGTAGATATAAAATCGGAGATGCGTAAGTTCTATTCAGTTGTGTATTTGTGAACTAAATTCTTTGAAAATGTAATAAGTTTTACGAAACGCGCTCATGTCGCGTCAGACTAGAAATAAAAAAGAATTTTGGAGAATTGATTTTTGATTTACCTCCAACAGTGAAAAGAAATGTACGAAAGATTGAGAAAATTCGTGTTAGAATTATTAATCTTACTTTTTCGGTCATATTTAATAATATATGTCTACAGGAAAGACTGCTACCAAAATATACTAATATATATATATATATATATATATATATATATATATATATATATATATATATATATATATATATATATATAAATATATATATATATATATATATATATATATATATATATATATGTCGTACCTAGTAGCCAGAACTCACTTCTCAGCCTACTATTCAAGGCCCGATTTGCCTAATAAGCCAAGTTTTCCTGAATTAATATATTTACTATAATTTTTTTCTTATGAAATGATAAAGCAACCCTTTTCTCTATGTATGAGGTCAATTTTTTTTTATTGGAGTTAAAATTAACGTAGATATATGACCGAACCTAACCAACCCTACCTAACCTAACCTAACCTATATTTATAGGTAAGGTTAGGTTAGGTAGCCAAAAAAAGCTAGGTTAGGTTAGGTTAGGTAGGTTAGGTAGACGAAAAAACATTAATTCATGAAAACTTGGCTTATTAGGCAAATCGGGCCTTGAATAGTAGGCTGAGAAGTGCGTTCTGGCTATTAGGTACGACATATATATATATATATATATATATATGTCGTACCTAATAGCCAGAACGCACTTCTCAGCCTACTATTCAAGGCCCGATTTGCCTAATAAGCCAAGTTTTCATGAATTAATGTTTTTTCGTCTACCTAACCTACCTAACCTAACCTAACCTAGCTTTTTTTGGCTACCTAACCTAACCTTACCTATAAATATAGGTTAGGTTAGGTTAGGTAGGGTTGGTTAGGTTCGGTCATATATCTACGTTAATTTTAACTCCAATAAAAAAAAATTGACCTCATACATAGAGAAAAGGGTTGCTTTATCATTTCATAAGAAAAAAATTATAGTAAATATATTAATTCAGGAAAACTTGGCTTATTAGGCAAATCGGGCCTTGAATAGTAGGCTGAGAAGTGAGTTCTGGCTACTAGGTACGACATATATATATATATATATATATATATATATATATATATATATATATATATATATATATATATATATATGTGATATATATCACAGAAACTGTATTGGAGGGGATCTAAACATTCCCTCTAATGCGTTATGCGTGGTTTCCTCCGAGGCTATGGGTCCCCCTTCTTCCAGCTAGAGGTGGTACTCCCTTCCTATTTTATATATATATATATATATATATATATATATATATATATATATATATATATATATATATATATATATATTAAAATGTTGCCTGAGTACTATTCTGGTTGATCATTTGATTTGATATACACACATACATAATGTACTTTTGCTGTACTAAAACAATTTTTGTAAAGTATATATATATATATATATATATATATATATATATATATATATATATATATATATATATATATATATATATATATATATATATATATATATATATATATATGTCGTACCTAGTAGCCAGAACGCACTTCTCAGCCAACTATGCAAGGCCCGATTTGCCTAATAAGCCAAGTTTTACTGAAATAATATATTTTCTCTAATTTTTTTCTTATGAAATGATAAAGCTACCCATTTCATTATGTATGAGGTCAATTTTTTTTACTGGAGTTAAAATTAACGTAGATATATGACTGAACCTAACCAACCCTACCTAACCTAACCTAACCTATCTTTATAGGTGAGGTTAGGTTAGGTAGCCGAAAAAGTTACGTTAGGTTAGGTTTGGTTAGGTAGGTTAGGTAGTCGAAAAAACATTAATTCATGAAA
The DNA here is from genome assembly GCF_040958095.1 of Procambarus clarkii. Classification (NCBI taxonomy): domain Eukaryota; kingdom Metazoa; phylum Arthropoda; class Malacostraca; order Decapoda; family Cambaridae; genus Procambarus; species Procambarus clarkii. Next base: position 37,276,106 of record NC_091156.1, on the reverse strand, counting down.
ACTTGGCTTAATAGGCAAATCGGGCCTTGCATAGTAGGCTGAGAAGTGCGTTCTGGCTACTAGGTATGACATATATGGATGAATCATAGACATCAATAATGGTAATAACATTGTTACTGGGCACATAGCCTAACTCCAAATACTGGCATATTTATATATATATATACTCTCTCAATAACTGATCATATTAAAGTCTCATGAAAGACATTATCAACACAGTAAATTCATCAATTACTCCGGGTGCCTGCACACACCAATAATAGTAATAAATTTTGTGAGTACTCTATATAGTCCCACTCTGCACACTGGTGCCTTACTGTGACATAGGTGAGCCTTGCTCACGACATACAAAATACTCTGGCTAAGTAATATAGCTGATGTCACGTGGAGGTGGGCCGGGGCTCTGCTAACACTTTGCTGCTAGGGGCTCAAAAGGCCCAAATACTCAGCCCCTCCGACTCCCTGGATTCACCGGAGTCTCCTTGGTCACACAAGAGAGGACCAACAATGCCCACCTCCTCAGGTCTTTGCTACCACCACAAAAAGGGGGTGCCACTGATTCACCCTGGAAGCCCTTCAGTCAAACACGGGGAAACTGTTGTCAACAGTTCCGGCCTAGACCCGTGGACGAGTGAAGGAAGACTCAGGCTGACCTTATAACAATAACCTCCCTGAATCTTGCCTGCCAGACAAAAAGGTTGCAGGAACTCCTTTCCCGCCTGTCTTCTCTATCTTCTTCTTAACAAGGTCGCCAGCTGGGTTATTATATCTGCACCCCAGCAATGCAGTTCAGTGGGTGTATTATATATTGTTTGTAGCCAGAAGATTGCTATTCCCATAGATCTGCTACTAGACTGCTGGCCCAGGGTACTCTCCCAGGAAGGACTGTGTGGCTTTGCCTCTCTATGGCCACTACGTTAATAGTTGCCACCATTCAGGCACTGATACTGATCGGATGGCTAAGGGTACACTTTTATGTAAGTCTGTGCTGTCTTTACCACTCTCCAGGCAATAAGAACTTCTATAGAGAACGTTGTGTTCCCTAGGTGGTACTATGATAACCTTCGTGTATGCTCATAGAGAAATGTTATAAATGGAGGCACACTTAAACACAATGATAAAATGTGTGAATTTACTGATGCAAATTACATGATCACACATACAATCACAAGTAATACATGAATATGGAAATAAGGATAATAAGTCTGGAGATCGTCAGCCTCTTCTTCCACGACCTCCAACACTCCTTCAACTTGGCAGAAAGACCGGAGTCCCACACTCTCTCACAGGAGGGCCTCTTCACCACGTCGACGCCTCTCCTTCACTGTCCTGCCATTCATACACACTGTCCTCTCTGACAGTCCTGGACACAAGCTGCCTTGCAGCCTATTCTACTACTAAAGTATTAATGTCCTGTTGCCACATACATAAGTAAATATTGTGGCCTAACTAGCCTACTCACACAAGGGGTAATGGGAGGGAAAATGATCTACCTTACATTCCTGGCTCACGACGCCTGTCCCTCGATGGTGTGAGGTTCCCACACTTCCTGAGTCGATCCTCGACGATCCAGGAACGTTCCACAGGTCCTCAGGTGTCGTGGAGCGTTCGCGTCGTCGCTGTTCCAATCCCTCAGATTCAGCTACCCCAATCCTGGTTCATCGATAGGCGCTGAGCTAATCACTATTTTCCCACACTCGCCCCTTCCACACGGCGTTGCTCCTTGTCCTAGGCACGGTGTCGTCCTTCCAAAACCTTCAGTGGATGTGACCCGGTCACAGCTAGGCTTGCCTGCCACACCTTTTCAGACCCTCAACGTCCAGCGTCCCCGCCCAGCGTCGTCGTCGAATATTTTCCAAGTTTGGCACTCTTTCGCTCAATAAACTTGGTTCCTATTTGCTTCCCAGAAGCGCGGGGTCTCCAATACAGCAGATGGGCTGCAATAGCCAGCACTAATCCACTAAGAAAGGCTTGTAGAGCCTCTGATCCTTGAGAGCAGACCGAGGCGCGTCCTCTCGCTTCTGAGGTTAGGTCAACTCTGACGTTGGCGCCGCCCGGGGCACTTGGTGACGTCATGGCAGGCCCTGATTGGTCACCCGCGACCTAAGTCGGCCAATCCGCGATCGGCTAGTGTCCCTTCCAAAAGGTCATATCTGCCTTAGGGGATACTCTTTCATTTTATATCAGGGCGCCAATTTCCCCTTATTTACAACTTATAATGTAACTTCCTTCCTTTAACTGGCAGCCGGTCTGGTCGCCACACATGTCAATAGACTCCCTGAACCTCAGAGAATCAGTAGGGAGAGCTGATATGACTCTTCACGCCGGCAAACGAAAGAAATAGGAGAGGGCACCGTAACATACCCCTCACCTTAAAATAAGAGTCATATCGGAAGAGCAGCACTCAAGAGGGCAACCTATACTCTTGCTCCCTCCGTTCCTGAAGTGTCACTCCTCCAGTTGGTGACGTGGCTCGTACCACCTTGCCAGTCACTTGCCTCATTATATCTCCACCTCGCATAGGAACGGGTGTGATGGGTGTTCTCTGAACAACTACAAGAAATCCTCTCTCCGTGGCCACGAGTGTACTCCCACGGCTCGTTACCACTGTAAGATTCAGTGCATGCAGCGCCTCCACCGCGTCGTGCACTCCGAGATAGTCTTGCACTTCCACTGCGTCCTACAGGTACTCCATGTTTCCTCTCATGATCTCCTCTTCGCCAATCTTCTCTCTTCTCGGTTCCTCTTCTCCCATAGGTGCGTTGTCTCCTCACAGTGGCACTTGTAACCTGTACTCCATCCAGCAGCTTCCTCTCTTCCACACTAGGCTTTTGCGATGGCCCAATGCCCCTCTGGTTAGGCTGGCGCCTACCCTTGGTGTACCTATTCCCTGCTTTCTTCATATTGCCTTTCCTATACCATTCGTTCCTTCGTTCCCGACGAACATCTTCACTCCTCCACGAGATTCTCTTCTCTGCAGACGTCTTATTCGGTTCGTGATTGTGCTCATCCACCTCCTTGTGGTTCACCTCACCACGGTGGTTCATCTTGCACCTACCACTATTCATCTGGCTGGCATAGGGTGCACTGCGTCGTGGCTCCTCCACTCTGCCCCTCACTGCAGTTCGCTCATCCACTGAGCTTACTTTATTCGCGTTTCTGTGTGGAGGGAGTGCGGTCTGCAGCCTCTTCACTGCCCCAGGCGTTTGTACAGCTGCTCCTCGCCACTCCTCCACACGCATCATCAGGCATAGTCGGAGGTCCCCGTCGGGGTTCTCCACGACCTCCGACGACCTCTCTGCACTCTCGCCCTCGTTGTCGTCGTCAATGGCGACGTTTCCCCTGGCGAAGTCGGCTTCCTCACTACCATCTGGAACGACCGATACCTCACCTGGCAGGGTTGTACCGCTGCTTGCAACAAAGGCACTCCTGGCCCAATCGGGTTGTATCCTGCCTCCTCCGAGGTCATTACCCAGCACCATCTGTACATGCTCTAGGGGTAATTTAGGGGCTACAGCTACTATAGCTTTCTCGACTCCGCAGTCGGCAATCAGCTGTACTTCGTGAAGTGGCAACCTGTATTCCTCCCCCACACTGCGTATCCTCACCACTCCCACAGGTGAATCATTAAATCCCTTGGGGAGAATACTCCTGGTTACCATACTTATGTCAGCACCCATATCTCGAAGAACGGCAACCCCCACTGGGTCTGACTTTCCAAACTTCACGTTGGCCCCGAAAACAAAGGGATGTTCACCCAACTTCATTTTCCAACCATTCACGTTGGGTCCACTATAATATGGGGTGTGAACAAACACTCTCTCCTCTTCCAACATTAGTCCTATATTCCTTTGGTGTTCCTCACACTCGCGGGCATAATGTCCTCTCACACCACAGTTGAAGCATCGGCTGCCTCCCCTGGGCGGCCACTCGCCAGTCCCCCTGGCAGTACCACTTGCAGACGTCCCCTGGGTCCTCCTTGGACTCCCTGTCGTCGTGTCCGGGACTGCAGCACTTGCTCCCGAGCTAGGTCCACTGCTCACAGCTTGGGGCTTCCTCCCCGCGTCTTTTGAGCTCTTGAACTGGGTTACCTCATTGGGTACACTGCTCTTGGGAGAGTCCCCACCCGTCCTCGCCCCTCCTGAACTCTTAAAGTTCCCTCCCGACCTGGGGTAAGGCGAGTGTCTCGGTGGCCCCTCCCTCCTGAGATGTAGTGCATCCTCCAGCATGTCGGCTCGGTCCGCTGCAGCCTTCAGGTCCTTAATACCTGCTTCTCTCACCCTTACTCGCAACTCAGGATGGAGCACTGACATAAACCTCTCCATCACTATCAGTCGTTTGATATCATCCGCCGACTCCGCTTCCTCCGCCTTCAACCATCGTAGGAATTTCCGTTCCATATCCCTGGCAGTCTCGGCGTAAGTCTTTCCCGACGCTCTCGTACACTCTCTGTGTTTACTAGTTGTGTTTACTAGTTGTGTTTTTGCGGGGGTTGAGCTTTGCTCTTTCGGCCCGCCTCTCAACTGTCAATCAACTGTTTACTAACTACTTTTTTTTTTTCCCACACCACACACACACACCCCAGGAAGCAGCTCGTGACAGCTGACTAACTCCCAGGTACCTATTTACTGCTAGGTAACAGGGGCACTTAGGGTGAAAGAAACTTTGCCCATTTGTTTCTGCCTCGTGCAGGAATCGAACCCGCGCCCCAGAATTACGAATCCTGCACGCTATCCACCAGGCTACGAGGCCCCCTCTCTGAATCGCTTCCGGTACATCTCCGGTGTCAGCCGGAATGAGTGGAGCACCGCATTCTTAATCACGTCGAAACTAGTACACTCCTCTAGGTCCAGCATGTTGTAGGCTTCCCGGGCCTCACCAGTCAACCTGCCCTGGACCAGAGCAGCCCAATCATCTTCCGGCCACTCCTTCAGAGTTGCTATCTGTTCAAAGTGTTCGAAGAACGCCTCAGCTTCTTGTGGTTCGAACGTAGGTAAGTCACGTTTCCTTACCTTGAGGTCATCCCGCCATGCAGGTAGTGAGGGCAGACCACGTTCAACGCGACGCAATTCGACTTCTTTCTTTGCCTTTATCTCCTCCAGCCGAGCTTCTCGCTCCTCTCGCTGCAGCTCAGCTGCACGTTCCTCTCGCTGCAGCTCAGCTGCACGTTCCTCTCGCTGCAGCTCAGCTGCACGTTCCTCTCACTGCAGCTCAGCTGCACGTTCCCCTCGCTGCAGCTCAGCTGCACGTTCCTCTCGCTGCAGCTCAGCTGCACGTTCCTCTCGCTGCAGCTCAGCTGCACGTTCCTTTCGCTGCAGCTGCAGCCGTGCTTCTCGCTCATCTCGCTGCAGCTCAGCTGCACGTTCCTCTCGCTGCATTTGCGCTTCTCTTTCCTCTCGTCGCAGCTGGGCTTCCAGTTGCATCTTCATTATTTCCAGTTGCAGGCTCCTCTTACTACAGCTGGACCTTCCACTGCTCCCATGTTCACTGTGAATTCTCTCCACACTGGTAGGCGCATGGGGTGGCTCTAGTCGGGACGGTTCACCTTGCGACGGCTCTCCTCGGGACGGCCCCTCTTGAGATGGCTCCTCTCCCGTCGCCTCCTCTGGAGCTGTGAGCTGTGCCATGATCTCTATCCTTCGCTCCGCTACCTTAGTCGTCCTCAACCTGATCCCAAAGTGGTTTGCAACTTGTAGGAGCTGGGCCTTGGTACACTCTTCAAAAATTCTCTCGTCCCTTGTGTCAATAAATTTCTTTACTTTGTCCTCCTCCATCTCTATATCATTGAGCATACACGACAGCACAGACAAGTTAGTAGGCACTAATTTCACCGTTTCAGTACCTTAGCTGGTTGAGTAACAGTACTATTGAATTCACTGGCCACACTGTATTAGTACCCTGGCAACACTTGTCCTGAAATTTGGGCCACACTGTAGCTTGATCCACGCTTCCTGGCGAAGTTCCCAGTTCTTGGCTACCGGGGTTCGAATCCTGGCAAGGTCGCCAGTTCTCTGTCACGTGGAGGAGGGCCGGGGCTCTGCTAACACTTAGCTGCTAGGGGCTCAAAAGGCCCAAATACTCAGCCCCTCCGACTCCCTGGATTCACCGGAGTCTCCTTGGTCACACACACGAGAGGACCAACAATGCCCACCTCCGCAGGTCTTTGCTTCCACCACAAAAAGGGGGTGCCACTGATTCACCCTGGAAGCCCTTCAGTCAAACACGGGGAAACTGTTGTCAACAGTTCCTGCCTAGACCCGTGGAGGAGTGAAGGAAGACTCAGCCTGACCTTATAACAATAACCTCCCTGAATCTTGCCTGCCAGACAAAAAGGTTGCAGGAACTCCTTTCCCGCCTGTCTTCTCTATCTTCCTCTTAACAAGGTCGCCAGCTGGGTTATTATATCTGCACCCCAGCAATGCAGTTCAGTGTGTGTATTATATATTGTTTGTAGCCAGAAGATTGCTACTCCCATAGATCTGCTACTAGACTGCTGGCCCAGGGTACTCTCCCAGGAAGGTCTGTGTGGCTTTGCCTCTCTATAGCCACTACGTTAATATTTGCCACCATTCAGGCACTGATACTGATCGGATGGCTAAGGGTACACTTTTATGTAAGTCTGTGCTGTCTTTACCACTCTCCAGACAATAAGAACTTCTATAGAGAACGTTGTGTTCCCTAGGTGGTATTATGATAACCTTCGTGTATGCTCATAGAGAAATGTTATAAATGGTGGCACACTTAAACACAATGATAAAGTAAGGAAGTAATTATCAAAAGAAGGCACCAAACCGGGAAGGCTATGTAGCACCATCAAATACGCAAAATAATCAGAGGGCGCTAAATATCACCAAGGATGCCAATACGAGAACAAAAACGCATAAGGCGAACGATATCAAAAGTATCCGAATCACCAAGAATTCTATCGAGGGACAGGTGACCGCGAGGGGCGGTCGGAAAGCAAGACACACGCTCGTCCTGGAAGTCAGGACATTCAAGAAGGACATGCATGACCGTAAGAGGGACAATGCAACTAGGACAATAAGGAGCAGGGCGGCGCTCCATCAAGTGACCATGGGTTAAGCGAGTATGGCCAATACGCAACCTCGCCAGAGCTGTTTCCCACCTCCGGTTACGGTGGAAGGAGGACGGCCACGAGGAAACACAACATTTAAGAGTATGTAGCTTGTTACCAGTAACAGACAACCAAGAAGCCTCCCAACGGGTAAGGACTGAGGAATGGATAACCGGGTAAAAGTCGGAATACGGAATGCCTTTACAAGAGATGGGACAAGAGCGGACAGCTTCCTTGGCGGCAGCATCCGCACGCTCATTTAAAGACACACTAATATGGCTGGGAACCAAACAAAACTCAACCGACTTAAATTTACTGTGAACAAGAAACAGCCAATGCTGGATCTCGACAACTACTGGATGAACCGGATTAAAGGACCCGAGAGCCATGAGGGCACTACGAGAGTCAACAACAACTACAAAGGAAGACTGAAAACGAGAAAGCAGGAGACGAAGAGCATAGAGAATAGCATAAAGTTCCGCTGTAAAGATGCTAGTCTCCGGAGGCAAGCGACACATATAAGTGCGATCAGGAAAAACAACAGAGTAGCCAACACCGTCCGCTGACTTAGACCCATCGGTGAAGACAGAAACGGAGCGGGAGTGAGAAGAAAAGTGCTCGAGGAAAAGGCGTTTTAGAACCGTAGGAGGAGTAAAAGCTTTAGTGATACGGGTCAAGGATTTACAAAACCGCGGAAGAGGGACCCTCCACGGGGGCAAAGAAGGAACAACACGAGGAGAAACATCAGAAATACGAACGGAAAGAGAATCCTGCAGGCGAGATAACCGGACAGAAAGAGGGAGGTGGTGAAGAGGAACAGGAACCGCAGGAGGGGTAAAAGGTAAAGCACGACAGAGGCGAGAGGAAGGATGTTGCAAGGACCGCGTAAGATAGCGAAGACAGTAGCGATCACGGCGGTCCTGGAGAGACAGGAAGCCAGTGTCAACATACAAGCTAAGGATGGGAGTCGAACGAAAGGCACCAGAACTGAGGCGCAACCCAGTATGGTGCAAAGCATCAAGACGGCGAAGAGTAGAAGGAGAAGCAGACGAGTAAGCAGGGCAACCATAATCGAGCTTAGACAGGACGAGAGAGGAATGTAAAGCAAGGAGAGTGCGCCTATCTGCCCCCAAGAAGTATGGGACAAGACCCGAAGGAGGGTAAGGGCCTTAGAGTACTCAACACGGAGGTAAGAGATATGGGGAGACCAAGACAAACGAGTGTCAAGGAATAACCCCAAAAGCTTCGCAGAATTTTTGTATACAAGGGGATGACCATAAAGTGACAAAGAGGGACGAAGAACAACCCGTTTCCGCGTAAAAGTCATGGCACAAGTCTTAGAAGTAGAGAACTTGAAGCCATGATCTGTGGCCCAAGACGACACGGCATCAATTGCAAGTTGAAGCCGGCGTTGAAGGAGAGGCGAATCATCAACCTGACAACAAAGGGTAAGATCATCGACATAGAGCGCGGAGAAGACACCAGAAGGAAGAGAGGAAAGAAGACCATTGAGGGCAACCAGAAAAAGAGTAGTGCTCAGAACACTACCCTGGGGCACACCTTCGTATTGCTGAAAAGAGGCAGAGAGAGCGGTACCAAGGCGCACCCGAAAGGAACGACGAGAGAGGAAGCTGCGGAGAAAGAGAGGGAGATGACCACGAACGCCAAAAGAATGAAGTTGAGATAGGATATGATAACGCCAAGTGGTGTCGTAAGCCTTTTCCAGGTCAAAAAGGACGGCAACAACGGAGGTCTTCGCAGCAAAAGCAGTACGAATATAGACCTCCAAGTTCACCAGGACATCTGTCGTGCTGCGGCACTTGCGGAAACCAAATTGAGAAGGGGAGAGGAGGTGATGGTGTTCCAGGAACCACATCAGACGAACGTTAACCATACGTTCAAAGAGTTTGCAGACACAACTTGTGAGAGCAATAGGGCGAAAGTCCTTAGGGGAAGTACCCAGAGACCCCGGTTTGCGAACAGGGAGGACAACGGCATCGAGCCAGTCCTCAGGGACTGATGACGACTCCCAGATCCGATTATACAGACTCGGTAAATACTGAGACGTGCTCGGAGGGAGATGGCAAAGCATCTCATAATGAATACCATCGGAGCCCGCCGCAGTAGAACCGCAGAGGGCCAGGGCAGAACGAAGTTCAGTGAGAGAGAAGGGATCATTATAGGGAAGCTGAAGATGAGTGCAGAAATCTAAAGGACGAGACTCAAGGACAGGTTTACGAAGAAGGAAAGATTGGGGAAGATGAAGACCAGAGCTAACAGAAGAAAAGTGGGAACCCAGTTCGGAAGCGACCTGCAACGGGTCCGCCACAAGAGTATCATGGAGGTGAAGGACCGGTGAAACATCGGGAACGAACTTACCCGCTATCTTGCGGATACGCTTCCAGATCTGGGCCAGAGGGGTTTCGGACGAAATTGTTGAGACATAAGGTGCCCAACATTCACGTTTAGCCGTACGGATGGCCCTACGGGCCACCGCACTCGCTTTCCGAAAGAAAAGAAAAGAATCGGTCGTCTGCCTACGGCGGTGCCTCTTCCAGGCTGCACGCTTACAGCGGACAGCCCAAGCACAGTCCGCATTCCACCAGGAAACGCACTTCCGTGGAACCCGAGAGGAAGAGCGAGGAATAGAGCGGAGGGCAGCGTTGAAGACAGTGTCATGTAAAAGGAGGAGAGCGCGAGAGAGAGGCAGAAGGGAGAGGTCAGAGAGAGCAGCACTGAGGGTAAAGAGGGTCCAGTCTGCCTTAGCAAACTGCCACCTAGGGAAAGAGAGGGAAGGGCGAAAAGAGAAAAAGGAAACAAGGATGGGGAAATGATCACTTCCATGGAGGTCATCAAGAACCTGCCACGTGAAATCTAAGTAAAGAGAAGAAGAGCAGAGAGAAAGATCAAGACAAGAAAGGGGGCGAGTCCGAGAGTCCAAATGAGTGGGCTCACCAGAATTCAGAAGAGACAGGGAAGAAGAGAGGAGAAACGGCTCAAGGAGGCGACCCCGGGTATTCGTCAGAACGTCACCCCAAAGAGAATGACGACAATTGAAGCCACCGAGCAGGACCACAGGCTCCGGCAAGGAGTCTAGGAGGTGTTTCAAATCAGGAAGAGAGAGCGGGACACTCGGGGGGAGGTAAATGGAACAAACTGTGTACCATTTCCCCACAAAGATACGAGCAGCAGAACAATGGAGAGGCGAAGGAAAAAGCAAAGGAACAAAGGGAACATCAGCACGAATCAAGAGAGCAGAAGAATTAGAAGCCCCTGCAATGGCTGGGGGGAGGGAGAGAAAGGAATAGCCACGAAAACGACCAGGACGAGCACCAAGCATTGGCTCCTGGAGACAGACACAAAGGGGCGAAAACCGCGAAATCAGAAGTTGGAGTTCGAGGAAATTGGCGTAATAACCTCGAACGTTCCATTGAAGAATGGACAACGACGAGAAGAGAAAGGACAAAAACAGAGAACAAGGAAGAAACAAAGGCAAAAGAGCAACAGAGCACGTTAAAGAATATCAGGGTCAGCAAAGTCAGGGTTAGGGGGCATGGGTAAACTGAGCAAAGACGGAGGGAAGGAAACGGGAGAGCAGATCAGAGGTGGGCGGGCGGGGTCCGGAGGAGGAGGAGACAACGGAGAGGAGCAGTCAAGGACAGCAGCAGGAAGAGGGGGAGTAGAAAGAGGGGAGCACACCCCAGCAAGAGCAGCAACCGAAAGGGAAGCAGGGGCCAAAGAAACCTCCATAGCAGGAACAGGGGGGCGTAATCACTGAAACGGGAGGGGAAGGAGCAACAGAGCCAGAAGTAGGAGCTGAGGAAGAAAGCGAAGCCTTCTTACCCGCCGGGAAAGAGGAAGGAGAGGAGCCAGGCTTACGCTTCTGACTTAAAGAGACCGGTGTCCCAGCAACTACGTACCGGGCAACGGATTCCAGTGTCTCAACAGAAGCCGAACGAGAGCACACACGACGGCCGTTAGAAGAGCGATGGACATCCGCCCGCACCGACAGGCGGTGGGAAGAGCCGATAGATGGAGGAAGAGGATGGGAAGGAGGAACGGAGGGGGACGAGGAAGAAGACACAGGAGACACGACAGACCGGGTAGAAGGAAGGGGAACCCCAGACAGAGGACCAGGAGGAGGATCCTTCGGTAGAGAACCCAAAGGAACAAAGGAGGGGGCAGTGGGCGCATCAGGGTCCATGGCCCGGAAACGGTTGTGAGTCTGAGGAAGGCGGGAAGGACGAGGAGAGGAAGAGCGCAACACGCGAGCATAAGAGATATTAGCATAAGGCGGGAGCCGGCGAACCTGGCGTCTCGCCTCAGGAAAAGATAAACGCTCCCGGTGCTTCAAGTTGAGGACGGCTGCCTCAAGCTTGTAATGGACACACGCACGGGAGAAGGTAGGATGGGCCTCACCGTAGTTGAGGCAACGAGCCTGGGGAGAAGTGCACTCCGACTTAGAGAGACCTTCGCCACCACACAAAGGACAGAGAGAGACAGTCCCGGAGCAGCGGAGGGCACAATGCCCAAACCTCCAGCACTTGTTGCAGAGCCGAGGAGAAGGAATGTACTCCTGGACAGAGCACCTGGCACCAGCAAGAATGACAGAGGGTGGAAGGGTCCTACCATCAAAGGTAATCTTCACAACCCGGAGGGGTTGACGACGACTACCACGGGGGGACGAGTAAACGTGTCCACCTGGAGAATAGATTGGCCCTGGGCAGCAAGGATATGTTGAATATCGTCGTGGCAGTCGCGCAGGTCCCGAACACCGGTCGCAACATGGGGCAGGAGCAAAATAGTGCCAACACTGGCATTCAACTGAGCGTTCTTCGAGACCCGAACAGGGGTCTCGCCAAGGCAGGATAAGGCAGCCAAGCGGGAAGCAGCATCCTGAGAAGGAGCAGCAACGACACGTGTACCGAGACGAGTGGGGTTGAAAGTAATGGAGGCATCCACGGAAGCAACGAGATGTCGATGGAGGGAGAAATCGTCAGGAGGCACAGAATCAAGAGGGAGGAGATCAAAATATTTGGCCCACGAAGCGGGACCAAACAAGGCTTGATAGGTAGCAGAACTGGAAGGAATCGAGCGAGGGCGGCCGTGACGAGGACGGCGGTGAGAACCCCCAGAGAGAGAGGGGTTAAAAGGCGCAGTAGTTACAACTAGAGAAGGAGCCGCGCCAGGGGACGAGGTAGTCACCACTGGGGGCTTGGGGCTCGACCCAACCACAGAGGAGGGAGGGGAGCCAGGGGAAGTAGTCAGAGAGGCCAAAGGAGGAGCAAGGTCGGGGCCCAATGCAGCGGAGGCCACAGAGCCCGGTCTTCCAATACGGACCGACTCTGGAGCTTGGTCGCCCACCCCACGAGCCTGAGAAGGTAAACCAGAAGCAGGCGAAACAGGGTTTATCATCATGACGAAAAGAAGAATTCATTCACGAATGTGCCCCCACACCCACCACGGAGCCACAATTAGAGGCAGGACACGCAACAAGAAGCTATCGCCGATCTTGCCGGGGCCTCCTAGGGGTGCGTCGTGAGTATACGCCCCACAAACGCCACCTTAAGAAACCGACAGTCCGTCGAGATCGGGTTCAGTGACGAAAGGGGGATTGACAATAAAAGGTTCCCCTCGCTCTCGACGTCGGGTACTGCAGTTCTACGGGTACAAAAGTATGCCTCCTCAAGCACCCGGGCGTCAAAATAGAAGAAGTCCAAGGGAAGAACCAGAACGAGCAAAAGGTCGGCAGGAAACGGCAAGCAGATAGGAGAAGAGGGGGGAGAAAAACGAAACAGAAGGAAAAGGAAAAGATGCCCAGCAGAATTGGAGAGGACGGCAGCAGGAGCACAAGGCTAGAAAAGGACAGAGGACTGTCCCAAGGAGCATCACACTCCGGCAGCCGCCCACTAAGCCCCCACACGGCGACAACGAGCTGAGCGGGGAGGGGACACAATGATAAAATGTGTGAATTTACTGATGCAAATTACATGATCACACATACAATCACAAGTAATACATGAATATGGAAATAAGGATAGTAAGTCTGGAGATCGTCAGCCTCTTCTTCCACGACCTCCAACACTCCTTCAACTGGGCAGAAAGACCGGAGTCCCACACTCTCTCACAGGAGGGCCTCTTCACCCCGTCAGCGCCTCTCCTTCACTGTCCTGCCATCCATACACACTGTCCTCTCTGACAGTCCTGGACACAAGCTGCCTTGCAGCCTATTCTACTACTAAAGTATTAATGTCCTGTTGCCACATACATAAGTAAATATTGTGGCCTAACTAGCCTACTCACACAAGGGGTAATGGGAGGGAAAATGATCTACCTTACATTCCTGGCTCACGACGCCTGTCCCTCGATTGTGAGAGGTTCCCACTCTACCTGAGTCGATCCTCGACGATCCAGGAACGTTCCACAGGTCCTCAGGTGTCATGGAGCCTTCGCGTCGTCGCCGTTCCAATCCCTGAGATTCAGCTACCCCAATCCTGGTTCATCGATAGGCGCTGAGCTAATCACTATTTTCCCACACTCGCCCCTTCCACACGGCGTTGCTCCTTGTCCTAGACACGGTGTCGACCTTCCAAAACCTTCAGTGGATGTGACCCGGTCACAGCTAGGCTTGCCCGCCACACCTTTTCAGACCCTCAACGTCCAGCGTCGCCGCCCAGCGTCGTCGTCGAATATTTTCCAAGTTTGGCACTCTTTCGCTCAATAAACTTGGTTCCTTTTTGCTTCCCAGAAACGCGGGGTCTTCAATACAGCAGATGGGCTGCAATAGCCAGCACTAATCCACTAAGAAAGGCTTGTAGAGCCTCTGATCCTTGAGAGCAGACCGAGGCGCGTCCTCTCGCTTCCGAGGTTAGGTCAACTCTGACGTTGGCGCCGCCCGGGGCACTCGGTGACGTCATGGCGGGCCCTGATTGCCCGCGACCTAAGTCGGCCAATCCACGATCGGCTAGTATCCCTTCCAAAAGGTCATATCTGCCATAGGGGATACTCTTTCATTTTATATCAGGGCGCCAATTTCCCTTTATTTACAACTTATAATGTAACTTCCTTCCTTTAACTGGCAGCCGGTCTGGTCGCCACACATATCAATAGACTCCCTGAACCTCAGAGAATCAGTAGGGAGAGCTGATATGACTCTTCACGCCGGCAAACGAAAGAAATAGGAGAGGGCACCGTAACACTGACTAAAAGGGAATTGGGAGGGAAACTAGAATCACCTACTTCCACCTATCCTCCGGTGAGAGTTGAGTTGTAGCTTCTGGTCCAGGCTCCTGCCTCGTGTAGGGAACGCCCCCACACACACCCTGTCGTGTCCTCCAGGAACTCAATCAACGTCCCACCATAAGCGCGTCGTCTCCGTGCCTTTTCACTGCAGGTCCGTGCTCCTCCTCGACTTCTTGTAGGGTTGGAGTCGGTCTCCCGGCCGTCAACTTCTCCTCCCAGCTACGGCTGCCTGCCTACGTCTCAGCTGCAGTCGTTCGGATTCCCGATTAGTGTCTTCTTCACTGCTTCCCAGTGGATTGGCCCAGCCGCTACGTCGTCACTGTGAAGCTATCAGAAGTCCCAGACGATACTGCCTAGACTCCACCTGCACAGCACCCGATCTTGGAGCACTTGATGCTCAATATTCCGTCAATTCCCTCTTCGGTCCACACATGGAATGAAGGAAGACCTCTGGCGTACTTGCAGACTACGGGTGACGCGTAAGATCCACGGGAGTGGCGTATTACTGCCAGATTGACAGGATCAACCTTCACACATCTGCCCACCTTGACGTGTCGTGTCAGACTGATTCCCTCCGGAGGATTGGCCCAGCCACTACGTCATCACTGTGAAGCTATCAGCCGTCGCATACATCCCTGCCTAGACTCCACTCTTGCACAACACCTGTTCCTGGAGCACTTGTTGCTCAATATTCTGTCAATTCCTTCTCTGGTCCAACACATGAACGAAGGAAGACCCCACAGGTGCTGGCAGACCACGGGTGATGCGTAAGTCCTCCGGAGACGGGGTAAACTGTCCAACTGACAGGACCCCCAGCGCACGTCCGACCTCCTTGACGTGCTGTCTTAAACTGATGGCGCCGCCGTGGCGCTCTGACCGGACCCCGCTTCCTTCGTGACGTCATATTCGCCATGGGAGGTTTTCATTGGCTCCCTGTGCCACGTCGCTGTCGGTGACCAATCTGGTGTCACTGACGTCACACAGTTTTGGCGGCAAAACAGAAGAGCCAGCGCCATATTGGCTTCCTAAAGGTCCTATACCACAGGCCAAAATACTCTTTTTAGAAATTTCTCGGCACTTCGAGAACACTACATTCTCCCACATATATCAAACTGATGCCTGCGACGTAGAGAACGCTCGGCTAAAGTGGACATGACTCTTACAGCAGGCGTGGGAGAAATATAAGGGGGGGGGGGGAACACCGTCACAAGATATATATATATATATATATATATATATATATATATATATATATATATATATATATATATATATATATATATATATATATATATATATATATATATATATATATATATATATATATATATATATATATATATATATATATATATATTGTTGGGGTTTCGCCTCTCTATTATTCTCTACCCTTACTCTGGGGTGAGCAGCAGTTATGCTCAAGGTCACTCACCGTAGCCCTGCGGGTCTTCCCTCAATCCTCACGGCGCCACTGCACGCCAGGAGAGTCTCCCAGTCAATCTTAACGGCCTCTTATTAAGAAAGAGTGAGAACACGACTCGTGCACTTGACTGTCGTGTGCCCTCCCCAACAATCGGGCTCTACGGTTACCCACAAGGTCGCCAACTGGTGTTTTAGGTGGCCAGTAACACCAACAGTGGACTAGTGGAATGAGTGGTAGCCCTGGCAAGGTCACACTCAAAGATCAGGAATCAGGCAGGTACTTATTGTTATCACTCTATGTTTGCCAGTATAATATAGCCACAAGATCAATGGAGGGAATGATAAAAACACAAAGATAGTTTTGTATTTTACTTAAAATGTATGAAAGATGTCACAAAGGCCAAACAACCACAAATAAGTCAACTGATCCCGACGCGGCCGGAAGTTCCCACGGATACTATGCGATCACTA
This sequence comes from Procambarus clarkii, assembly GCF_040958095.1. NCBI lineage: Eukaryota > Metazoa > Arthropoda > Malacostraca > Decapoda > Cambaridae > Procambarus > Procambarus clarkii. The sequence continues at coordinate 37,259,896 of NC_091156.1, read as the reverse complement.
TGGGGGCAACACCTCCCCTCCTCATCAAGTGTCAAGAACAGCTGATCGCTGGCCCGCGTGCGGAAGCTCTTTGCTTGAACATAGCATATATAATGTAGTCACATCAAATATCAATACATGGAAAATAAATGATTTCTGGGCGCACAGCTTAACTTTCAAATAATGGCATAATATTGTATATAATTTACCACTATATGTTCATATCAAAATCTATAGAAAGATATACACAACACAGTAAATTTATCACTTGTTCCTGGTGCCTGCACACACCAATAATCAACATGAATATTACAAGTACTCTTGATAGTACTGTCTAGCACACTGGTGCTTTACCGTGACATGGGTGGGACTTGCTCACGACATATAAAATCCTCAGGCTAGATAATATAGCCAAATAACATAGCTAACTAAAGGGGAATGGGGAGGGAACTAGAAACACCTACTTCACCCTATCCTCCGATGAGAGTCGAGATGTAGCTCCTGGTCCTCGTGTCGGGAACGCCCCCACACTACACGTCGTCGTGTCCTACCAGAGCCTCTCGTCGTCCCACCGTTTAGCGCGTCGTCTCCGTGCCTCCTCACTGCAGGTCCGTCCTCCTTCTTAACTTCTTGAAGGTTGGAGTCGGTCTCCTGGCCGTCGTCTTCTCCCAGCGACGGCTGTCGCCTACGTCTCAGCTACAGTCGTCCGGTTTCCCCAAATAGTCCTCTCTTCCTCAGCTACCCAGTGGCTCTGTCTGCCACTACGCTGTCACGAACTGGTGAATTGCCATAGACGCCACATACGTCACTGCACGGCTTCACTGCTACTGGCACAGTACCTGACTAGAGCACTTGTTGCTCAAATAACCGTCAATTCCCTCTTCTGGTTCAACACATGAACTAGGGAAGACTTCTCAGAGTACTGGCGGACTTCAGGTGACGCGTAAATCCACGGTAGTGGGAAACAACTGTCCAACTGACAGGACCACTCGTCGCACGTCCGACCTCTATGACGTGTCGTGTCTGACTCCTGGCGCCAGAGTGGCGCGCGGCCTGGACCCCCCTTCCTTCGTGACGTCACTTTCGCCACGGGAAGTTTTCATTGGCTCCCGGTGCCACATTGCTGTCGGTGACCAATCCGGTGCCACTGACGTCACACGGTTTTGGCGGGAGATCAGGGAAGCCAGCGCCATCTTGGCTCCCTAAAGGGCCGAAACCACAGGCCGAAATATTACTATTTCACAAATTTCTCGGCTCTCCGAGAACACTTCACTCTCTCCCATATATCAAATTGTAGCCTGCAACGTAGAGAACGCTTGGGAAAAGTAGACATGACTCTTACTGCAGGCGTGGGAGAATTATAAGGGGGGGAACTCCGTCACATACCCCTCCCCTTGAAATAAGAGTCATGTCTCGTTAGAGTATGCGGGATAGGGCGTCCGCTATTACGTTGTCCTTCCCCTTGATGTGCTTGACCTTGATCCTTGTCAGACTCTCAGTGCGGGTGAGACTGGTGCCGTCCGCCCTGGACCACTTATTTTCCTCCTCCGGGAGTTCTCGGTACCTCGGTACACTCAGACCCGTCGTCCGCTGGGTTTCTCGGGTATCCGTTCCGTCCTGCTTGGCGGCTCTTCCTTCCACATTGAAGAAAGGTCTTAGGCGGTCTGCGTGACACACCTGTTTCTTTCGGGGTCCATCCGGCTTCCCAATCTCGTACGACACTGGACCCAACCGTCGCAGCACTCGGTATGATCTCTTGAACCGCGACTTGGTCACTCAACCTTTACCTGGCAGCACAACTATTACTTGTGATCCGGCCTGAAAATCCCTCTGCGCAGCTCTCCTGTCGCACCAATTCGACATCTTACGTTGCGCCTTCTTCAGGAGTTTCCTAGCCAGTTCCTTCGCTCTAGTGAGACGTTCTTTGAACTTCTGGACATATTTATTCACCGTTCCCACGGTTGCTCCTGGCGTCCATCGTTCCTTCATCATGAATAGCATGGCAAATATAATATATATAAATGGAAAGTAAGCCTTCTCAGGACCCACACGTCCTCCTTCGGCCTTACTAACCAATTCGGGGAACTCCTCCTGCTGTAACTCTCCGGGACGAGTGCGGTTTACCCCTAGAGAACCGGTGAGTGTCACCTGCAACTCACCATTCGGGCTACCTTCGCCCTCCGCTCGTTCTCTGGGTCCTACGCAGAGGTGATCTGTTCCCAGGCTGTCAATCGACTCCTCAGCCCCATCAGATCCACAACCTCTTGGTTCTTCGCGTTGTCTCGGTGTCACAGTACAAACTGGGATCGCCACCGGTGCGATTCCCTTCTCGTCCCCACAGACGTTCAACTCTTCGCCTGTCTCCTTGTTTTGTTCTAGGCACTCTTCGCCCTTCACGAGATGCGGGAGGACGTATCCTCCACATGCGTCATTCCCCAAGATGACCTGTGCCTCCATCTTGGGCATTGATGTACAGACTCCCACCACAAGGGTCTGGCAGCCATAATCGGAATCCAAAGTTACCTGGTGTAGGGGCATCCTCACTGGGCCTCCCACAGTGGCCACCCGTGCCACCCCCACACTGGTACTTTCGTAACCCTCGGGGAACAGGGTTTCACTTACCAGGGTAAAGTCAGCCCCGGTGTCTCTTAGCATCTTCACTGGGATGGGGTCTGCGACCCCCATCCTTACGGTTCCTTGACACATGAATGGGTGAACTTTCTTCTCCCCATTCAGCACGGGTTCATCCCGCACTCCCTCGGCCCTCTGGTCCTCGAACATCACTAAAGCAACGTGTCCCCGCTGCTTAAAGTGTCTGCACTCCCGCGCGACGTGTCCGATGATTCCGCAGTTGTAGCAGCGGCCCCTCGGCGGAGACCAACCGCCACCGCTCGCCTTAGCACTGCCTCCTGAGACCGTCACACCCTGTGTCCTTCTCGCCTCACTTGTCGTTTCCTTCGTTGCAGTAACAACGTCCGGGCTCTCATCTTGGCTCTCCTCTATCGGTTCCACAACATCTTTTGTTCCTCTGTCGTCCCATCTCGCGCGGTGGGACCTGGGAGAACTCGCTCCTGTCCTCCATCCATTCGTCCTCCTATAATTCCTACTGCTTCCGGAGTACGCGGGTGATCGATGCTGTCCCTCTCGGCTTGGGCGTAGCACTTCCTCTAACATGTCGGCTCGGTCGGCTGCGGCCCTTAGGTTCTTTATGTCCGCCTCCTTTATCCTCATCCTGATCTCAGGAGAGAGCACGGACATAAACTTTTCCATGGCCATTAGTTCCTTGATCTCTTCGGCCGACCTCGCTTCCTCGGAGTCCAGCCACTTAAGGAGCTTTCTTTCTATGTGCCTCACCGTCTCCGCATACGATTTTCCTGGCGACCGGGTACATTCTCTAAACCTCTTTCTGTAACACTCTGGCGTGAGCTTAACGGAACGGAGCACAGCTCGTTTTACCACATCGTAGTTAGTGCATTCCTGGAAGTCGAGCATAGTGAAGGCTTCACGAGCTTCACCTGTGAGCCTCCCTTGGACCAACTCCGCCCACTCCGCCCTCGGCCACCTCTTCATAGCAGCAACTCTCTCAAAGTGATCGAAGAAACTTTCGGCTTCACTAGGCACATAGACCGGCAGGTCTCGTTCCCTCACTCGTCGGTCTTCCTGTGGCGGGGCAGGGGCACCTAGTCCTAGTTCAATTCGCTTCAGCTCTACTTCCTTTTTGGCTTCTATTTCCTGTCGTCTCAGCCCAACTTCTTCGATGTGCTGCTGTGCTTCTCGCTCTCGTTCTTCCCGGCGTAGCTGTATTTCTCGCTCCTCACGCTCCAACTGCGCTTCTCGCTCCTCACGCCTCAACGGTGCTTCTTGCTCTTCTTTGCGCTGCTGTGCTTCTCGCTCCTCTTTGCGCTGCTGTGCTTCTTCTTCTCGTTTTTCTCTGCGCTGCTGTGCTTCTGCTTCTCGTTTTTCTCTGCGCTGCTGTGCTTCTGCTTCTCGCTCTTCTCTGCGCTGCTGTGCTTCTCGCTCTTCTTGGCGCTGCTGTGCTTCCAGCTGCAGCTTCATTATTTCCAGCTTAACGCTGTACCTGCTGCCGCTGGATCCCCTGCTGCTTCCACCAATACTCAGGCGTTCACCCACACTGGCAGGTGTTTGGGGCCGTTCCTCCCCCAAAGCTTCGTCTCGAGCCTTGAGCTGAGCCATTATCTCTAGTCTTCTTTCACCAACTCTGGCAGATTTCAGCTTTATTCCAAAATGATCCGCTATAGCCTGTAACTGTGCCTTGGTGCACTCTTCCAGCACCTGTACGTCTCTAGAATCAATAAACCTTGCTACTTTATCATCCTCCATCTTGTTCTATGAGTGATAACCTGCGCCTGATCTCTAAGACCACTGCCAAGTACCACTGCAACCTTTACTTCGATCGAAATCCTGGCAAGGTCGCCAATGTTGGGGTTTCGCCTCTCAATTATTCTCTACCCTTACTCTGGGGTGAGCAGCAGTTATGCTCAAGGTCACTCACCGTAGCCCTGCGGGTCTTCCCTCGATCCTCACGGCGCCACTGCATGCCAGGAGAGTCTCCCAGTCAATCTTAACGGCCTCTTATTAAGAAAGAGTGAGAACACGACTCGTGCACTTGACTGTCGTGTGCCCTCCCCAACAATCGGGCTCTACGGTTACACACAAGGTCGCCAACTGGTGTTTTAGGTGGCCAGTAACACCAACAGTGGACTAGTGGAATGAGTGGTAGCCTTGGCAAGGTCACACTCAAAGATCAGGAATCAGGCAGGTACTTATTGTTATCACTCTATGTTTGCCAGTATAATATAGCCACAAGATCAATGGAGGGAATGATAAAAACACAAAGATAGTTTTGTATTTTACTTAAAATGTATGAAAGATGTCACAAAGGCCAAACAACCACAAATAAGTCAACTGATCCCGACGCGGCCGGAAGTTCCCACGGATACTATGCGATCACTATGGGGGCAACACCTCCCCTCCTCATCAAGTGTCAAGAACAGCTGATCGCTGGCCCGCGCGCGGAAGCTCTTTGCTTGTTTTCAGATTCACGCGCGCTGTTTCCTTAAGTTCTCCAATATTACTATGAACTCGCACACACGATATTGGCTACAATAGCACGTATCACTTGGTTACACTGTACTCAGGCTCAAACAGTCTTTTCTACAATCAATGCTATAATGACTCACAGTAATGGCCTTACACTGTTATTCATCCAACAATATATTATGAAATATTAACACTGGAGTTTTCAGTACTTTCTCTCGTGGGCAATAACTCAATAATTCACTGTACTCACAAACGACTTGTCACTGCATGAACATAGCATATATAATGTAGTCACATCAAATATCAATACATGGAAAATAAATGATTTCTGGGCGCACAGCCTAACTTTCAAATACTGGCATAATATTATATATAATTTACCACTATATGTTCATATCAAAATCTATAGAAAGATATACACAACACAGTAAATTTATCACTTGTTCCTGGTGCCTGCACACACCAATAATCAACATGAATATTACAAGTACTCTTGATAGTACTGTCTAGCACACTGGTGCTTTACCGTGACATGGGTGAGACTTGCTCACGACATATAAAATCCTCAGGCTACATAATATAGCCAAATAACATAGCTAACTAAAGGGGAATGGGGAGGGAACTAGAAACACCTACTTCACCCTATCCTCCGATGAGAGTCGAGATGTAGCTCCTGGTCCTCGTGTCGGGAACGCCCCCACACTACACGTCGTCGTGTCCTACCAGAGCCTCTCGTCGTCCCACCGTTTAGCGCGTCGTCTCCGTGCCTCCTCACTGCAGGTCCGTCCTCCTTCTTAACTTCTTGAAGGTTGGAGTCGGTCTCCTGGCCGTCGTCTTCTCCCAGCGACGGCTGTCGCCTACGTCTCAGCTACAATCGTCCGGTTTCCCCAAATAGTCCTCTCTTCCTCAGCTACCCAGTGGCTCTGTCTGCCACTACGCTGTCACGAACTGGTGAATTGCCATAGACGCCACATACGTCACTGCACGGCTTCACTGCTACTGGCACAGTACCTGACTGGAGCACTTGTTGCTCAAATAACCGTCAATTCCCTCTTCTGGTTCAACACATGAACTAGGGAAGACTTCTCAGAGTACTGGCGGACTTCAGGTGACGCGTAAATCCACGGTAGTGGGAAACAACTGTCCAACTGACAGGACCACTCGTCGCACGTCCGACCTCTATGACGTGTCGTGTCTGACTCCTGGCGCCAGAGTGGCGCGCGGCCTGGACCCCCCTTCCTTCGTGACGTCACTTTCGCCACGGGAAGATTCCAATGGCTCCCGGTGCCACATTGCTGTCGGTGACCAATCCGGTGCCACTGACGTCACACGGTTTTGGCGGGAGATCAGGGAAGCCAGCGCCATCTTGGCTCCCTAAAGGGCCGAAACCACAGGCCGAAATATTACTATTTCACAAATTTCTCGGCTCTCCGAGAACACTTCACTCTCTCCCATATATCAAATTGTAGCCTGCAACGTAGAGAACGCTTGGGAAAAGTAGACATGACTCTTACTGCAGGCGTGGGAGAATTATAAGGGGTGGAACTCCTTCACAATATATATATATATATATATGCATATATATATAAAATTGAATTTATCAATGCAATCAGAAACACTGAAATTGAATTGTGACATATCTAGTATAACATGTGTGTTGCTCTTATATGCAACACCAACTGTACCAGCGCCATGACAAACACGGTGCTGTTTTTCCAGAAAAGCATAGTTTTCCTGTCACAGGCGTGACCTCTTTACTTATATTTACGAAATGAACGGTATGGTAAACAACACAACACAATGTCACACAAAATAATTCACTAAAAAATTAAATAAATCGAAATCTATGAAAATAAACTTTATCAATGAAATCGGAAACATTGAAATGGAATTCGTGACATATTTAGTATAGCATGCATGTTGCTATTATGTCCAACAGATAGCGTTGTTCTTCAAAAGCGCATGTTTTTACTTGTCACAGGAGTGGCATCTATATAGTAGGTATATAAAAAAACACGCCTATTCAAATGCAACGTTTTGTAAAACTTTCAAAGCAATCGGGGAAGAACTTTCAGAGATTACAGCATGTGTTGCTCTTACGTTCAACAGATGGCGCTGTTTAAAAAAAAAAAACTTAGTTTTTCCTGTCACAGGGAAGGCATGTATGTAGAAGATATATAAAAAGACGCGCCTATTCAAATGCAACGTTGTGTCAAAATTTCAAAGCAATCAGTAAAGAGGTTTCGAAGATTTGTATCACATGAAAAACACAGTTTTTCAGAAAAGCATGTTTTTTTTTTTTTTTTGCGTCACAGACTTGACATCTGTATAGTATGTATATAAAAACTTGCTCGGATGCGAATGAAACTTTGTGTGAAAATTTCAAACAAATCTGTGAAGAACTTTCAGAGATTAGCGATTCTGAACATATGAACATTTCCATTTATAAATAAATAAAATAAATAAAATATATATTTATATATATATATATATATATATATATATATATATATATATATATATGTCGTACCTAGTAGCCAGAACTCACTTTTTGGCCTACTATGCATGGCCCGATTTGCCTAATAAGCCAAGTTTTCCTGAATTAATATATTTTTTCTAATTTTTTTCTTATGAAATGATAAAGCAACCCATTTCATTATGTATGAGGTCAATTTTTTTTATTGGAGTTAAAATTAACGTAGATATATGACCGAACCTAACCAACCCTACCTAACCTAACCTAACCTATCTTTATAGGTTAGGTTTGGTTAGGTAGCCGAAAAAGTTAGGTTAGGTTAGGTTAGGTAGGTTAGGTAGTCGAAAAACAATTAATTCATGAAAACTTGGCTTATTAGGCAAATCGGGCCTTGCATAGTAGGCTGAGAAGTGCGTTCTGGCTACTAGGTACGACATATATATATATATATATATATACATATATATATATATATATATATATATATATATGTATATATATATATATATATATATATATATATATATATATATATATATATATATATATATATATATATATATATATATATATATATATATATATATATATATTATTAATATGACCGAAAAAGTAAGATTAATAATTCTAACACGAATTTTCTCAATCTTTCGTACATTTCGTTTCACTGTTGGAGGTAAATCAAAAATCAATTCTCCAAAATTCATTCATGCTTCTATATTGGAGCGGAGTTTTGAGGTGGGTAAAATATAGTTGTGGATTGTGTATAGTTGTGAATAACACAACTATATTCTACCCACCTCAAGACTCCGCTCCAATATAGAAGCATCAAGAAATATGGACCAATAGGCTTTCTACAAACACTTCTATTCAATATCCATTGTTTCGTGTTCTGTCTTGTGTTGATGAAATTAATACCCTATTAATACTCTTGTTCTGTCTTGTGTTGATGAAATTAATACCCTATTAATACCACATCTTGTTCTGTCTTGTGTTAATGCCACATCACCCCTTCCACCTCACTCAAATGTAGATATAAAATTGGAGATGCGTAAGTTCTATTCAGTTGTGTATTTGTGAACTAAAGTCTTTGAAAATGTAATAAGTTTTACGAAACGTGCTCGTGTCGCGTCAGACTAGAAATAAAAATGAATTTTGGAGAATTGATTTTTGATTTACCTCCAACAGTGAAACGAAATATACGAAAGATTGAGAAAATTCGTGTTAGAATTATTAATCTTACTTTTTCGGTCATATTTAATAATATATGTCTACAGGAAAGACTGCTACCAAAATATACTTTATATATATATATATATATATATATATATATATATATATATATATATATATATATATATATATATATATATATATATATATATATATATATATATATATATATATATATATATATGTCGTACTTAGTAGCCAGAACGCACTTCTCAGCCTACTATGCAAGGCCCGATTTGCCTAATAAGCCAAGTTTTCATGAATTAATGTTTTTTCGTCTACCTAACCTACCTAACCTAACCTAACCTAGTTTTTTTTGGCTACCTAACCTAACCTTACCTATATATATAGGTTAGGTTAGGTTAGGTAGGGTTGGTTAGGTTCGGTCATATATCTACGTTAATTTTAACTCCAATAAAAAAAATTGACTTCATACATAGTGAAAAGGGTAGCTTTATCATTTCATAAGAAAAAAATTATAGTAAATATATTAATTCAGGAAAACTTGGCTTATTAGGCAAATCGGGCCTTGAATAGTAGGCTGAGAAGTGAGTTCTGGCTACTAGGTACGACATATATATATATATATATATATATATATATATATATATATATATATATATATATATATATATATATATATATGTGCGGTCTTGCTACCTAGTAGCAAGACCGCACTTCTCAGCCTACTATGCAAGGCCCGATTTGCCTAATAAGCAAAGTTTTCATGATTTGTTTTTCGACTACCTAACCTACCTAACTTAACCTACCTAACTTAACCTAACCTAACTTTTTCGGCTACCTAACCTATAAAGATAGGTTAGGTTAGGAAGGGTTGGTTAGATTCGGTCATATATCTACGTTAATTTTAACTCTAATAAAAAAAAACTGACCTCATACATAATGAAATGAGTAGCTTTATCATTTCGTAAGAAAAAAATAGAGAAAATATATTAATATAGGAAAACTTGGCTTATTAGGCAAATCGGGCCGTGCATAGTTGGCTGAGAAGTGCGTTCTGGCTACTAGGTACGACATATATATATATATATATATATATATATATATATATATATATATATATATATATATATATATATATATATATATATATATATATATATATATATATATATATATATATATATATATATATATATATATATATTTTTTTTTTTTTTAACAATAGGGAAGGGAGTACCACCTCTGGCTGGAAGAAGGGGGACCCATCGCCTCGGAGGAAACCACACATAACGCATTGGAGGGAATGTAGGTCCCCTCCAATACAGTTTGTGCGCTTTTCTCCTACCACCCGCTTCCCTTTTTTTTTTCCTTTATTGTGTATTTAAAGGTTACAAAACTTACAAGACAAATGCCTAAAGGTTATGGATCTCTTGAAGCTCCTCCGCTTCTGGACAGGAACCGAGGACGCAGCAAGCATTTCCCCTCTGGATCACCACACTGAGACGCTGAAACAAAAAACTGGAAGCCCTTGGGTCTCTGGTGACGTCAATGAGCTTGGAACCCAATTCCTTGAGAAATCCCAAGGCACTCTTGCCCCATGGGCCATGCGTCTCAGACGCTATGGGAACAAAGAGGTATTGACCTTCCAGTCGCCTGTACTTGAGTGATTTTGCTGTTTCCCTGTGGTTGGTCGCCCCACCTGCTTGATCAGCGCCGAAGTGTACATAGGTGTCAGCCAGGGTGGATACACATGTGTAGTCCCACACCAACTGTCTACCCTCCTTCCATGAATATATGGTGATGCCATCAGGGCGAAGTGCGGGGAAATCCGGGTTTTGGACCCCTAGGATGCGAGGTTCTCTCTCCGCTGGGCACCCAGCTGAGACGAGGCTTCTCTTGATGATGTCTTTGACCTCGCTGTATCTTGCATGCCAGCCCTTTGTGCTTCCGCAATGCAACCCATGCAGTCCGTATTGGTCTGCTTCCACCCTGTTGCAAATACACTTGTATTCAGTGTGAATTGGGGCACCAAGGCGGAGGGCCACTGCTACACGAAGGGATTCTGGATCCAGGCGCGTGCCCATTGCTGACATGGGTACTGCCAGGAGGAAGTCTCCTGCATGGGGGGCACGCACTGTTCTGAGGCGGGCTTTCTCCTTGTCTGATGTTGCGACGCTGAGCATGGCATCAGCTACTTTTTCCACTAGAGGGTGGTCCCAGCCGGACTGTTTGTGTTGTTTTGTTGGCTCTATAATGGTGGCTGGGGCTGCAAGAACATCCCACTGATTTGAACATTCAGTGAAAGCAGGATCTTGTATCCCTGCTGAATCTCTCAGGGTTGCAGGTAAAATATCTCTGACGAGGTCGTGCGATGCATGAGAGGAGGAAAGGAAGGCTGGTAGAGCAATTTGGGAGGCTGTTCGGACACCAAGGCCGCCGAGTCTTACAGGAAGGGTTGCTTGCTCCCACTGAGAGTCGTCCAATGGCAGGTTCAGGACTTTCACCAGCATGGACCTCAGAAGGGTGTCATACACATTTAACTTAGGGCTGCTGTAGGATGGAGAACATCTCAGAAAGTAGGGCAACTTAGGGAGAGACAGGCATCTTGTAAGGAGAAAGAGAGCATCATGGGCATCAATCTTGTCAATCCTGTCCAGCATTCTCTTTAGGTCAGTGATTTTTGCAGCCAGGACCTCCTCGATTGCTCGTGGGCCAATGGGGGCACCCAGGAGAGTGCAGTCCGGTGGCTCGACAACGAGAATGCCTGGAAGAACATTTTGTATTTGCCCAGTGATGTCTGGGTTGCGGGAGATTATTTCACATTTGGATGCATAGAGAATGAGGCCTAAGGCTGCTCCCTGCTCCTGGATTTTCCTTATATCCTCCAAAATGGTTTCCGGAGTTCCAGCTAGAGTGCCATCATCCAGGTACCAGATGTTTAGCTCGCTTGTCAGACTATCAGTGACCTCTTTGATAGCTAGGCAGAAAAGGAGGGGGGCTAAGGGGTCACCTTGTTGGACACCTTCACAGGAGTTTATTTCATGCTCCCCAAAAAGAAGCTTAGAGTCCCCACTGTAGCACGATCGGATGAATGGGTAAAGGGGACGGAAATGGTTGTGTACAGCCCTGAGGACAGCGTTTCGTCTGACTTGATTGAAGGCATTTTTGAAGTCAAGCTTTACTAGTGCCTTCTGGTCCGGGAGATCAGCAATGTAAGCCCGCGCTGCATGTGCTACAGCTTCACAACCTAGGGGCATCCCAAACCCGAGCTGATGAGGTTTCAGCAAGGTGGCTGCTTCCTGGCTGATAGATCTCACTGCAGCCTTAGCTACAAGGCGTCGGAGGGTGTTGCCAACGGCAATGGGCCTGATACCCCTATCCTTCTTTAGAGCACAGAGTGCTGCTCCATAAAAGACAGGCCTGATGTCCTCAGGGATGCTGCCAGCCAAACACATGTTGGAGAATCTGGTAAGTTCCACTAGAAGGTCCTTTGCAGCATCTCCAAGCACCGGGTTCAGCATTTTTGTTTGATGTGCTGGGGTCTTTGGCCTGTAAAGCCCCCTGCTGAACCTGTTGGGAAAGACATGGCTGCTTTGTACACCTCAGATTCTCGAACAGTCAAGGGTTCTATGCCAGCATTGTTTTCCTGGGGATCCCTGCTGCTGTCGGGGGCTCTGGGTGGGTGTTTGTCTTGAAGAGCCTCTGCTGTCGTGGCGTTCCTGGGGGCAATAGTGTCATCGCTGGTCATGATTCTGATGGCATCTGTGGTATTGCCCTCCTCTATTTTCCTGGTGATCTGTGCTCTCATTTTGTGGTTCTCAGATGAGTTATTGTTGGTCGTCCTGCGGCTGGTGTTCTTGGCACGAGGGGGGAGGCGGACCAGGTTGTCTGCTCTGGGGAATTCATTAAGTGCCCTGATTACAGAGGTTGCTAATGACTTGTCTCTCCTGGGCGGTAATGCTAGGCACGCATTCCCAAATAGAAGGAGATTGTGCCACGATCCAGATGTTCTGGGAGCATTGTTGACCTTTGTCAGCAGACTGGTGAGTTTGGCAGCTGCTTGATGACGGGCAGCCTTGGGGATGTGGGGCAAGGTCCTGGTGGACGTCGCTTTGACTGCTTCAAGCAGATTATCTGCTGAAATGAAGGGTATTGTTCCTCGCTCCTGCAGCAGGTTGTCCATCGTCACTGCCCCGGGGCAGGCGCCTAGACCCTAGACAACCACCTGAATTGAGAGAATGATAGCGGACAGTTCCATTTGAATTGAGACGATACCGTCTGTCACACACTTGACAGTTTCCTCTTGGGTGGTCATCTTCTTGGCTGGAAAGAGGCTGTGTGTCAGGTGCGACATGTGCCATGCCAAGATGTGATGACGCCTACCTGCCCACTGAGTGCACCCTCTCCTTCCCAGGTGGAGAGTAACACGGCAAGCATTACCCTCCTGGGGGAGTTGGGCATGGCCTGGGCACCGTGTGTGGGTAGGCTGTGTGTTGATGGGCGGCTGGCTGGGTCGGGCGCAGGTAGCGGGGTGGGGGAAGATGGCGGGCGGGGGTGGTGAAGGGGGGGCACGCGAGGGAGGCCGCCGTCACACTTGTTACACACTATCAACACTCGGAAATCACTAGTGCACTTTGTTTTTAACACTACACTCACCGATTTGCTTATGAACGCACTAACTTTCCACTAACATCACTGAAGGCAGCTCGAGAGCCTCCACCATCACTCCCCCCTTCCCCCTGTACCCCGCCTTGGGGGCTGGTGGGTGGCGGCACTGAGACTGCGGCGACCCTCCCCTCACCCTCACCCATACACTGTACCTGCCTCGCCATACACAAAGCTTAGACAACTTAGACAAAGCTTAGACAAATAATATATATATATATATATATATATATATATATATATATATATATATATATATATATATATATATATATATATATATATATATATATATATGATATAGTGATGGTAACGCGTTGATGTTCGGCTGTTCAAAAGCTAGGAGTATGGCCTCGTCACATACAGAAACAAAAAATAGAAAATCTGGAACTTCGTCTGTGGTAAGGTAATGAGAAGACACACAAAACACAAGTAAATTTAACAATGAGATTTTAATTACGTTAGAAAAGCAAAACATGAATAAAAATGGACATACAAATTGGAGTATAAAATCAATCAATCAAAATAATAAGAATAATCAAATGACAAAATGAAAAGTTACGTTAAGACAAGTGAGTAATAACAAGTGTATAACAAACAATGTAAATATTGGTGCAGGAATATTGGCTTTAAGCTGCCACCTCTCTTAGTACACGTAAGCCTGGGGGCTTAGTCTACCAACGAGACGTGTTAACTTGTTGAAAGCACTGGATATTCTGAGAGCTGAGGTCGTGGTGGACCCAGACATCAGGTAGTGTGGTGGGTGGAGGGCCGGTGCAACTGGACACGCAGCCAATCAGCGATGAGCAAGCGACAGACAGGTAGTTTGGCGGTTCGAGGTGGAGCAGGTGTTCCTGGCTGCATACGTTTTGCGCTCTGGCAAACCTTGGAGATGTAGTTGTTGGATATTTCTTCCATACTTGTTTTATATAGATGTATAGCGACGTATTTTGGAGGGAAGAGCAGGCTCAATCTCTTGAAGGAGATTATCGTCACAATATATATATATATGTCGTACCTAGTAGCCAGAACACACTTCTCAGCCTACTATGCAAGGCCCGATTTGCCTAATAAGTCAAGTTTTCACGAATTAGTTGTTTTTCGACTACCTAACCTACCAAACCTAACCTAACTTTTTTGGTTACCTAACCTAACCTAACCTATAAAGATAGGTTAG
>NC_091156.1:37237841-37240341 GCF_040958095.1 Procambarus clarkii | reverse complement strand
TAAAGAGCTTCCCATCCGACCTGGTCCGGAGGTAAATGCCTTCCGTGACAGATCCGAAGGCGTGCCGCAGGCTAACTGCGAAGAAAATCCCGAATAGGGTTGGAGCCAGTACGCAGCCCTGCTTTACTCCACTTCGGATGTCAAAGGCGCCTGATGTTAGGCCATCAAAGACCACGGTGCCCCTCATGTTCTCATGGAAAGATCTGATGATGCTGAGGAGCCTGGGTGGGCATCCGATCTTGGGGAGGATCTTGAACAGGCCATCCCTGCTGACGAGGTCGAAGGCCTTCGTCAGGTCTATGAAGGCTACAAAGAGTGGCTGCTTCTGTTCCCTGCATTTCTCCTGCAGTTGTCTGAGGGAAAAGACCATGTCGATGGTGGACCTGCCAGCTCTGAATCCACATTGTGATTCTGGATAAACTCTCTCTGCAAGTACTTGGAGCCTCTTCAATGCGACTCGAGCAAACAGCTTTCCGACAATACTGAGGAGGGAGATTCCACGGTAGTTGTTGCAGTCGCCCCTGTCACCTTTATTCTTATACAGTGTGACGATGTTGGCATCCCTCATGTCCTGTGGCACCTCTCCTTCTTCCCAGCAGAGGCAGAGAATTTCGTGCAGCTCCATGAGCAGGCTACCTCTGCAGCACTTCAAGGTCTCAGCAGGAATGCCATCTTTGCCAGGAGCTTTACCAGAAGCAAGGGAGTCTAGGGCATCGCTGAGTTCTTCCAGGGTCGGTTCACTGTCGAGCTCCATTAACACAGGCAGACACTCAATGGCGCTCAGGGCATCTTCGGTGACCACATTGTCCCTGGCGTATAGCTCAGAGTAGTGCTCGACCCAGCGCTTCAGCTGCAGTGTCTGGTCCTGAATCACCTCGCCAGTGGCAGATTTCAGAGGAGCGGTCTTCCTCTGGATTGGGCCAAGGGCCTGCTTGATGCCGTCATACATTCCCCTTACATTGCCTGTATCCGCTGCAGTCTGTATCTGGGAGCAGAGCTGGAGCCAATAGTTGTTGGCACATCGCCTGGCGCTCTGCTGCACTTTGCAGCGGACGGCCCGAAGGATCTGTAAGTTGCGCCGACTTGGGCAGGCTTTGTAGGCTGCCAAGGCGTTTCTCTTCTCTTCGATTACAGGTGTCATCTCTTCCGAGTGAGCCTCGAACCAGTCTGCCGATCTGCTGGTCTTCTTGCCAAAGGTGGAAATGGCAGCGTTGAACACAGCGTCTCTGAAGTGCTCCCATCTTTTACAGGCAGTGACCCCAGCTGGGCCAGGAAGAGCTTCCTCGAGCACTTGTGCAAAATCTTCCACCTTGTCCTGGTTGCGGGTCTTGGTGGTGTCGATGCGAGGTCTGCCCGCCTTTTTCGAGTGATGAATCTTCTTTGGTTGCATCTTGACCCTGCTACATACCAGGGAGTGGTCGGTGTCACAGACAGCACTCTGGTAGCTACGCGTAATCTTGACGCTGGGTAGACTTGCACGCCTGGTAAGAATCAGGTCAAGCTGGTGCCAGTGCTTGGATCTGGGGTGTCTCCAAGATACTCGGTGTTGAGGCTTTGTGCCGAAGAACGTGTTGGTGACACAAAGACCATGAAGGCAGCAGAGTTCTAGCAGACGTTGCCCGTTCTCATTCATCCTTCCTATGCCGAATTGACCCAGGCAAGTGGGCCAAATGTTGTGCTCGGCACCCACTCTGGCGTTGAAGTCGCCGAGGATGAACAGTGGCTCCTTTACAGGGATTCTCGCTATGACTCTGTTGAGGTCATCGTAGAATTTTTCCTTTGCCTCTGCTGGAGAAGTCAGGGTTGGTGCATATGCACTAATTACATTGACTGGTCCTGTTTGGGAGTACAGTTGCAGAGACAGAATTCGTTCGGTTTCCCCCATCGGTGGCATAATGTGTCCCAACAATGCATTCCTGACGGCAAATTCCACACCATGTTCTCTGGTCTCATCTGGAGGTTTTCCTTGCCAGAAGAAAGAGAAGGTCCTCTCTCTCACAGATCCTGATCCTGGGAGCCTGGTCTCTTGGAGAGCAACAATATCCATCTGCAGCTTGCTCAGCTCCCTATCGATGATTGCTGTTTTTCGGGCGTCATTGATTTCTTGCAGGTCGTCAGAGAAACCTGGTGTCAGTGTCCTGACGTTCCATGTGCCCAGCTTTAGGGCAGTTGATATTTTCTTCTTTGGTTTGGTATTGCTTGGTGCAAAGATGTCGGGCCGCTTGTCAGTTTTCACCCTAAACCCCACGCACCCAGTGAGGTTAACGGACCGTGGCGAGGCAACACCTTATTGGCTGGGGTTTGCCCAGCTTGAGGCGGGCGGTAGCTGCCCAGTGGGGCGCGATGACCCCTCCCACCGTCGGAAGCAACCCCTGCAGTTCCTGCAGTAGAGCCCCTAAGGCAGTTCGTTGTTGACGTCGACCTCGTTCTGGCAGCTCCTGCGACGTTGCTGGAACCATGCGTATTGGCATTTGCCTCTCTATTGGATAATTTCAGCAAC
>NC_091156.1:37102841-37230341 GCF_040958095.1 Procambarus clarkii | reverse complement strand
GTTGGAAGCACCCTTGGGAATGAGTGATCATAGTGAATTGAGCTTTGAGTACCTGGTTGAGCTAGGAATTTTCTCCCCCAAAAAAGAACTGGGATACAAAGGGCTGGCGTACCGAAAGGTAAACTATGAGGAGATGAATAAATTCCTAAGGAATATACAATGGGACACAGAACTCTGAACCAAGTCCGCACAATACATGATGGACAATGTCACCCACAAGTGTCAGGAGGTTGTAAACAGGTTTATCCCGGCCCGACAGGAAAAACCGAGAAGCAAAATAAGAATCCGTGGTTTAATAGAGAATGTATGGAAGCAAAGGAGCTGAAAAAATGGTGTGGATGAACTTCCGTAATAACAGAACACCAGACAGTAGAGAGAGATACCAGAGAAACAGGAACGAATATGTTAGTGTAAAAAGAGAAGCTGAAAAAAGGTATGAAAATGATATAGCTAATAAAGCCAAGACCGAACCAAAGCTACTACAAAGTCACATCAGGAGGAAAACAACAGTGAAGGAACAGGTGATGAAACTTAGAACGGGTAAGGGCAGGTACACAGGGAATGAAAAAGAGGTGTGTAAAGAACTCAACAAGAGGTTCCAGGAGGTCTTTACAATAGAACAAGGAGAGGTCACGGTGTTAGGAGAGGTGGCAGCAAACCAGGCGATCTTGGAAGGGTTTGAAATTACAAGAGATTAGGTCAAGAAGCATCAATTGGTGCTGGACGTGAGAAAGGCTGTTGGGCCGGACAGAATCTCACCATGGGTATTGAAAGTGTGCAGGAGCACTTTGTTTGACACTCTCCATAGTGTATAGTAGGTCAATGGAAACGGGAGATCTACCAGAAATATGGAAGACGGGTAATGTAGTCCCGATATACAAAAAGGGTGACAGACAAGAAGCACTGAACTACAGGCCAGTGTCCTAAACTTGTATACCATGCAAGGTGATGGAGAAGATTGTGAGAAAAACCTAGTAACACATTTGGAGAGAAGGGACTTCGTGACAACCCATCAACGTGGGTTCAGGGAGGGTAAATCTTGCCTTACAGGCTTAATAGAATTCTACGATCAGGTGACAAAGATTAAGCAAGAAAGAGAAAGATGGGCGGACTGCATTTTTTTCGACTGTAGGAAAGCCTTTGACATAGTATCCCATAAAAGGCTGATGCATAAGTTGGAGAAACAGGTAGGAGTAACTGGTTGGGCACTCCAGTGGATAAGAGAGTACCTAAGCAATAGGAAGCAGAGTTACAGTGAGGGGTGAGACCTCAGATTGGCGTGAAGTCACCAGTGGAGTCCCACAGGGCTCTGTACTCGGACCTATCCTGTTTCTGATATACGTAAATGATCTCCAAGAGGGTATAGACTCATTCCTCTCAATGTTTGCTGTCGACGCCAAAATTATGAGAAGGATTAAGACAGAGGAGGACAGCTTGAGGCTTCAAGAAGACCTGGACAAGCTGCAGGAATGGTCGAACAAATGGTTGTTAGAGTTTAACCCAAGCAAATGAAATATATTGAAGATAGGAGTAGGAAGTAGGAGACCAGATACAAGGCATCATTTGGAAGATGAAATACTTCAAGAGTCAGAGAGAGAGAGAAAGACCTGGGGGTTGGTATCACGCCAGACCTGTCCTCCTGAAGCTCATATCAAAAGGATAACATCAGCGGCATATGCCAGGTTGGCATATGCATAACCATATGCTGAGAACATAAGAACAGCCTTTAAAATTTGTGTAAGGAATCTTTCAGAACATTATATACCACATATGTCAGACCAATCCATATATAGTCAAGCATAAGACTAAACTGGAAAAGGTTCAAAGGTTTGCCACCAGACTAGTACCCGAACTGAGGTGTATGAGCTACGAGGAGAGACTACGGGAATTAATCTCACGTCATTGGGAGACAGAAGTGTTGGAGGAGACATGATCACCACATACAAGATTCTCAGAGGAATTGATAGGGTAGATAAAGACACAGTATTTAACACAAGGGTCACACGCGCTAGGGGACACAGGTGGAAATTGAGTGCCCAAATGAGCCACAGAGACGTTAGAAATAATTTTTTCAGTGTCAGAGAAGTAGACAAATAGAATGCATTAGGAAGTGATGAGGTGGAGGCTGACTCCATACACAGCTTCTCCATACATAGCCATACACAGTAGGGCTATGATAGATCCCTACTGGGCTCTATCATAGCTACACTTGAAACTGTGTATGGAGTTTGCTCCATCACACTACTTTCTAAAGCATTCCATTTGTCAACTACTCTTACACTAACAAAGTTCTTTCTAATGTCTCTAAGGCTCATTTGGGCACTCAGTTTCCACCTATGTCCCCCTAGTACGTATGCCCCTTGATTAAATAATGTCTATCTACCCTATCAATTCCATTGAGAATCTTTAATGTGGTGATCATGTCCTCCCCCTTGTGGGGAATATGACCTGTGAAATTTATATTTATTTAGTTTACATTAATTTATACAGTAATTTATATTTTACGTTAATTCATATTTTTCGTATGTATATTTTGTTTAATTGTAATGATGTTTAAAGTAGACTATGATTTAACGTGTCCCACAAATCGCTTTCCTTCACATTCTAGGGGTTTATGGTTTATATATATATATAGTTATCAATATAAATTATTGATTAGTAGACATTCACTACAGTATTAGACTACATATATATTAGTAATTAAAATTAACTCACCTGCAGCTTATCTTGAATGGCTGATTTTGATCTAGACAACCGGTATGAACACGGATGAACACTCCCCGTGGTTGAGGCTCACTTGTACACATGTACTAGTGTACTAGGTAATTATATTCTGCTTCTTCTTCCCCTTCAATTACACCTGTCAAAGGGCACACAATAATAGTAATAACCTACATGACAACTATATTAGGGGAAATATTGGTATAATTTATTAGATGATGTTAATAATAATAATAACCTTGTTATGTGTTTCGATTCGTATCCTAATCGGGTCGCCCTAATCTACGTACACAACTGGCCAGGAATGTGGGGGAATTTATAACGGGTTTCGGCTGGAACACTTCCCTTATAGTAGACGTAGTTCGTGTTGATGACGGGAAACACTGTTAGTCCCGTAACACTGTTGTCCAAGTGTAAATTATTGGAGCTAGATTGGCCCGAGTGAGACGGTTGATAGACTACATGGCGACTGACTGTCCTCCCTCCCACTGACGCCTCGGCTGTCCACATGTCTAGAAGTGGATAGAGGGCCTACATTCACTCTATTTTAGTACTCATAATCAGGTTGGTTCAAGACAAATGTTTTTATGGTGTTAACAGTCCAGAGAATGAAGTATTAAGAGGAACTCCTATTAATATATCTGGTAAATTTAATACAGACGTGGCAATGATATCCCCGTTTTCTTCAGGGGAAAATTCTACTGTGTCTCATTTTCTATGAGTGATTAAAGCTCTATTTCTCGGGTTAATTTGTTAGTACAAAAAAGCAATATTATCTGCCTATTGTATATGTAAGTTGGTAAATAGTGTCGGTCTTTCCGACACCCCCTAACTCATCTGTCTTCCAGCGACGTGATGTTTAATTCCCAGTCTCTCCTCGTAGCTCATACCCGTCAGTTCGGGTACGAGGCTGGTGACAAACCTTTGAACCTTCAGCAGGTTATGAGTATTCACCTAATTGTGCTCGCGAGGGTTGAGCTCTGGCTGTTTGGTCCCGCCTCTCAACCGTCAATCAATAGGTGTACAGGTTCCTGAGCCTACTGGGCTCTATCATATCTACACATGAAAATGTGCATGGAGTCAGCCTCCACCACATCACTTCCTAATGCATTCCTTTTGTCAACCACTCTGACACTAAAAAAGTTCTTTCTAATATCTCTGTGGCTCATTTGGGCACTCAGTTTCCACCTGTGTCCCCTAGTGCGTGTGCCCCTTGTGTTAAATAGCCTGTCTCTATCTACCCTATCAATTCCCTTAAGAATCTTGAATGTGGTGATCATGTCCCCCCTAACTCTTCTGTCTTCCAGCTAAGTGAGGTTCAATTCCCGTAGTCTCTCTTCGTAGCTCATACCTCTCAGCTCGGGTACTAGTCTGGTGGCAAACCTTTGAACCTTTTCCAGTTTAGTCTTATCCTTAACTAGATATGGATTCCATGCTGGGGCTGCATACTCCAGGATTGGCCTAACATATGTGGTATAGAAAGTTCTGAATGATTCCTTACACAAGTTTCTGAATGCCGTTCTTATGTTGGCCAGCCTGGCATATGCCGCTGATGTCATCCTCTTGATATGGGCTGCAGGAGACAGGTCTGGCGTGATATCAACCCCCAAGTCATTTTCTTTCTCTGACTCTTGAAGTATTTCATCTCCCAGATGGTACCTTGTATCTGGCCTCCTGCTCCCTACACCTATCTTCATTACATTACATTTGCTTGGGTTAAACTCTAACAACAACTTGTTTGACCATTCCTTCAGCTTGTCTAGGTCTTCTTGAAGCCTCAAGCAGTTCTCCTCTGTCTTAATCCTTCTCATAATTTTGGCTTCGTCCGCAAACATTGAGAGAAATGAATCTATACCCTCCGGGAGATCATTTACATATACCAGAAACAAGATAGGACCGAGTACAGAGCCCTGTGGGACTCCACTGGTGACTTCACGCTAATCTGAGGTCTCACCCCTTACCGTAGCTCTCTGCTTCCTATTGCTCAGGTACTCCCTTATCCACTGGAGCACCTAACCAGCTACACCTGCCTGTCTTTCCAGCTTATGTACTCTTATGCGGTAGTGTGTCAAAGGCTTTCCGACAATCCAAGAAAATACAGTCCGCCCAGCCTTCTATTTCTTACTTAATCTCTGTCACCTGGTCGTAGAATTCAATTAAGCCAGTCAGGTTAGATTTACCCTCCCTGAAACTGTGTTTGCGATTTGTCACGAAGTCCTGTCTCTCTCCAGATTAGACGTAGACCTGATCAAATGTAAACTGTGTCAACAAAATTATTCGCATACCCTTCGTCACTATGTGATGGAGTTCGAAAAGATACGTGAATTTAGAGACAATTCTATAACCAACGTTCCAGCGATGTGTAAATATTTCATTCAAAATGATCTGCTATCAGAAATTTTAGCCAAATATCCCCAATTTGCTAATTGTAGGTAGTAACTGAGTGATTGTAACCTATCCACCGCTGCCCACTGGATGGGGGGCGGTGTGCTGGACAAACATATTAATTGTGACACTAGCTCTCCACATATGTCAGTTACTTAATTTAGAACCTGTACTTGAGGTCGATCTCGAACCCATTGTTGATGTGAAGACTTATATTGAATTTTGTAACTAGCTCATCAAGATTGTAACTTGCTTAGCTAAATGAATTGTGGAGTTCAGTCCCTGAGCCCCATTATGTGCCTCTGTAACCCTTTCCACTACCGCACGCGGGATGGGTGTGGGGTGCATAATAAATGAACTAAACAAATTAAAAACTCTGTAGATGTATTACCAGGTTTTTTCTTACAATCTTCTCCATCACCTTGCATGGTATACAAGTCAAGGACCTGTAGTTCAGTGCCTCTTGCCTGTCGCCCTTTTTGTATATTGGGACCACATTCGCCGTCTTCCATATTTCTGATAGGTCTCCCGTCCCCAATGACCTACTCTACATTATGGAGAGTGGCAAGCAAAGTGCCTTTGCCCACTCTTCCAGTACCCATGGCGAGATCCCGTCTGGACCAACAATCTTTCTAACATCCAGATCCAGCAGGCGTCTCTTAACCTCCTCTCTCGTAATTTCGAACCTTTCCAAGGCCGCCTGGTTTACCTTCCTTCCTCCTAGCACAGTGACCTCACCTTGTTCTATTGTGAAGACCTCCTGGAACCTCTTGTTGAATTCTTCACACACCTCTTTGTCATTCTCTGAATACGAGTCCTCGCCTGTTTTAAGTTTCAATACCTGTTCTTTCACTGTCGTTTTCCTTCTGATGTGACTGTGGTGTAGCTTTGGTTCGGTCTTGGCTTTGTTTGCTATATCATTTTCATAAATTTTCTCTGCTTCTCTTCTCACCCTGACATACTCATTCCTGGTTCTCTGGTATCTCTCTCTGCTTTCTGGTGTTCTGTTATTCCGGAAGTTCCTCCATGCCTTTTTGTTCAGTTTCTTCGCTTCCATACATGCCCTATTATACCATGGATTCTTCTGTTGCTTCGCGGATTTTTCCCTTTGGGCCGGGATGAACCTGTTTACTGTCTCCTGACACTTTTGGGTAAGATAGTCCATCATATCTTGTACAGACTTATCTCTGAGGTCTGTGTCCCGAGGTATTTCCCTTAGGAAGCTTCTCATCTCTTCATAATTCCCATTTCGGTATGCCAGCCTTTTGTTTCCTAGTTCTTTTTTGGGGGAGATAATTCGTAGCTCTACCAGGTACTCAAAGTTCAATACACTGTGATCACTCATTCCGAAGGGTGCTTCCATCTTAACTTCCCTTATATCCCACTCATTTAGGATAAATATCCAATCAAGCATTGCTGGTTCATCTTCTCTCATTCTTGTTGGTTCCTTGATGTGCTGGCTTAGAAAGTTTCTTGTTGCCACGTCCAGCAGTTTAGCTCTCCATGTTTCTGGTCCTCCATGCGGGTGTCTGTTCTCCCAATCTATCTTCCCATGGTTGAAGTCTCTCATAATTAGTAGTCCAGATCCATTACTGCTAACAACAGAAGCTGCTCTCTCTATTATGTTAATGGTGGCCATGTTATTTCTATCATATTCCTGTCTGGGTCTTCTGTCATTTGGTGGTGGATTATATATGACTACAACTATAATTTTTTGCCCTCCAGTTGTTATGGTACCTGTTATGTAGTCACTGAAACCTTCACAGCCCTGAATAACCATCTCAAAATCCCAGCCATTTCTTACCAGCAGAGCTACACCACCACAACCTCTTCCTCCCCTCTCCTTCCTCATAACATAATAATCTTGTGGAAACATTGCATTTGTTTTGGTTTTCGTTAGCTTTGTTTCTGTGAGAGCGATTATGTTTGGGTTTTACTCTAATACCCATTCTCCAAGCTCATTTGCTTTATTTGTAATTCCATCTATGTTAGTGTACATTGCCTTGAGGCTCACTTTCTTCTGTCCTTTCTCAAATCGCCTCCTTGGTGAGTGTTCTGCTGGTGGGGGAAGCTGTTCCATGGGTGTGAGGATCTGTGAGGTGGATAACAGGTTCTCAGAGGATACTGGGATGAGGGGTAGGGGGGGGGGTCAAGTGAAGGGGGAGGGACAGGGAGGGTATGGGGTAAAAGGGAAGGGAGGACAGGAAGGAAAAAGGGGGACTTGGCAGGAGGAGAGGAGGGGTAGAAGGATGGGGATTGGGTGTGGAGGAGGGAGATTTAGCTGCGCATTTGAGTGGGGGCAGGGAGGGTTTGGAGTAAGGGGTTTTTCTATGCAGAGGAGGGTGGTGGGGTTGCCCTCCCCATTGGTGTTACTGGGTAGCTGGTGGTGGGTTCCCCCTTCACCTCTGGGGATGTTGTGTTGGGAGCTGTGATTTCCTGATTATCCCCTCTCGCCCTGCGCCTCTTCCTTGCTTCTGCCGCCATGGCTCTCTCCTTCCTCGTCATGTCCCTCTGGAGGAATACATTTTTTAATTCTCCAACATTTTGCAGGTAGTTGTTCCTTGTTAGAATCTTCTCCTTTGTGTTCTCGTTTGCAAACACTATCTTTAACACACGGTCTCGGTATTTTTTGTACCAGCCTAGCCTGAAAACCTTCTCAATGCTATGCTCAGCCCCTTCCATGTCTAGTGCTTTCAGTATTTCATTCACTGCCGCTTTGTCCTTATCATTCCACTCTGTCCTATTGGAGCCTTCCTGCTCTTTAATACCCACAGCAACCACTGATCTTTTCCTTTCCAGCAGCTGGCTAGTTTAGCGTGCCGCTTCCTGAGAGTTGGCTGCTCTCATGGCTACCTCTATCACTGCAGACATTGCTTCAGAGTTTTTTTTTTTTAGCATTTCTGCAAATGTTGCTTTTATTGTGGCATTCTCATCCAAAATACTATTACCACCTTCTCCCTGGATGATTTTGTGAGTCTCAGCATCGATACCGTTCTCTATGAGGGCTCTTATCTCCTCCTTTGCTGCTGTCAGCTCTCTTTTCAGGTTGCTTACTTCATTCTTCATTTCCAGCATCATTTCTTGATTCTCACTCTTGATGTCCTCCATAAACTGGGCGAACATTTCCAACATTTCGTCACCTTGACTTTTCCGTTTCCCTTGGTACCTCTGGCTGTCATTCTTGCCCCTGTTCCTAGTTGTGCCGTGATAGGATTTGTCAGGAGGGCAGAGCGGGGTGTAGGATGGAGAGTGTGTGTGTGTGTGTGTGTGTGTGTGTGTGCAATTACCTAAGTGTAGTTACAGGATGAAAGCTACGCTCATGGTGTCCCATCTTCCCAGCACTCTTTGTCATATAACACTTTGAAACTACTGACTGTCTTGTCCTCACCACCTTCTCACCTAACTTGTTCCAACCGTCTACCACTCTGTTTGCGAAAATGAATTTTCTTATATTTCTTCGGCATCTGTGTTTACCAAGTTTAAATCTATAACCTCTTGTTCTTAAAGTTCCAGGTCTCATGAAATCTTCAATATCGATTTTATCAATTCTTGTTACTATTTTGTATGTAGTGATCATATCACCTCTTTTTCTTCTGTCTTTTAGTTTGACATATTTAATGCCTCTATCCTCTCTTCGTAGCTCTTGCCCTTCAGTTCTGGAAGCCACTTAGTAGCATGTCTTTGCACCTTTTCCAGTTTGTTGATTTGCTTCTTAAGATATGGGCACCACACAGCCTCTGCATATTCTAGCTTTGGCCAAACAAAAGTCGTGAACAATTTCTTTGGTATATCGCCATCCATGTATTTAAAAGCAATTCTGAAGTTAGAAAGGGTGGCATAGGCTCCTCGCACAATATTCTTTATGTGGTCCTCAGGTGATCTTTCTTTATCAGAATTCTTTAAAGATTTCTCACACAATAGGTTGTGTGGGGGTCTATGTTCCCCTATTCCACATTCCATAACATGGCATTTATTAACATTAAATTCCATTTGCCAAATGGTGCTCCTATACATATTTTGTCCAGGTCATCTTGAAGGGCATGACAATCATCTAAGTTTCTTATCCTTCCTATTATCTTAGCATCATCAGTAAACATGTTCATATAATTCTGTACACCAGCTGGTAGATCATTTATGTAGACAATAAACATCACTGGTGCAAGAACTGAACCCTGTGTTACTCCACTTGTGACATTTCTCCAGTCCGATACATTGTCTCTGATCACTGCCCTCATTTTTCTATCAGTCAGAAAATTTTTCATCCATGTTAGAAGCTTACCTGTCACCCCTCAAATATTTTCCAGTTTCCAGAACAACCTCTTATGTGGAACTCTGTCGAAAGCCTTTTTTAGGTCCAGATAGATGCAGTCAACTCAACCATATTTTTCCTGTAATGTCTCTGTTGCTCGATCATAGAAACTGAGTAAATTCGATACACAGGATCTTCCAGATCGAAAACCATACTGTCTGTCTGATATTATATAATTTCTCTCCAGGTGTTCTATCCATTTAGTTTTAATTATTTTTTCCAATATTTTGACTATTACACTTTTCAATGACACCGGTCTATAATAAAGTAAGTAAGTAATTATCAAAAGAAGGCACCAAACCGGGAAGGCTATGTAGCACCATCAAATACGCAAAATAATCAGAGGGCGCTAAATATCACCAAGGATGCCAATACGAGAACAAAAACACATAAGGGGAACGATATCAAAAGTATCCGAGTCACCAAGAATTCTATGGAGGGACAGGTGACCGCGAGGGGCGGTCGGACACACGCTCGTCCTGGAAGTCAGGACATTCAAGAAGGACATGCACGACCGTAAGAGGGACAATGCAACTAGGACAATAAGGAGCAGGGCGCCGCTCCATCAAGTGACCATGGGTTAAGCGAGTATGGCCAATACGCAACCTCGCCAGAGCTGTTTCCCACCGCCGGTTACGGTGGAAGGAGGACTGCCACGAGGAAACACAACATTTAAGAGTACGTAGCTTGTTACCAGTAACAGACAACCAAGAAGCCTGCCAACGGGTAAGGACTGAGGAATGGATAACCGGGTAAAAGTCTGAATACGGAATGCCTTTACGAGAGATGGGACAAGAGCGGACAGCTTCCTTGGCGGCAGCATCCGCACGTTCATTTAAAGACACACCAATATGGCTGGGAACCCAACAAAACTCAACTGACTTAAATTTACTGTGAACGAGAAACAGCCAATGCTGGATCTCGACAACTAATGGATGAACCGGATTAAAGGACCCAAGAGCCATGAGGGCACTACGAGAGTCAACAACAACTACAAAGGAAGACTGACAACGAGAAAGCAGGAGACGAAGAGCATTGAGAATAGCATAAAGTTCCGCTGTAAAGATGCTAGTCTCCGGAGGCAAGCGACACATATAAGTGCGATCAGGAAAAACAACAGAGTAGCCAACACCGTCCGCTGACTTAGACCCATCGGTGAAGACGGAAACGGAGCGGGAGTGAGAAGAAAAGTGCTCGAGGAAAAGGCGTTTTAGAACCGTAGGAGAGGTAAAAGCTTTAGTGATATGGGTCAAAGATGTACAAAACCGCGGAAGAGGGACCCTCCACGGGGCAAAGAAGGAACAACACGAGGAGAAACATCAGAAATACGAACGGAAAGAGAATCCTGCAGGCGAGATAACCGGACAGAAAGAGGGAGGTGGTGAAGAGGAACAGGAACCGCAGGAGGGATAAAAGTTAAAGCACGACAGAGGCGAAAGGAAGGATGTTGCAAGGACCGCGCAAGATAGCGAAGACAGTAGCGATCACGGCGGTCCTGGAGAGACAGGAAGCCAGTGTCAACATACAAGCTAAGGATGGGAGTCGAACGAAAGGCACCAGAATTGAGGCGCAACCCAGTATGGTGCAAAGCATCAAGACGGCGAAGAGTAGAAGGAGAAGCAGACGAGTAAGCAGGGCAACCATAATCGAGCTTAGACAGGACGAGAGAGGAATGTAAAGCAAGGAGAGTGCGCCTATCTGCCCCCCAAGAAGTATGGGACAAGACCCGAAGGAGGGTAAGGGCCTTAGAGCACTCAACACGGAGGCAAGAGATATGGGGAGACCAAGACAAACGAGTGTCAAGGAATAACCCCAAAAGCTTCGCGGAATCTTTGTATTCAAGGGGATGACCATAAAGTGACAAAGAGGGACGAAGAACAACCCGTTTCCGCGTAAAAGTCATGGCACAAGTCTTAGAAGTAGAGAACTTGAAGCCATGATCTGTGGCCCAAGACGACACGGCATCAATTGCAAGTTGAAGCCGGCGTTGAAGGAGAGGCGAATCATCACCCTGACAACAAATGGTAAGATCATCGACATAGAGAGCGGAGAAGACACCAGAAGGAAGAGAGCAAAGAAGACCATTGAGGGCAACCAGAAAAAGAGTTGTGCTCAGAACACTACCTTGGGGCACACCTTCGTATTGCTGAAAAGAGGGAGAGAGAGCGGTACCAAGGCGCACCCGAAAGGAACGACGAGAGAGGAAGCTGCGAAGAAAGAGAGGGAGATGACCACGAAGGCCAAAAGAATGAAGTTGAGATAGGATATGATAACGCCAAGTGGTGTCGTAAGCCTTTTCCAGGTCAAAAAGGACGGCAACAACGGAGGTCTTCGCAGCAAAAGCAGTACGAATATAGACCTCCAAGTTCACCAGGACATCTGTCGTGCTGCGGCACTTGCGGAAACCAAATTGAGAAGGGGAGAGGA
Organism: Procambarus clarkii; assembly: GCF_040958095.1. Classification (NCBI taxonomy): domain Eukaryota; kingdom Metazoa; phylum Arthropoda; class Malacostraca; order Decapoda; family Cambaridae; genus Procambarus; species Procambarus clarkii. The sequence goes on along the minus strand of NC_091156.1, from coordinate 37,218,499 downwards.
GGTGATGGTGTTCCTGGAACCACATCAGACGAATGTTAACCATACGTTCAAAGAGTTTGCAGACACAACTTGTGAGAGCAATAGGGCGAAAGTCCATAGGGGAAGTACCCAGAGACAGGGAGGACAACGGCATCGAGCCAGTCCTCAGGGACTGACGACGACTCCCAGATCCGATTATACAGACTCAGTAAATACTGAGACGTGCTCGGAGGGAGATGGCGAAGCATCTCATAATGAATACCATCGGAGCCCGCCGCCGTAGAACCGCAGAGGGCCAGGGCAGAACGAAGTTCAGAGAGAGAGAGAGAGAGAAGGGATCATTATAGGGAAGCTGAAGATGAGTGCAGAAATCTAAAGGACGAGACTCAAGGACAGGTTTACGAAGAAGGAAAGATTGGGGAAGATGAAGACCAGAGCTAACAGAAGAAAAGTGGGAACCCAGTTCGGGAGCGACCTGCAACGGGTCCGCACACAAAAGTATCATGGAGGTGAAGGACCGGTGAAACATCGGGAACGAACTTACCCGCTATCTTGCGGATACGCTTCCAGATCTGGGCCAAAGGGGTTTCGGACGTAATTCTTGAGACATAAGATGCCCAACATTCACGTTTAGCCGTACGGATGGCCCTACGGGCCACCGCACTCGCTTTCCGAAAGAAAATAAAAGAATCGGTCGTCTGCCTACGGCGGTGCCTCTTCCAGGCTGCACGCTTACAGCGGACAGCCCGAGCACAGTCCGCAGTCCACCAGGGAACGCACTTCCGTGGACCCCGAGAGGAAGAGCGAGGAATAGAGCGGAGGGCAGCGTCGAAGACAGTGTCATGAAAAAGGAGGAGAGCACGAGAGAGAGGCAGAAGGCAGAGGTCAGAGAGAGCAGCACTGAGGGTAAATAAGGTCCAGTCTGCCTTAGCAAACTGCCACCTAGGGAAAGAGAGGGAAGGGCGAAAAGAGAAAAAGGAAACAAGGATGGGGAAATGATCACTTCCATGGAGGTCATCAAGAACCTGCCAAGTGAAATCTAAGTAAAGAGAAGAAGAGCAGAGAGAAAGATCAAGACAAGAAAGGGTGTGAGTCCGAGAGTCCAAATGAGTGGGCTCACCAGAATTCAGAAGAGACAGGGAAGAAGAGAGGAGAAACGGCTCAAGGAGACGACCCCGGGTATTCGTCAGAACCTCACCCCAAAGAGAATGACGACAATTGAAGTCACCCAGCAGGAGCACAGGCTCCGGCAAGGAGTCTAGGAGGTGTTTCAAATCAGGAAGAGAGAGCGGGACACTCGGGGGGAGATAAATGGAACAAACTGTGTACCATTTCCCCACAAAGATACAAGCAGCAGAACAATGGAGAGGCGAAGGAAAAAGCAAAGGAACAAAGGGAACGTCAGCACGAATCAAGAGAGCAGAAGAATTAGAGGCCCCAGCAATGGCTGGGGTGGGGGGAGAGAAAGGAATAGCCACGAAAACGACCAGGACGAGCACCAAGCATTGGCTCCTGGAGACAGACACAAAGGGGCGAAAACCGCGAAATCAGAAGTTGGAGTTCGAGGAAATTGGCGTAATAACCTCGAACGTTCCATTGAAGAATGGACAACGACGAGAAGAGAAAGGACAAAAACAGAGAACAAGGAAGAAACAAAGGCGAAAGAGCAACAGAGCACGTTAAAGAATATCTGGGTCGGGATCAGGGTCAGCAAAGTCAGGGTTAGGGGGCATGGGTAAACTGAGCAACGACAGAGGGAAGGAACCGGGAGCACAGATAAGAGGTGGGCGGGCGGGGTCCGGAGGAGGAGGAGGAGGAGGAGGAAGAGGAGGAGACAACGGAGAGGAGCAGTCAAGGACAGCAGCAGGAAGAGTGGGAGTAGAAAGAGGGGAGCGCACCCCAGCAAGAGCAGCAACCGAAAGGGAAGTAGGGGCCAAAGAAACCTCCATAGCAGGAACAGGGGGCGCAATCACTGAAACGGGAGGGGAAGGAGCAACAGAGCCAGAAGTAGGAGCTGAGGAAGAAAGCAAAGCCTTCTTACCCGCCAGGGAAGAGGAAGGAGAGGAGCCAGGCTTTCACTTCTGACTTAAAGAGACCGGTGTCCCAGCAACTACGTACCGGGCAATGGATTCCAGTGTCTCAACAGGAGAAGCCGAACGAGAGCACACACGACGGCCGTTAGGAGAGCGATGGACATCCGCCCGCACCGACAGGCGGTGGGGAGAGCCGATAGATGGAGGAAGAGGATGGGAAGGAGGATCGGAAGGGGACGAGGAAGAAGACACAGGAGACACGACAGACCGGGTAGAAGGAAGGGGAACCCCAGACAGAGGACCAGGAGGAGGATCCTTCGGGAGAGAACCCAAAGGAACAAAGGAGGGGGCAGTGGGCGCATCAGGGTCCAAGGCCCGGAAACGGTTGTGAGTCTGAGGAAGGCGGGAAGGACGAGGAGAGGAAGAGCGCAACATGCGAGTATAAGAGATATTAGCAAAAGGCGGGAGCCGGCGAACCTGGCGCCTCGCCTCAGGAAAAGATAAACGCTCCTGGTGCTTCAAGTTGAGGACGGCTGCCTCAAGCTTGTAATGGACACACGCACGGGAGAAGGTAGGATGGGCCTCACTGCAGTTGAGGCAACGAGCCTGGGGAGAAGTGCACTCCGACTTAGAGTGACCTTCACTCCCACACAAAGGACAGAGAGAGACAGTCCCAGAGCAGCGGAGGGCACCATGCCCAAACCTCCAGCACTTGTTACAAAGTCGAGGAGAAGGAATATACTCCTGGATAGAGCACCTAGCACCAGCAAGAATGACAGAGGATGGAAGGGTCCTACCATCAAAGGTGATCTTCACAACGCGAAGAAACGAGTCAACGTAAACGAGTCAACCTGGAGGACAGAATGGCCTTGGGCATCAAGGATATGCCGAATACCACCGTGGCAATCCTGCAGATTCCGAACACCGGTTGCAACATGGGGTGGGAGGAGAATAGTGCCAACACTGGCATTCATCTGAACGTTCTTGGAGACCCGAACAGGGATCTCGCCAAGGCAAGATAAGGCAGCTAAGCGGGAAGCCGCATCCTGAGAAGGAGCAGCAACGACACGTGTACCGAGACGAGTGGGGTTGAAAGTAACAGACGCATCCACGGAATCTACAAGATGCCGATGGAGGGAGAAATTGTCAGGAGGCGCAGAATCAAGAGGGAGGAGATCAAAGTATTTGGCCCATGAAGCAGGACCAAACAAGGCCTGATACGCATCAGCACGAGAAGGAATCGAGCGAGTGCGGTTGGGGCGCGAACGGCGTTGAGAACCCCTAGAGAGAGAGGGGTCAAAAGGCGCAGTAGTCACAACGAAAGACTTAGCCACACCAGGGGACGAAGTTGTCACCACCGGGGGCTGGAGGCTCGACCCAACCACAGAGGAGGGAGGGGAGCTGGGGGAAGTCAGGACGGTCAAAGGAGGAGCAAGGTCGGGGCCCAACGCAGCGGGAGCTACAGAGCCTGGTCTTCCAATACAGGCCGACTCGGGGGCTTGGTCGCCCACCCCACGAGCCTGAGAGGGTACAACGGAAACATTCAACGACAGAGACGAAAAGTGACAAATTCATCCACGAATGTGCCCCCATACCCACCATGGAGCCACAATTAGAGGCAGGACACTTAACAGGAAGCTATCGCTGATCATGCCGGGGCCCCCTAGGGGTGCGTCGTGAGTATACGCCCCACAAAGAAGTCCAAAGAAAGAATCCAAAACAAGCAAAAGGTCGGCAGGAAACGACAAGCAGGTAGGAGAAGAGGGGGGAGAAAAACGAAACATAAGGAAAAGGAAAAGCGATCCGGCACAATTGGAGAAAACAGCAGCAGGAGTGCAAGGCCAGAAAAGGACAGAGGGCTGCCCAACGGAGCATCACACTCCGGCAGCCGTCCACCAAGCCCCCTCACGACGCCAACGGGCCGGATGGGGAGGGGGGGTCTATAATAAAGGGGGTCTTCCCTGCTTCCACTTTTGTAGATTGGAACTATGTTAGGTTTTTTTTTTTTTTTTTTTTTCGCACATCAGCTACAACTCCAGTAAACAGGGATGCCTGAAAAATCAGTTGAAGTGGAATGCTGAGCTCAGGTGCACATTCTCTCAGAACCCATGGTGAAACTTCATCTGGACCAACTGCTTTGTTCATATTTAGCTCCTTGAGCATTTTTTCCACTTCGTCTCTAGACACCTCTATGTGCTCTATGTTGTTCTCTGGAATTCTTATTGTGTCTGGTTCCCTGAAGATTTCATTTTGTACAAACACACTTTGGAACTTTTCGTTTAACGTTTCACACATTTCCTTTTCATTTTCCGTGAATTTATTTCCCATTTTCAACCTCTGAATATTATCCTTTGTCTGAAATTTGTTGTTTATGAATTTATAGAATAGACCTGGTTCTGTTTTACATTTGTCCGCAATCCCTTTTTCAAAATGTCTTTCTGCCTCTTTCCTCAATGCCGTGTAGTTGTTTCTCGCATCTTTGTATCGCTGTTATGTTTGGAAGTTTGGCCTCTTCCTGTATTGATTCCATTTTTGTGCCTTTTGGTCTCTGGCCCTCTCACAATTTCTGTTGAACTAATCCTGTTTCCAAGTTCTGCATCTTTGTTTTGGTATAAATTTGTTTGTGCCTTTATCATATATTTCACAAAACTTGACATACATCTCATTCACTTCCTTGCCTAGCAACAAGTCTGTCCAATTATACTCACTAAATTTTTTTCTAAGGTTGCCATAATGTCCTCTCCTAAAGTCAGGTTTTTCAATTGCATCAACCTTCTTATTTTCTTCCAGATTATAACGCATTGCATACTTTATTCCCAAAAAGACATGGTCATTTTTACCCAAGGGAGGAAGGTACTGAATGTCAAAAATTTCTTCCTCCTTCCTGGTAAATATCAAATCTAGCATTGAGGGAATGTCCCCTTCCCTCATTCTCGTAGCTTGTTTAACATGTTGATACAAGAATGTTTTCAGGATGAGGTCTACAAATTTACAGGTCCAAAAATCTTCTGTTTAACTTCCTATGCTTCCCAGTCTATGGATTTCAAGTTGAAGTCGCCGACTATCAACAGTCGTGATCTATCGTTATCCGCTCTTGCTATGATCTCTCTCATTATTGTTCTAAGACCTTCTCGTTTACTATCTAGCTCCTCCTTTGACCATGTGCTGCTTGGCGGTGGACTATATACATTTATGATCATCAGTTTATCATCCTCATGGCAGATCTCTAGTGCTATTATGTCATTTTCTTGTGCATTGGCAGTCATTATTTCGTTCACCTTTAGGTGTTCTTTCACCAGCACAGCAACGCCACCGCCTTTCCTAATTTTTCTGTCTCGTCTCCAAATTGAGTAGCCCCCTTGGGAATATGACCTCATTTATAACAACATCTTCAAGTTTTGTCTCCGTGAATGCAACAATGTCTGCAGCTGTATTACATCACTTAACTCCAGTATCTTCGATCCTACTCCATCTATGGTGGTGTATGCAATCTTCAGGAACTTGTTCCCCCTCTTCTTATTTTTCACTCCCCCTCTCTCTAATGATTTTGTTGGTTTGCCTTTATGTACCACTTTACTGGTCTGCCTATCCCTATCACTTTGAAGAAAAAAGAATTGATTTCTTCTTCATTCCTGCTCTCATTTAAACGTTTTGCCTCGGCGAGGTTCAGTTTCAGCTTCTCCCTATCTTCTTTTGTAAGATCTCGTCTTAACGACCACACTTTCCTATCCTCATCACTTTTTAATTTTCTAGCATTCCTTAGTACTACTTCCATCTGTTTGGCACCATTTAGGGTGATCCTCAAAGGTCGATCTTTCCCTTTTAAATATATGCTTACTCCTGTAGTCGCACACATTCTCTATGGTTGTAAGACCTTCCACGAGACCAGAAATTTTATCTACTACTTTTGCTTCTTCTACAGCTCTTTCTGACCTAGATGTTATCTCCTTTTCTTTGCAGCCAAAAATTATCAGGGACTTACTCCGATCAACTCTGATTTGCACCAACTTCGGGTTAGATGCCAATTATTTTCTCACTTCCAGCCTAATGTTTTTATCTTGGTTGCTGCAGTGTTTAACTTCATTTACTGCTTCATCAATTATTTCCTCCACCTTGGCCACTTGTGCATAGGTGAGTTGCATATCTTTCTTGCACTCTTCTATTCCTTGTGTAACTTCCTCCATCTGTGCTGACAAAAGCTGTTTCTCCTGTTGAATTTCCTTACCTAACCTATTGTAGTCATTTATGTTTAAATTTACTTTAACTTCTTCCATAGCTATTTTTAAGAGGTTATTTTCTTCTTCCATGGCTTTGCAATTTGTTTCCAATTGATTCTGATTCTTGCACAAGTCTTTCACTAAACCCTCAAGACATACAACTGTGATATATAAAATGTCATTACTTTCTTTCAATTTACTAATTATTTCTACATGAGAGTTCACTATAGTATCTAATTTTACCAACTTGTTGTAGTAGTAGGCATCCGTCAGTCCCGTGGGGTTATGGAGTTGTGCCCTGGGTGTCTAGTTGTTGGATGCAGCGCCTGCTGTGGCTGTGAAGACCAACCCAAGAATGACAGTCTTGACTGCAGCGAGCCCAGATAAACGCCGAAGCGGGTGCGTCTGACAGTGGTCGAGACCTCCTCGGAAATCTATTATCCTCCGCCTGCCTCTTCAGTTCATCCTCGAATTGCTGGAGTCCCTTCTGCACTTTACATCTTCAGGCAGATCTGTCCGCAGCTGCTGCCTCCCAAGTGTTGATGTCGATACTTTTTGCATGTATTTTTCATCTTCCTCGTGTTTTTAAGGATCTCATAATCCACAGCTACTCCTTAACAGCAAATCTGTAGCGAACACATACTTCGTATGTCCCTAAGTATGTTTTGATTTGTGTGATAATGAGTGTGTGCCAGTAGGTCCCAGCGTTGTATCAGCTGATCTGTGGAACGACTGTTGATACATAATTCTGTCTGACATGGTAAGCTTCCTTCATCTGGCAACTTAATTGATTGCAACACTAATTGCAAGCAGCGGATCCCTAGTAGCACATGTTCGTATGATTGCGTGTTTTCACGTCCACTTGCATCTTAACTAGCAATGCATTTCTGTGACGTAATTAGTTTAATAGATTAGATGGGTGGCAGCATCACTTGTCATATTTTGCGTGGCATGACGGCTGGTTAATTGCAAAGTTGCACCTTTTCAACTCAGTATTAGTTGGCAACGGGTGGGCCGACGAGTTACATTACTGCAGGAATGACCAGTTGATGTCACAATCTAATTAAACGCCTTAAAATCATACAATTTGTTGACTTCATTGAGAATACACAGTGAATTCAAAACACATGATACATATTGAAAACAAATCTTTGTTGTAGGAATGCGGGATCGAAACCAGCATCGCTTGATACACGCATTACCAAGGCACCACGAAATACTTTGTAAGTTATACAACTTATAGCATATCATGGTCCATGGGTTCGATGGTCGTCTGGGGGACCCAGGTCGCAGGGTCGAACCCCGCCGTCATAGAACAAAGATTTTCCTCCGACTAAGAATAATTTGTGAATATTTCTTTGCGCTTGAAATATTTTCGGCCGTTGCTGATCCGTTGGATTTTTTTTCGGAAATACCCAGTACGTAGGTCCATAAATCCCTATCCGTAAGGAACATTTATATATCAGTAAATGTCCGGGATTTTTTTTTCACCAGAAAATATTTGAGAAAAGTGGTGAATATTGACCACTTGAGAGAGTTGTTTATTGTCTCTAAAACTCGTCTAGTTCACTGAATCGTCCAGTTATCATCCGTACAGGTATGATCATTCATCAGTTACACACCGGTAACATTTACACTGTCTTTAACGAGAAGGCAACCTGCATGGTTGTGTTTGCTCAAGAGCTTGTTATCGTATTCTGTATTTAGTTAGTCACAAACGCAGTGCTAAAACGGTGGTGTTAATTCACAGTTGAGTTATACGAAGTTCCCGAATTTTGGGAAGCGGTAGAAGTGTCCAAAAAGAGTCAGCTTTTGTTATGGAAACCTGATGGAACTTACATCTGTATTCACCTAATTTTATTCATCAAGTTGTTCTTGCGAGGGTTGAGCTCTGCTCTTTCGGCTCGCTTCTCAGCTGTCAATCAATCAACTGTTACTAACTACTAACTATTTCCCCCCCCCCACACACACACACCCAGGAAGCAGCCTGTAACAGCAGTATAACTCTCAGGTACCTATTTACTGCTAGGTACCAGAGAGCACCAGGGTGAAAAAACTCTACACATTTTGTTTCTCTCCGACCCAGGAAATCGCACCCTGGTCTACAGGATTACGTATCCAGCGTGCTGTCCATTCAGCCACCAGCGCCCTGTAGAGTAAAAAAGAGCTAATTACTTATGAAACAACGGCCGCTGGGAAGCATGTCAAATAAACATGTGAGAAAACAAAAATATGTGAGAACTGTTCACATGAGACACCTCACTACATAATAAAGAGTCACAACAAAAATTAAATAATTTAAATTAATTTTTAAACCATATTACTTTATTTTTGTATTATACAGTCCATATTTATAATGACACAAGTCACACCAAACACGCGACCCTTCGCCAATGGATTTAAAAAAATTAATCTAGTCTTATCCAACCTATTCTAACCGAGCGCAACACAGTATAAACTATGCTAAGACATCCTAACCTTACCTAACCTAACCTAACCTAACCTAACCTAACCTAACCTAACCTAACCTCACCTAACTTAACCTAACCTAACAATACATATAGTGTTTTAAATAGCAGAAAAATGAGCTTTGTCGAATCATCTTGTGGACGATAAGTCTATACACCATCTATTAAGTCCATCTCCCAGACACACGATCCTTTCTCTCTATTGTTCGTCTCTTGTTCTGCCTCCCTCTGATCCCTTTCCCCCCCTCACTTCATCAATCCCACTCCTCCTCCTTTTCCCCTTTCCCCTTTCCTTCCCCCCACCCGCTTCCTCCATTCCTTTACTCCTCCCCCCCCCCCCTCACGTTTCACCCGTCTCATCCATTTCTTAAAAAATGTTTGAGTATCTTTCCAACTTCCCATCTTCCCTTCCTACGTTACCCTCCCTCCTTTTCATCCTCCCCTCCTCCTCTTCTCCTCTCCTCCTTCACTTCCCCTCTCCCTCCTGCTCCCTCTACCCGCGCTTCTTTATCTGTATCTCTCTATTCTATAATATTAATAATGGCATAATATAAGCGTGGCACGATGTCTTTACAATATTTAACAACATTCGCACAACATAATAGTTCCCCCATTCGAATTTGTGTATGGTGAATAATAGTGTATATTCATATCAGAAAAAAATCTGTTTTGATTATTTGTTTCAAAGAATTTTCACACGTGTGTTCTGGCGATTTCTTTGTGTAAACTCAAGTGCATCGCAAGCTCAACAAACAGTAATTGATCATTTATCATATAACCCGGAATTAGAACAACGCATCGAACGGGAACCAGTCGGTGCCAAAGAGAATAATAATTTCACTCCAGAACAAATCCCCAAGGGCTGTGATTAGGGTTCGAACTTACGCATGGGATGATCCCAGACAGTGTAATTTTACATCAGGTTTTGACACCTGTGTCCTCCAGAGGGTCGCTGTTAGCAGGTGTGGGCTCACGGAAGCCAGAGGACTTAAGGGGAGAATATCTACACTTGAAACTGTGTATGGAGTCAGCCTCCACGACATCACTTCCTAATGTATTCCATTTGTCAACCACTCTGACACTAAAAAAAGTTCTTTCTAATATCTCTGTGGCTCATTTAGGCACTCAGTTTCCACCTGTGCCCCCTAGTGAGTCTACCCCTTGTGTTAAATAGCCTGTCTTTATCTACCCTATTAATTCCCTTCAGAATCTTGAATGTGGTGATCATGTCCCCCAAAACTCTTCTGTCTTCCAGCGAAGTGAGGTTTAATTCCCATAGTCTCTCCTCGTAGTTCATACCTCTCAGCTCGGGTAATATTCTGGTAGCAAACCTTTGAACCTTTTCCAGTTTAGTCTTATCCTTGACTAGATATAGACTCCATGCTGGGGCTGCATACTCCAGGATTGGCCTGACATATGTGGTATACAAAGTTCTGAATGATTCTTTACACAAGTTTCTGAATGCCGTTCGTATGTTGGCCAGCCTGGCATATGCTGCTGATTTTATCCTCTTGATATGTGCTGCAGGAGACAGGTCTGGCGTGATATCAACCCCCAAGTGTTTTCTTTCTCTGACTCCTGAAGAAATTCCTCTCCCAGATGATACTTTGTATCTGGCCTCCTGCTCCTTACACCTATCTTCATTACATTACATTTGGTTGGGTTAAACTCTAACAATCATTTGTTCGACCATTCCTTCAGCATGTCTAGGTCTTCTTGAAGCCTCAAACAGTCCTCGTCCGTTTTAATCCTTCTCATAATTCTAGCATCGTCCGCAAACATTGAGAGAAATGAATCGATACCCTCCGGGAGATCATTTACATATATCAGAATCAAGAGAGGACCGAGTACAGAGCCCTGTGGGACACCACTGGTGACTTCACGCCAATCGGAGGTCTCACCCCTTACCGTAACTCTCTGCTTAGGTAGTGCATGGTCATTGATGGCCTCCAGGTAGTAAATGTACACTGGTGGCCTCCAGGTAGTGGATGGTCACTGATGGCCTCCAGGTAGTGGATGGTCATTGATGGCCTCCAGGCAGTGGTCATTGGTGGCCTCCAGGTAGTGGATGTACACTGGTGGCTTTCAGGTAGTGAACGGTCACTGATGGCCTCCAGGTAGTATATGGTCACTGATGGCCTCCAGGTAGTGGATGGTCACTGATGGCCTCCATGTGGTGCATGGTCACTGATGGCCTCCAGGTAGTGGATGGTCTCTGATGGCCTCCAGGTGGTAGATGGTCACTGATGGCCTCCAGGTAGTGGATGGTCACTGGTGGACTCCAGGTAGTGGTCACTGATGTCCTCCGGGTAGTGGATGGACACTGGAGGCCTCCAGGTAGTGGATGAACACTGATTGCCTCCAGGTAGTGGATGGTCACTGATGGCCTTCAAGTAGTGGGTGGTTACTGGTAGCCTCCAGGTAATGGATGGTCACTGATGGTCTCTAGGTAGTGGATGGTCACTGATGGCCTCCAGGTAGTGGATGGTCACTGATGGCCTCCAGGTAGTGGATGGTCACTGATGGCCTCCAGGTAGTGGATGGTCACTGATGGCCTCCAGGTAGTGGATGGTCACTGGTGGCCTCAAGGTAATTGCTGGTCACTGATGGCCTCCAGGTAGTGGATGGTCACTGATGGCCTGCAGGTAGTATATTGTCACTGATAGCCTCCAGGTAGTGGATGGTCACTGATGGCCTCCAGGCCGTGGTCACTGATGGCCTCCAGGCCGTGGTCACTGATGGCCTCCAGGTAGTGGATGGTCCCTGGAAGCCTCCTGGTAGTGGATGGTCACTGATATGGCCTCCAGGCCGTAGTCATTGATGGCCTCTAGGTAGTGGATGGTCACTGATGACCTCCAGGTAGAGGATGGTCACTGATGGCCTCCATGTGGTGGTCACTGATGGCCTCCAGGTAGTGAAGGGTCACTGATAGCCTCCATGTGGTGGATGGTCACTGATGGCCTCCAAGTAGTGGATGGTCGCTGATGGCCTCCAGGCAGTATATGGTCACTGATGGCCTCCAGGTAGTATATGGTCACTGATGGCTGTCGGAAAATCCGACACCATTTTATAATCATACAGATAATAGCTGTATTGTATAAACAAGTTACCCATAGAAAACGTAACTTGTAGTGGAATTACCGTCTATAGAAAACAGGATATCATCACCACATACTATTATAAATCACCACCTATTATGGTGGGAATTATTCTTAAATACATTAGTCTTTGGACTTTACCATCATAAAAACATCTTATATAAATTAACTTAATTATCAATATTAAAGTAGAGTAAATGTGACCCTTCTATCACTTTCTGACATTTGGACAATGTAGGCCAGGCGTCAGTGGGGAAGGAGGGCAGCCATTGTTGTTGAGACTAGGCCAGAGGCTCACAGGAGCAAATACGGCTCCTGTTAATTTTACTTGGACGTAGTGTTATGGAAACCAAAGGTGTAACATTTTCAACACGCTGTCAACAAATCAAGTTAAGTGTTCTTTCCGAAACCCAGTATCTTTCATTTATGGCCATTAATGTCATTATATAGGGTGATCCGGTTAGAGCACGTGGAAGCCTCAAACTAAAGGTAATTAAGCCAGGTCTTCATGTTCCATGTACAGTTTTCTCTGAAATACTTGTCATATATAGAATCTGGCTTTACAGCTAGCGCCCTTTTGACAGGTCAAGACGAGGAAGCATATGCTTTGTGCACCAGTTACTGGGTGATGGAAGCTACCTCAAAGAGGATAATTTGGTGTCTACACCCTAGTTATACCTGGTGGACTAACCTGATGTACTATAAGATAAGGAACCTTTTCAATGTATGTAGTTAATACTGTAGTTTGATTGGCTGCATATATATTCAATTAACATAAACCCCCCCTAATGTGTAGAGGATCGATTTGTGAGATTATGAGATTATTGCAGAAATACAGTCCACTTATCATTATACAAATTGCTATCGAAGTATATAAATTAACGTAAATATAAATTCATATAAATTAAATAAATATAAATCTCACAGGTCGGTTCCCACATTATTTGGTCCTTCGAACCGGATTATTTGGTCCTTTGAACCCACATTTGGTCATCTTAGTACGGGATGAACCAGTTAACCAGTGGATTCATTAAATAAACTAGTGCAGTGTGATTTCAACAAAACAGCAGTCAGAGACAGCGGCGTTACCTCGTGCGAGTTCACGAGCCCCGCTCAGTTCAGATCAGCTTCGTCAGCGGTTTCATGCACACCCACAGATATTTGGTGGCGTGTTATTTCGTGAAATGACAGCGCTAATATAGAAGCCAGCCAAATTAGTGGCTGTGTCCTCGCAAGATTGTTCACGGATTTCGTAGTGTTACATTTCGCGAGAGATTATCTACGAATTTTGTGGACTTTATTTCGCGAGGTCACTAATAATATTTAATACTTCTAGATAATATTAGAAGTTTCATAGAGGCTAATTAAGAGGCTATTATCAATAATTGTGTATATTATTTCTCCAAAATAGAGAATCATTTAATATATATTGCACTAGTGATCACAGTATAATATTTACTAATTGCCAACCCACAACAGGGTAGGATATTAACCATTGACTAGGTGAACTATTATTGCTCATCCTAGTCCCATTATTACCATAGTCAGTTGTACTATATTGAATAACCTAACACCATTAATGAATGGTGCAGACCCTATTTTGGGTGTAATTTTTATCAACTCGAATTGAGTTGTATATATAATAATTTACTTATGATCATTACACCTTTGAGTGATTAATTAGTGTCTCTACCATCCTAGGGTGATATAGAAGAGCTAACCTAAAGGTACTTCCAGTGACACTGGTTTATCACTCAAATCATTAGTGTGTATGATTGTATATATATAATGTGTATTAATTTTAAGTGCTAACCTCTAGCAGAGGTAGGATTATTGTCTAGTGAGTGCATTTTACCCTAGGCTACCATTAGTGTTTGTTCAGTATTATGAGCAGCCCAAGTACAAGTCCCACAAGGCTTCACCAACGAGCCAGTATGGATAATGCAGGGAGAATGAAAATAACCCTTGCAGGTCTTAAAGGCCACTTAACAAGACAGATCAAGAAATGTGAAGATTTGTCACAACAATCTCAAGTTGATTATGCTGACCTGGAAAGCTATTCTCAAGCAGCTGCAGGTAAATTTGAGCAAATCAAATGTCAAATAGCAACATATGTGGCTGAACTTGCCAACACCAATTTATCAGAAACAGAAATAGACGACATTATGGTTGATCTTGCGAATTATGAAGATCAAACTCAGGCCACGTTACAGAATTATGTCAAATTAATTGCCCAGAACAAGGCAACAGCAACAACAACAACAGTTGCATCTAATACGAGTCAAGCAGAAGCTCGACTCCCTCCAATTAATTTACCCACTTTCTCAGGAAAAGATGAGGAAGATTGGGACGAATTTTGGAACAAATTCGTTGACCTTGTAGACTCAAAACAATCTTTACCAAAGAGTAGTAAATTCTCTTATTTGCAAGGTCAATTATCAGGTGAGGCTAAAACAGTAGTATCCCATCTGAGATTAACTAATGACGGCTATGATCTGGCAGTAAAACTCCTCAAGGATAATTATGCTGATCCAGAAGTAAGAACATCACATTTAGTTCATGAGCTGTTGCATTTACCCCCACCGGAGGCTTCAGCTGATTCACTCCAAGTCTTCAAGCTGGAGATAGAATCATTGATCAATGCCCTCAGCCTGACAGCAGATACAAACGGGGCTGAGTGGGTCTTGAAAATAATTGTCCAGGAGAAAATACCTAGGGACATATTGAGACAAATGAGTGCTCATTACAATAAAAGTATCTTATCCATGAATGAAATATCTGAAGGTTTAAAGTCAGTAGTTCATCAATTACGAACACATGACAAATTAAAACCACCAAGTAAACCCTCAGAAACCAATAATAGTAAACCACAGAGTACCAAAGGTAACCCAAATCAATCTAGACAATATAATTCAACACCAAAGTGGAACAGTGGCAGTGTGGGCGTATATGCAGTGGGACCCTCCAAGCCTATAGTTACTGTGTCACCCAAGAACGTGACACCAAAGGGTACTGGAAGCTATGGAACATGTTTGTTCTGCAATGAGAAACATTAAATGTACCACTGCCCTAATTTTCCTGATAGTGACGCCCGTGTTGAGCGACTCAAAGATTTGCAACATTGCACGAGGTGCCTCAGGAAACATAACATCAACGACTGTGATACCCAATTACACACCTGTAATAGGTGTAACAAAGGTCAACACCATGCAGCATTGTGCAGAGACACCAAAACAACGTCTCCAAACCCCAAGGTGGAAGATAGCATTCCCACCACAGTACAGTACTGCAAGGTGCAACAAACAAAGAGTGTCCAATCGGCAAAGTCTAAAGGTAATACGACTTTGCCTACTGCCCAAATTACCATCCTGAATAAGAGGGCCAAGGTCCATACCCGAGGGTTGTTTGACCAAGGATCCCAGAGAACATATATCACTAAAAAGTTGGCAGATGAATTACAAGTAAGGCCTGTAGCCCAGACGTCATTCAACATCTCAGGGTTTGTAACAGATGCAGGACCTCAAGTCTACCAGGTGGTACAACCATCAGTACGCTTAGGCAGGTACGTCTGTCGAGTACAAGCCATTGTGGTGGACAAAATACCAGCAGACCTACAAGTTCAAGGTCTGAGAGCAACAGCCAAATTCCTGAGAAATAGAGGAATAAAATTGGCAGATAATATTAAGTCTGATCACCTCAGCGACTTCGGTCTCCTTGTAGGGACAGACTATTGTCATCGATTCATCGGTAGCCCTACTAAATATCAGGGTATAACCATGTTAAACTCTGCAGGAGGTAAATTACTCTCAGGTCCAGTATCAAGCCTGAGGAGACCTATGCCTGCAGATAAACAATACCAATAGAAATCTAAATTTGTCAGCTGATTATATTTCTCCAGTAGCATTATACTAAGGAGATTACAGCTGACTATACCAACAGAGGTTGATGTTAGTATCATCATTTAAAGCTGGAGATGAGTTCATGAGGCCTCAGTGGCAAATCAGTGAACAGTAGCCTAAAACAGCTACAAGTCACTGCGACCAATGTCACTGAACCCACTGCAGTCTCAGAACCATACTTTACTTTAATGATGAGCTATTTAATCTTCTGAAACAATTAACTAAATTAAACCCCAATAAATATGATGACTGATTTGATACATTTATTATTTAATCAAGATGTATTCCATGGGCCTCAGTGTTTATATATCAGTGACCAGTTACCTGAACAAACTTCAAGTTATATCTAATGTCACTGATCTCACTGCAGTCCCTGAATCATACTTGACTGTAGTACTTGATCACATCCAGTCTTCTGGGTGAAATAATAAGTAATTAGGCTTGAATATTAGCCTTTCAAGAGTTGACAGGGAAATGAAATTGCATTAGACTTCTAACCCCTGCAACTCTAGTACGGGACATCCGTCCTGTACGAACAGACACACAAATGTGTGATTACTAACTACTAACATCAAATTAATCAAATAATTCGAAGGAGGAGTATCGGTGTTCGTCTGTTCTAATTAGGACTTCGACCCATGAGCAGCCCCCTGGGGAATTATGTCGGAAAATCCGACACCATTTTATAATCATACAGATAATAGCTGTATTGTATAAACAAGTTACCCATAGAAAACGTAACTTGTAGTGGAATTACCGTCTATAGAAAACGGGATATCATCACCACATACTATTATAAATCACCACCTATTATGGTGGGAATTATTCTTAAATACATTAGTCTTTGGACTTTACCATCATAAAAACATCTCATATAAATTAACTTAATTATCAATATTAAAGTAGAGTAAATGTGACCCTTCTATCACTTTCTGACATTTGGACAATGTAGGCCAGGCGTCAGTGGGGAAGGAGGGCAGCCATTGTTGTTGAGACTAGACCAGAGGCTCACAGGAGCAAATACGGCTCCTGTTAATTTTACTTGGACGTAGTGTTATGGAAACCAAAGGTGTAACATTTTCAACACGCTGTCAACAAATCAAGTTAAGTGTTCTTTCCGAAACCCAGTATCTTTCATTTATGGCCATTAATGTCATTATTTAGGGTTGCCCGGTTAGAGCACGTGGAAGCCTCAAACTAAAGGTAATTAAGCCAGGTCTTCATGTTCCATGTACAGTTTTCTCTGAAATACTTGTCATATATAGAATCTGGCTTTACAGCTAGCGCCCTTTTGACAGGTCAAGACGAGGAAGCATATGCTTTGTGCACCAGTTACTGGGTGATGGAAGCTACCTCAAAGAGGATAATTTGGTGTCTACACCCTAGTTATACCTGGTGGACTAACCTGCTGTACTATAAGATAAGGAACCTTTTCAATGTATGTAGTTAATACTGTAGTTTGATTGGCTGCATATATATTCAATTAACATAAACCCCCCCTAATGTGTAGAGGATCGATTTGTGAGATTATGAGATTATTGCAGAAATACAGTCCACTTATCATTATACAAATTGCTATCGAAGTATATAAATTAACGTAAATATAAATTCATATAAGTTAAATAAATATAAATCTCACAGGTCGGTTCCCACAATGGCCTCCACGTAGTGGATGGTCACTAGTGGACTCCAGGTAGTAGTCACTGATGACCTCCGGGTAGTGGATGGACACTGACGGCCTCCAGGTAGTGGATGGTCACTGGTGGCCTCAAGGTAGTGGATGGTCACTGGTGGCCTCCAGGTAGTGGATGGTCACTGATGGCCTCTAGGTAGTGGATGGTCAACGATGGCCTCCAGGTAGTGGATGGTCACTGGTGGCCTCCAGGTAGTGGATGGTCACTGATTGCCTCCAGGTAGTGGATGGTCACTGATGGCCTCTAGGTAGTGGATGGTCACTAGTGGCCTCCAGGTAGTGGATGGTCACTGATGGCCTCCAGGTAGTGGATGGTCACTGATGGCCTCCAGGTAGTGGATGGTCACTGGTAGCCTCCAGGTAGTGGATGGTCACTGATATAGCCTCCAGGCCGTGGTCACTGATGGCTTCCAGGCAGTGGTCACTGATGGCCTCCAGGCCGTGGTCAATGATGGCCTCCAGGTAGTGGATGGTCACTGGTATCCTCCAGGTAGTGGATGGTCACTTATAGCCTCCAGGTAGTGGATGGTCACTGATTGCCTCCAGGTAGTGGATGGTCACTGATACGGCCTCCAGGTAGGGGATGGCCACTGATATGGCCTCCAGGCCGTGGTCATTGATGGCCTCCAAGCCTTGGTCACTGATGGCCTCCAGGCCGTGGTCACTGATGACCTCCAGGTAGTGGATGGTCAATGTTGGCCTCCAGGCCTTGGTAACTGATGGCTTCCAGGCCGTGGACACTGATGGCCTCCAGGTAGTGGATGGTCATTGATGGCCTCCAGGCAGTGGTCACTGATAGCCTCCTGGTAGTGGATGGTCACTGATGGCCTCCAGGTAGTGGATGTACACAGGGGGCCTCCAGGTAGTGGATGGTCACTGGTGGCCTCCAGGTAGTGGATGGTCACTGATGGCCTCCAGGTAGTGGATGGTCACTGATGGCCTCCAGGTAGTGGATGGCCACTGATGGCCTCCGGGTAGTGGATGGACACTGGTAGCCTCCAGGTAGTGGATGGTCACTGATAGCCTCCAGGCAGTGGATGGTCACTGATGGCCTCCAGGTAGTGGATGGTCACTGGTAGCCTCCAGGTAGTGGATGGTCACTGATGGCCTCCAGGCCGTGGCCACTAATGGCCTCCAGGCCGTGGTCACTGATGGCTTCCAAGCCGTGGTCACTGATGGCCTCCAGGTAGTGGATGGTCATTGATGGCCTCCAGGCAGTGGTCACTGATGGCCTCCTGGTAGTGGATGGTCACTGATGGCCTCCAGGTAGTGGATGGTCACTGATGGCCTCCAGGTAGTGGATGGGCACTGATAGGCCTCCAGGTAGTGGATGGGCACTGATGGCCTCCAGGTAGTGGATGGTCACTGATGGCCTCCAGGTAGTGGATGGGCACTGATAGGCCTCCAGGTAGTGGATGGGCACTGATAGGCCTCCAGGTAGTGGATGGGCACTGATAGGCCTCCAGGTAGTGGATGGTCACTGATGGCCTCCAGGTAGTGGATGGGCACTGATAGGCCTCCAGGTAGTGGATGGGCACTGATAGGCCTCCAGGTAGTGGATGGTCACTGATGGCCTCCTGGTAGTGGATGGTCACTGATGGCCTCCAGGTAGTGGATGGTCACTGATGGCCTCCAGGTAGTGGATGGTCACTGATGGCCTCCAGGTAGTGGATGGGCACTGATGGCCTCCAGGTAGTGGATGGTCACTGATAGGCCTCCAGGTAGTGGATGGTCACTGATGGCCTCCAGGTAGTGGATGGTCACTGATGGCCTCCAGGTAGTGGATGGGCACTTATAGACCTCCAGGTAGTGGATGGGCACTGATAGGCCTCCAGGTAGTGGATGGGCACTGATGGCCTCCAGGTAGTGGATGGTCACTGATGGCCTCCTGGTAGTGGATGGTCACTGATGGCCTCCAGGTAGTGGATGGTCACTGATGGCCTCCAGGTAGTGGATATTCACTGATGGCCTCCAGGTAGTGGATGGGCACTGATGGCCTCCAGGTAGTGGATGGTCACTGATGGCCTCCAGGTAGTGGATGGGCACTGATGGCCTCCAGGTAGTGGATGGGCACTGATAGGCCTCCAGGTAGTGGATGGGCACTGATAGGCCTCCAGGTAGTGGATGGGCACTGATAGGCCTCCAGGTAGTGGATGGTCACTGATGGCCTCCAGGTAGTGGATGGTCACTGATGGCCTCCAGGTAGTGGATGGGCACTGATAGGCCTCCAGGTAGTGGATGGTCACTGATGGCCTCCAGGTAGTGGATGGTCACTGATGGCCTCCAGGTAGTGGATGGGCACTGATAGGCCTCCAGGTAGTGGATGGTCGATGATGGCCTCAATTAATTACAGTCTGAATTACAGTCAGTCTGATGGCCTCAATTAATTACAGTCGGAATTACAGTCTGGGTAAGTACTACACTTGTAAGTAAGATGTTCATTATTGCAGGACAAATATTTCTTCATTGCAAGAGAAGTGGTAAGAGTGGCACTCACTACTGGGTTGATGGGTTCACGGTGTATATACCTACATTTTCAGATTTCCATTTAGGAGAAGGTTTGTTGGAATTTGGTTTTACTGCAGTAGTTGCCCATCTTGATTGGCTCTTTGTCTTTCGACTAAGGGGCTATCTTACAGGAACTATGAGAGTTGTTGTAGGGTATTCATAATTTATTATCCTGATACATGTGAAAGGTACTGCAACTAGGCCAAGTTTCAGCAGCTCAGCCTAAATAGAGAAGGAGAAAAAAAAATTATACAATTTTTCAAGTATGTTCAATTGCTTTCACAGCTCACAATTGTGAACCAAGATCATTTCTATGACACTCAGCTATGACCTTACTATATAATAAAGATTTGCACCAAGGGTTTTTATCCCAGATGTATTTAGTACAATAATATAGATTTTTAAAGTTTCCCAAAAACGTATACAACAAAATGAAGTTTATCATTATTTATAAAATCAATAAATCTACGTAAATAAGAAAAACTACATGTGTTTTTAGAGGCATCAACTCTACATATAATGTGCAAGTTTCATGTAAATTGAATAATAAATAAAGGCTGTGAAGGCAGATCTAGTTGTAAAAGTTGGAGTGGCGTAGCGCGCTGCGACAAGTTACTCATACTCGCGGCTGAGAGGCCGCCACAATCTTCACTTGTGACAATGCGTGATTTGCGCATTGCGGCCAGCTCCTACCTTCTATGGAGAGCTCGCATGCATCTAGCTTTCAATGCTTTTCTCTTGTTCGTTTGGTACGTCATATTGCAGTACAAATAGCAAAAATAGCACGAGTTCTGGGAGATATTGTGAGAGCGCGTCAACGATACATCCACTTCCTGAGGGACACACACAGTGACTGACTACTAAGCCACGAACCCCACCCTCTCTCTCACACGAGACTGTTGCCAATGAGTGAGTTTATATTCGTTTTATGCATAACATGTTATTTTGAACGCTATTACGAAATATTAGACTTCTACAACGTAAGATACAATACCCTCTGGCGCACCCACGCCGCGAGGACCAGATTCACGAAAGTTGCATCGGGAAATTTGACTCTAATTACGTTATTTTTCAAGATAACATAAAACGGTTTGCACCACAGTGTTGCCAGAACGTTGTAGTATTTTTCGTAATTTTTCGTAAATATTCCATTTTTCTTCGGATTTTCGGGTGCCTTGCCCCCTAAGGAGCATAAACCTCCTGTGATCTCGTTCATGGTCAGAAAGACTTTATTGTACAAAGTACACAATTTGTCTAAGGTTTCCCTTGGTAATTTATGCCTTATAACTACTCCTGTCATCCGTTCAGCTGTTTGAATTTGTACTTCGAGGCTTAGGGCCTTGAGTAGAAACTTTAGTTCTAGTCTGAAGGTTTGAAGAGAATCTGTAAAATTGTTAGCAGCTGGTAGGTCCAGTAAATTTTGGATTAAAATAGTAATAGTCCTTTCTTTGTTACCAAAGTTCCTCTTAACCAATTGAACAGCTAGATCGTAACCATCACTAGTCAGGGTTATGTTTGAGATTACTTTCAAAGCTTCATCTCATAATAAACCTTGCAAAAAAATTGAACTTGGTTGTTTTAGGAATGTTAGTTTTGGAGTCTACTGCATCCACAAATTTCTTCCAGAAGTCATCCCAACTTTCATTCTCACTACCAGAGAATGCAGGTAGACTTATATGGGGTAATTTGACGTCAGGCTCTGGAAATGCTGAAGAAGCTGTGGTTAATTATTTTTTGCACTTAGTTTCTTAAAGGGTTGAGGTTTAATTTTTAATTTTTAAATTTTACCATGAGAGGCGAGTTTATTGGGCAGCGCCACTCATCTTGTGAGTGGACACACCGCCATAGCAGCATGTACAACACTCTCCAATAGGAAGAAAACCCGCTGGGTTGTTCATCCTGTCACTTGTACCCAGACACAGCTGGGACTTGCTTAACTGTCTCAAGTGAACAGCTCCTCAAACAAGAAGATTAACATCTATCAACCCTTAAAAGCTTACGTTATCTTGCGTTTGCAAAATGGGGAAATCTTTTAAGAACAGTATCAATATTTGACAAACAGTTTTCCTAACTCAAACAATGTGGGGGCTTATTATGCTACACATACTTTTGATTTCTCTCAGGTGTTCACATTCACGTAGATCATGGTCAAGGCGGTGTCCATCACTCTCACCACAGATTCTGCAACTTAGCTGATCAACTGTTGTTTCCATTCCATATCTCCATGGATATTTGTATCCAAGACGGATTCTCGAAATTACTGATTCTCTCCCTCATCCTCCTCCTCTTCGGCCATAATGATTGGGATTGCCAGCTGCAACCATGTTGTATCATCGTATAGATTCACTGGTTTGTGCTTCTATCCTCCTTTCCTCAGTTTCCTTGTCACGGTGATGTTGCCTGACAATACCTCTAAAATGTAGTAAAGTCTTGGGTATGAAGTATTCAATATGGTCTCCTTCAGCGCCTTCAGCAGCCAGCACATCTCTTCGTTCATCCCCACATATTCCAACATGGGAGGAGATCCACAGAAACTTGATGACTCTTCCCTGATTGGTAAGTACTCTCACAGCTCTCTTAATTTCAGCGACAATGGCAAGATTTTCTGCCCGATTTTTATTTAGGCTTTGCAGTGCTGCTTTGGAATCGGTGCAAATCACTGCACCATTAGTGTGGGATATCTGGGGCTTGACTCATATATTCAATTATTTACTTATTTGATTTAATAATTCGAAGGACCACCCACTTTTGAGAAAAGGGGGAAAACTAATAAAAGTGATCATTAGAATAACACTAGAGAACCAGTGTCTATGGATAATTATTAAAAGGATAATCACTTGAAATATTGAAAGGACTGTATTATTAATTAATTAAAGTCAGAGCCTCAAAGACCTACATTGGGAGGGTATTTCTAGAAATTCATATATATCTAGGAACTAGTGTGGTTCGCCACCAGTTCATTGCTGAGTAAATGATATTATAAATCTAAACTACTATAGATTCAAATATGAGAATTCAAATTGTGAATATTAAAGATTATAAATTACTGAGCAACAGTCAGAGCAAACACATTGATTACCAATCATAATTTCTGGTAATAATCTATTCAATGCAAAGATTCTACAAGAATTATATAAGAATCAAATCATATAAAATAAATTTGTAGGAAAAGGGTCATAGCTTTAAGACGATTTCTATAACATCGTTTCGTCATTCTTCCTCGTGTTCACAGGATCTCCACGAAGAAAGAACTAGAGGTGAATAACACGAATGAAGAGAAACAACTTGATGACTCCTCGCATACACGCTGAAATCATAGAAAATTAAGTAGCATTTGAATAGGCTACGTTATAATTTCAATATTCATGAAAACGGAGAAAATTGCCGAATTAGTACTAACGTTGTATATTGGGTAATCCCACTATATGACGACAAACTACTCACAAATATATAATCTTGGATGATGCATCAAACGAGAAACATATACTTATCATGAGCGTATTGAATACTGAGGTCTGCTGGAACCGCGTCAGCTAGTCCCTGACGTTCACTGCTGTGTACGTGTAATTACGGGTCTTGGCTTCAATTGTTGATGCGTTATTAACTGGCTGGGCACTATAGAACACGTGGATAAGTAATTATTAACTGTTGACCGAGTATCAGCGTAATTCTTGCCGATAAATTCCCCAGTCACTACCACGTGTCTCGCCACTCTTCACGCCAGGAATACCTCTCTCTCCACGACGGGCTACACAATGGCGTCGCCGCCTCCCTCAACCCGTCTTGCATTCACCACAGAAATTATTAATCACGAATAATTCTTTTCCGCGCAATTATGGATGTAATACGTTAATGAGAACTGGGTTGCAATTATAGGGATTTAAATATTATCATATTCTCGTTTTATGGTGTCAAATGAGAAATGGAGAAGATTTGATTTTCTCCATGACGTTCGTACGTAACAGAAAGGACTGTTACTACATAATGATTTAGTTAATAACTCTCGGTTTGAGATTATTGGGAGTTATATTATCCGTAAGTAATTATTACATGGAATACTGATGATTTTAGAGAACCACATTCAATTCTCTAACCCATTGGTAATAAATGTGTCTAACTGGACATTATCTGACGCAATGTTGCAACTCGATTTCATGAGAATTCTAGCATTAATACGCAGATGCAATGGTTAATTTATGTTGACACTACCGCTAGTAAAATTAGTAACTACTGTAGTTAGTATATAATGATAATGATTTATTATAATACAATAGTAGTTTATTAGTGTTGGAAATTTCCAACATAACTCCGGGGGGAGAAAACTCGGGTTGCAGTGCAATGTTGAGTACTGACATACCTATCCCGAAGTTAGTATTAATGTTAGTATGTTAGTACACACATAACGGATGTCCCGTAATTGTCAAGCACATACAAGAATTCAAGTCTTGTAAAGGAACTCATGTTAAATAAAACATGGAATTGTGAATCATCTAAAGTTAATGACTAATAAAGCCTACAATATACTCTGTGACTGGTGTCGCTATGACATGTAACGTTTATATTTCTAAGTCTTAAAGTTCTGCAAACTCATAGATACTCTAGATAAAATAATGTTATAGTTGATAGCCTATACAAACAAATTTAGGATTAAATCATACAATTTAAAGTAGCTGAGAATCCACTGTGAGGTGAATGTTTTGGGTCATGGTGACTTGTAACTGATTTGTTACTTGACATCACAACACAGCATCATGATGATTACTAAAATTGGATGTGAAATTATTTGCTCTTAGTCAGAGCTATAATAGGCTTGTAGTTTCCGTTTGCATTGTTGAGCAGCTGCTCTAGTGGGGCGGGTGCTCGGTGGATCAGAATGGTTGTCCTCGGAAACTGTTGGTGAACCTGGTTCTGATAAACACTCACGTTCTGCTAATTCGAGAGGTACCAACTTCTCTAAGGTTTTTAGGGTAGTATTGCCTCGGCACAAAACCCGTACTACTTTCAGGATGCCTTGGTGATCTGGGTGGATAGCAACAATTTTGCCTATAGGCCATTCTGACCTTGGTCCATCACTGTCAACCAATACTAGGTCTCCTGGTTTAAGTTGAACTTCATTATAGGGGCTCAAAGCTCCATAGTGGTACTCTCTTAGAGCTGTGAGGTACTCTCGAGTCCACACCTCATTCCACCTTTCAATTACTATCGAGAGATGTTGGTAACTTTCTACTAACTCACTCTTGGTTACATCGGAAGGGTCGACTGGGGCCCTCTTCTTCCAAGGGTATCAGAGGGCTCAGCAGGCCCCCATGTATTAAATGTGAGGGACTCCGAGGTTCTCTCTGTGAGAAATCATCTGATAGGTAAGTTAATGGGCGATTGTTGACTCGCGCCACAATTTCCACGACGAGTGTTTGGAGTTCGGAGTAACTAATTTTCTGTCGATGCAAGGTCTTCCTTAAACACTTCTTGACAGTCACTATCATACGTTTGTAGAACCCACCTTGCCAGGGGGCTCTGGGAGCAATAAATTTCCAGTGGCATTGTCGTCTCTACAGGACAGACTGCACTTCTGGATGATTCCATATGTCTTGTAGGCAGGCTTCTCCTGCCACAAAATTTGAACCATTATCATATATCATTAGATTGGGACAGGATCCGCGAGCTGCAAATCTGCGAAAAGCTTGGATGAAGGCTTCGGCACTCATGTCAGAAGTCACTTCTAGATGTACGCCTCGTGTGGTAGCACACGTGAAGAGGCAAATATACGCTTTCACTGGTATCTTATCTGGATTGCCAGTGAGAAGCAAGGCTCCTGTGTAATCGACACCAGTGGTCTCAAAGGGACGAAGATGAACTACTCTCTCCTTAGGGAGTGGTGGAGGTCCTGGGTAAGGACACACTCGAGCGTCGTATCTTTTGCAGATCACATAGAACTTAATGATTGATTTGACAGTTTGACGACCTTGAGGAAGCCAATATTTTTGTCTGAGGTCGGTGAGTATGTCTAACACTCCGCCATGCAAAGTATCATATTGATGGTGATGCAAAACTAGAAGTTTTGTAATAACATGGTGGCGTGGTAGAAGGATCGGATTCTTTGTATCCAAATCAATTTTTCATGAAGAAAACGTCCTCCACACCTTAATATATTATGAGTGTTGGTATCATACCAGATACCTAGAGACTTGGTTAATTTATCTGGAAGATTTTCATATTCACTTCCATATGTCTCTTGTTGTGCACGTTTGATCCAGTAGAGGATAGGATTGGGAAACTTATGTCTGATTCCTATCTTAGCAAGAAAGTCAAACACATGTGCTGTCACTCTTAATAACTTACTCAAGTTAGAATAATGGTGAGGATTAATAGCTGAGATTCGATGAGGTTCTGGTTCTTTCATGGGAGTAGTGATATTGGTCACTATGACTTGTGGCTTTTGTTTGGGCCACTGACCACTAACAAGCCATGAAGGTCCATTAAACCACATCGAAGACTTCAGTAGTTGTTTTAATGTTAACCCTCGTGATAAGTAATCTGCAGGATTGTCCTTAGTGGGGACATGTCTGAATTTATATTCACCAGATAATTCATGAATTTCCCTAACGCGATTACTAACGTAGGGAGTTTTATTGTTGCTATTTCTTACCCATTGTAAGACTGCCTCATTGTCTGACCACACTACGATTTCACCAAAGTGGATATTATTGAGTGTCTTGGTCAGGCAATGAGCCAATCTTACTCCAACCAGCAATGCAGTTAACTCCATTTGAGGTAAAGATCTCTTCTTGATTGGAGCAACTCTTGCTTTAGATGTGAGTAAAATGTATTGTGCACAATTGACTAAGTAGGCTGCAGCGCCATACGCTTTGCCAGAGGCATCGCAAAAAACGTGCAAATTTTTGGGTAAGTTTTGTCCTGAAGCATTACGCGGAAATTTAAAAACACCTAATTGATTGAAATCCGTTGTGAGTATCTTGAGGTTATCTTGAGATGATTTCGGGGCTTTTTAGTGTCCCCGTGGTCTGGTCCTTGACCAGGCCTCCAACCCCAGGAAGCAGCCAATGACAGCTGACTAACACCCAGGTACCTATTTTACTGCTAGGTATCAGGGGCATAGGGTGAAAGAAACTCTGCCCATCGTTTCTCGCCGGCGCCCGGGATCGAACCCGGGACCACAGGATCACAAGTACAGTGTGCTGTCCGCTCCGCCAACCGGAGTATCTGCCAATTTATCTTGCAACTCAATTGGCAACGGATCATCCCATCCCATATGTTTCTGCCAGCATTCCTGCATTAGGAGTTTGCCCCTTATTAATATAGGACTAAGTAAGCCTAAAGGGTCAAATGGTTGACTGACATATGAGAGTAATTTTCTCATGGTGAGGGATGAATTATTGGTTTGTACTGACTTGACATTCATCTCGTCAGTACCTGTGTTCCATTCCACGCCCAGAACTTTTAATTGATTAGGCACCTGATAACCTGGAAATTCTTTCTCGATTATCTGGTTTAATGATTTATTGTTTGAGGCCCATGATTGTAGTGGCATATTGGCCCCTAATAACTCACGGTTAGCCTCATGGTAGATTTCTACCAATTTGGATTGATCATTTGTAGTTACCTGGAAATTATCGACATACAAGTTGTCACTGATCTCTGCTTTATAAGGGCTATTTGACTTCCTCAAATGTGTATCTAATGTGGCTTGAAGTAGAAATGGGGAGGAAATCGCTCCGAATAGCACAGAGGCAAATCGGTAAGTTATGACATCACTCTCAGGATCTAGTGGGTCCTTAATCCAGAGAAATTTGGTGTAATTACGATCCTCTTCTTGCAAGCCTACTCTAAGCAAAGCTTTACTGATATCAGCAGTATAAGCGAAAATATCAGTACGGAATCGTAATAGTACATCATGTAGCCTTTGTGTTAGGCTAGGTCCCGTTTGGAGACATTCATTCAAGGACACGCTGTTTGGCTTCACTTTAGCACTACAGTTGAAGACAATACGTATTGGCGTTGTCAATGAGTGTTTCACCACAGCGTATGGGGTAAATAATGACCTATTTTTCGGTCATCATTATCAACAACTTCGATAAATTTACTATTGAGTTGTTGTTGAATTAAGTGATGATACATGTTCAGTTTGTCTGGCTGCTTCTTCAGCCATATTAATTGGGGCTGTAATTGAGAGGCTGCCATGAAATAATTAACTGGAAGTTGTGGATGATTCAACTTCCATGGTAGTCTCACCCAGTATTGTTTGTCCTTATAGACAACTGTATCCAGATATTGCTGGTAAGTCCACATATCATCAGGGCTTGGTTGCTCAGGGACAATACCTAAAGTGTCGAAATCCCACAGACGATGTACAGGTGAATCAGACTCATTATCTTCAGATATTTCTCTGAAATGTTGGGGGTGACTGTTCCAAGCCTAGTCACGCCACTATTGTATTGTTAGATTGTTGGCTGGTTGACGCTGGATTTTGTTGGAAAAGCACCGGTCCAGTAAGCAACTTGCCTACAGCAGATGGCAACAAATTCATTCCATGTTGTCTGGTGCATCCCGTTATAAATTTAAAATAATGGTCAGCGCCTATAAGTATACCAACATCAGTGAGGCAGTCAGAATTTATTTTGTGATCTGCTAGCCTCATGCGGTTTCGTTTAAGATATCTCGCAGTGCGAGCTAGTCCTGTGACCTGCAGGTCTGAAGGAAGTTTATCTACTACTACCGCTTGTATTGGACTAGTGGAAGATCCAAGTCTCACTAACACCTTGACTACTTGGTATTCACGAGGTCCACTATTAGTCAAGAACCCAGAAATATTCAGTCTCACACTTTTAGCAGGTTTTAATTTTAACTGCTTGACTAATTGTTGCGTGATGAAGGTTTTCTGTGATCCTTGATCAAAGAGACCTCTAGTGTAACTCTAGATTTCCTGTCAATTAGTTTGAGTTGAGCTGTAGGCAGAGTGGTGTTATTGCCTGACTCAGTAGAAACTACATTTATTTCTTGATGTACCTTGCAATATTGTACTGTGGTAGAATTCATAGAATTCTCCCCAGTTGTCATAGACTGTGTAGCAGTTTTTCTACATAAGGCATAATGATGTACACCTTTGTTGCATCTACTGCATAACCGTAGCTGCACTACACGTTTACTGGGATCATGAGAGCCCATGCACTTGGTGCACCGGTGTAATTCTTGTAACAGTTTAATCCTGGTAATAAAGTTAGGATAAACAGTGCATTTGTAGGTGACGTGTTCTTGAGCACAGAACAGACACTTTCTCTCTCTGGCTGAATTTGTCCTTTTAGTAGACATATCATTTGTAACGTCAGAGGGAGATCCAGATTAAATACCTACACTACCACTCCTTTTTCCAGTGGATGGAGTAGTCTTAGGTTTGAATTTATTGGACTTACTCAAAGTCGATTTGGGTTTGACTGAGGTGTCAATATTAGGTGGTTTAGACTCAGGTTTAATCTTATCATGAGTCTTCAACCTGTTAACCGTTATTCTCAATCCCTCGAATATTTGCTCGAGAGTGAGAAACTCGGTTTTATAGTGTGAGCAGATTTCTGCTAAGATATTTCGATGTAATTTCCTCTGCAAAAGTAACTTGATTGACCATTCTGAGGCTGGTACATCAACTTTAGTACCTAAGGCCTTCACTAGAGACTCTACTTCTAGCCTGAAGCTTTGAAGTGAGTCTGGTCTGTTACTTGGTGCATTCAGATCTAGCAACTGGTAATAAAGGTTAGCTATACTCAACTCCTTGTTGCAATAGTTCAACTTTAGCAGTTGTATAGCTTCCTCATAATTACTCTCAGTGAGAGCTAGGTTATTTATGACCTTTTTAGCCTCCCCTTTGAGAAGACTAATCAGGTATGAGAATTTAGAAATCTTGTCAAGAGCGGATTTCTTATGTTTATGAACTTCAAATGAAGTCCAAAAGGTGTCCCAATTTTCTTCATCCAGCCCTGCAAATGTAGGTAAGTCTAAAGTAGGTAGACGAACCTTAGGTAATTGATTACTGGATTGAGACATAGTATTATTTGCATTAGATTTAGATTGTGTTACTATATTGGATAGTATGTCAAGTTTATCTTGAGTCTCATCTTCATACTGAGTTTGAAGTGAGAGTGTCTCGCCACTCTTCACGCCAGGGATACCTCTCTCTCCACGACGGGCTACACAATGGCGTCGCCGCCTCCCTCAACCCGTCTCTCGCATTTACCACAGAAATTATTAATCACGAATAATTCTTTTCCACGCAATTATGGATGTAATACGTTAATGAGAACTGGGTTGCAATTATAGGGATTTAAATATTATCATATTCTCGTTTTATGGTGTCAAACGAGAAATGGAGAAGATTTTATTTTCTCCATGACATTCATATGTAACAGAAAGAACTGTTACTACATAATGATTTAGTTAATAACTCTCGGTTTGAGATTATTGGGAGTTATATTATCCGTAAGTAATTATTACACGGAATACTGATGATTTTAGAGAACCCCATTCAATTCTCTAACCCATTGGTAATAAATATGTCTAACTGGACATTATCTGACGCAATGTTGCTACTCGATTTCATGAGAATTCTAGCATTAATACGCAGATGCAACGGTTAATTTATGTTGACACTACCGCTAGTAAAATTAGTAACTACTGTAGTTAGTATATAATGATAATGATTTATTATAATACAATAGTAGTTTATTAGTGTTGGAAATTTCCAACAATTAGTGTTCCGTTCAAGAAACCTTAACGCCATAACAATGGCAATTAGCTCTGCTTGTGTTGAAGAGGCATAGTTCTCAATACGTGCTTTTTCTTCATTTCTGCATTGGAAAGTATTATCCTTGATTACTGTGTATGCTGCACCAGCCCTGCCATTGACAGGATTAGATGACCCGTCAGTGTAGATTTGATCTAGTTCATCTCCGGCTTCTTTATAAATTTCCTCAAGATACTTGTGCCTCATTTCTTGTGGTATCATGTTGGATTTTTTGATTGCCATTTCATTGATGATGATCTTGCATGAGTCATCCTCCCAGGGAGGTAACCTCTCTACAGGCAGGAGCTTACGGGCTTGCTCAAGCAGGTGAAGCTCTTCGAGGTAGCAGACTGATCTGTGATGCCATTTTTTGCTTCTCCTGTTTCCCCCTGAAAGTAGCACAGAGCTCAGTTTTTTCTTAGCAATATCATGGTAATGGGGATCTCTGGCTATCCTAATTGCAAGCTTAGCATTCAGCTCCTGAATTCTGCTTTTAACACTGAGGTTTAATTTGTACATCATCTTATTACTGGGTTAAATTATTTACAATATCATCAAGTTCGGTTTCACCTATTGAGGTTTTGTAAAATTCTGACAAGTATAGATTCATATGTTGCTTAATTTGTTCGAATTTACTTTCGGCAACTTGAAGGCAGCTTTCTAGCTCAATATAGTCAACAGGTGACTGTTGTTACCAATTTTGACATTTGTTAATCTGTTGGGTCAAGTGACCTTTCAGACCTGTAAGGGTCTTTTTCATTCTGTCAGCCGCTTCCATCCTGGTGGTTAAAGGACTGATCTGATAGTAAATAGTTGTTTTAATGTAATTGGGATATTGGCTCATTTGATGGAGCTCAACATCAATATAATAGTGTAATATATTGTCTAGGCTACACTACCTCATTTGGATATTGTTTTATCTACCTAACAATGAATAGCTAATATTTGAGTAGTAGTTGAATGTCACTATTGGAATCCGTTTGGTTAACTCTTCAATATCACCATTCGATGGGATAGTGAACATTCAGTAGCACTAAAAAATACACAAATTAATATGGTAAATACATAATAAATGTTTATGAATCCCACCCTAATTAGGGTCAGCACAAATTTGAATAAAGTATATATGTATCAGCACTGTCTAGTACAGTACTCGTTAAATAATTCCTACCTAGGAAAGGAGTAAATAGATTAGGCTGCACTTGTACAACTTCAGTACAATTACAGTCTAAAAATATCCTACCCCATTTAGAAGCTGGCATATGTAAGCAATAGTGTAGCAATATGGTGCAATAGTGCTATATTTTTGGGATTTGTTTTTTATATATGTGATATATAATATGTGCACTTAAAAAAAGAAGTGAAAAATTATAAGTATATACGCTAAGTTTGACTTGCTAGCCACAACAGTTTGTGATGGTTGGTAGTATTGACTAATATATTGACCACATGGGTCCTGGACTCTCCTGATAGATGCACACCATTTGAGGCCAAGCTCTGTTGATGTGGTTTGGCTGTAAAATGAATATAAGTGGCTTCCAATCTCACTCTTTTTCTCAGCCAAAAGTTTATGTATTTAGCAGAACGCTGGTAATATTCGGGACTCACTCCTCAACGGTTATCACTTTTTAGATGGTGAGGTTCCACCAATGTGAATACTACAGAGTTGCTAATTAGTTTGAATGAACTGCTAATAGTTTTCAGTGATTAATTATTTCAGCTGGTTGGCGAGTAGGATGTATATTGTTACCACCTAAATAAATTATGGTTAGATGGTGAGGCCAGTCTAATGCAAGTGTTAATGCTGGATTGTTATAAAAATTGTGAGCAGTCGCTCCTGGTGACTTAAAAATTCTCACCTCAGTGTCAGGTATATGTCTAAGGGTTGTGGGCAATTGGCTATGTCCAACTAAAGCTACTTTATACATGAGGAATTAGCAGAAATGTTGATAATAATTAATGAGTTTTAGGCTGTAATATGGGCAGTCTGCTGACAGCCGCAAATAATGGAGTATACTTGTGTATAGCCTAATAATAATGACACTCAATAGTTGGTGTAAATTAATTATATATGAGCAGCAATTTGGGTTAATATGCTGGTCTCTAAATGTTAATGAATTTACTGACTTAGGCGAATCAGTAATTTATAGAATTTAATGTGGTTTAGGCTATAATATGAGCTAGTCTACTGACAGCCATAAATGAAATATATGTATAGCCTAATAATGGTAACAGAGGATAATTAGTGTTAGTAGATAATTAATTATGTTAACGTGTAGGATAGCTTAATTCTCAGCTATCTAGATTCGAAGGACCAAAATTTGTGTGGGAAAATCTGACTCCAATATTTAAATTAATTAATGAAAACTTCAATAGTTTTCAATAGTGGTGGAAAGACCACCACTTTTTGAGAAAAAGTGGAAAACAAAGGATGAGCAAGTGGATTAATATTGATACAAAGAACTAGTGTCCTATGGATCTTAATGGTACTGTATTTTATAGTGAAATAGGAGTCAAATTAACTTTCACAAATTGGGGGGTACTAACGCCAAACAATTATGTCCTAGCACCAATAGTCTTACGCTGGTTCTTCCGTTAGAAGGAAATGTAAATGCAAATTCATGTTATAGTTCAAACACATAGAATCAAATATAAAATGGAGTTAGTAAATAATGGATATCACTCATAAGAAAATGGCAATTTTGATAAAAATTATTCATGTGACTAAATGTTAGTATATCTCTAATACTACACTACTAGTAACATGAAGTCAGCTTAGCTGTTCGAATGTTAGCTGTACTAGACTAGAATTAATGTACCACTATTTCTGAAGAAAAGTGGGAGCCTAGACTTAATTGAAACTTACATGAGTTATGATGTTGTCGTGCAGCGTGATGACGAGCAACCTGCACAAAATTTTTAAATAAGTGCACTTTTTAACAAATATCAGTAGGAAACCAAAGGAATTATGCTCGCCGGAACTTGTGTTGAATGCAGATGTAGACTTCAATGAACTCTCGCACCCGCTGTTGCAAGGATGACGTAACTATGAGTCGTTAAGTGGGAGCTCTGCAACACAGTAACTCAGGCAGGATGGATGCCCACGCTCTTCTCTTGGCGACCATGCTGTTAATGGTGTCTCTCTCCCTCCTCGTTCCCCCGATTGCACATGCGCGACTTTCGGTAGGTACCTCGAGCGTAAATGAATTTATGTATTTCGAGGTTAATTTGGGAAGGAAGAGATTGTGACGTATATCTATGTCACAATTAAATGTATCAAGTTATAATATAACTTCTCGCAGCGTAAGTTGGCTTATTAACGCTGCTTAAATAAATGAAAGGGATATAAAATGAAATTATTTTACCTTATAATAATTTCGACTGGAGTGATGAATTTTAACTAAATAAGCGAGTTCCAGTAAGCAGTAACGTGCTATGTAAATAAACTTATTATTAAGCGATTATCCTTAGTAAAGAAAATAATTGACTGGACTCTGTTTAGATTCAACAAATGTGGAGATCTTTCCTGTGGCTGGCTGGTGCCATCACGGCATCATTGAGACTAGGGTAGATTAGAATACTGCGTAGCATGAAATATTATTCTGGTTAATTCTACAAGTTAGTAATTTTAGTGACTGCTTGTGGTTAATGCAAAGATGTTGTATAAAATACAAAGGATGAATGAAAATTGTTGGTTATTTCCAACACGGGTGGGGCAGAAACCGGGAAGCGCACCTCAGCAATGGCAGCAACCGAGAGGGAATCGGGGGCGAAAGAAATCTCCATGGCTGGGACAGGGGGTCCGACTGGCGAAATGGGAGGGAATGTAGCGATAAAATGAGAGGTGGAGGGCGAGGAAGAAAGCGAGGCTTTCCTTCCTTCACTGGGGAGAAGGACGGAGAGGAGCCAGGCTTACGTTTCTGACTCAAAGAGACAGGTGTTCCAGCAACAACGTACTGGGCGACAGACTCAATGGTCTCTGCAGAAGAAGAAGAACGGGAGTGAACAACATGAAGATTGCTGGATGGATGATGGACATCAGCCTGGACAGACAGGCGGCGTGGAGGGCCAAGACATTGTGGGGTGGGTCGGGAAGAAGGATTGGAGGAGAACGAAAAGAAGACACAGGAGACATGGCGGACAGGGTAGGAAGGGGGAAAACTCCAGAAGGAAAATCAGAAGGGAGATCTTCCAGGACAGAACGTAAGGGAACAGGGGAGGAGGCAGTGGGCAAGTCCTGGTCCAAGGCCTGGAAACGGATGTGGGACTGAGGAAGGAGGGAAGGACGAGGAGAGGTAGAACGCAACACGCGTGCATAAGATACGCCAGTGAAAGGATGGAGACAGCGGAATTGGCGTCTCGTTTCAAGAAAAGCTAAACGATCCCGATGTTTCAAGTTGAGGACTGCTTCCTCAAGCTTGTAATCGATACACGTGTGGGAGAGGGTAGGGTGGGTCTCACCACAATTGAGGCAGGGAGCCTGGGGAGATGAGCAATCTGTCTTAGAGTGGTCATCGCCCCCACACATGGGGCATAGAGAGACAGTACTGGAGCATCAAAGGGCACCATGCCCAAATTTCCAAAGGGGCTGACGGCGACGTCCACGAGGGAGACGAGTAAACGTGTCCACCTGGAGGACAGAATGGCCCTGGGCTTCGAGGATATGCTGAATATCTTTGTGGCAGTCCTGTAGATTCCTAAAACCGGTTGCAACATGTTGTGGGAAAGCAGTGCCAACACTGGCATTTAACAGAGCTTTCTTGGAGACCCGAACACGAGTCTTGCTAAGGCAGGATAAAGTGGCCAAGTGGGTGGCTGTATCCTGAGGAGCAGCTGCAACGGCATGTGTACCGAGACTGGTGGGGTTGAAAGTAACAGAGGCATTACAGAATCAATAATGTGCCTATGGAGGGAGAAATCGTCAGGAGGTGTAGAATCTAGAGGGAGGAGATGAAAGTATTTTGCCCACGAAGCAGGAACAAACAAGGCATGGTACACATTAGTATGGGAAGGGATCGTGTGAGTGTGGCCGTGGTGGGGACGGCGTAGAGAACCCCCAGAGAGAGGGGTTAAAAAGCTCAATAGTCACAATGAGATACTGAGCCGGGCCAGGGGTCGAGGTAGTCACCACTGGGGGCGTGGCTCGACCCATCCACAGAGGTGGGAGAGAAGGGGAGTAGTCAGGAGGGTCAAAGGAGGAGCAAGGTCTGGGCCCAATGTAGCGGGAGATACAGAGTCCAGTCTTCCAACACAGTCTGACTCAGGGGTTTGGTCTCCTACCCCACAGGCTCGAGAAGGTACAAAAGGAACAGTAGTCAACAAAAAAACGAGAGGAAAGCCTTTCATTCACGAATGTGTACAACATTCATCACGGAGCCACAATTAGAGGATAGGACACCCAACAAGAGACATGTTGCCGGTGTTGCTGGGGCCCCCCAGGAGTGTGTCGTGAGTATACTCCCCCACAAACGCTACCTTAAGAACCGTCAGTCCGTCGAGATCGGGTTCAGTGATGAAAGAAGGATTGACAATAAAAAGCGTCCGTTCGCTTGCGACGTCGGGTACCACAGTTCTATGGGTGAGAGTGTATGCCTCCTCAAACACCAGGGCGTCAAAACAGAAGAATGCCAAATCAATGATGAATAAGAATAATGAAGAATAATCAAGCCTAACAAAAGGTCAGCGGGAAACGACAATGAGAAAGGAGAAGAGTAGGGGGGGGGAAGAAAAACGAA
The DNA here is from genome assembly GCF_040958095.1 of Procambarus clarkii. Classification (NCBI taxonomy): domain Eukaryota; kingdom Metazoa; phylum Arthropoda; class Malacostraca; order Decapoda; family Cambaridae; genus Procambarus; species Procambarus clarkii. The sequence goes on along the minus strand of NC_091156.1, from coordinate 37,182,080 downwards.
ACATAAGGAAAAGGAAAAGTGATCTGGTACAGTTCGAGAAGACAGCAGCAGGAGCATAAAGCTACAAAAGGACAGAGGACTGTCCCATGGAGCATCAGTCCGCCCGGCAGCTGCCCACCAAACCCCCTCACAGTAACAATGGGGTTGATATGGAGGGGGAACCTGCAACAAGATGCACACGAGCCTACCTCCCAGTTTTAATACCATGTGCCTTAATTTTCAGTTGTTATTCATTCAATATGAAAATTTTTATTCAGTTCAAGAGAGAATTTATAACCGAACAAAGTGCTAGAACCACTCTACACACAAACATTACTGTAAACGGTACTAACTAGGTGAATGCCACATGCAACAGCCAACCAGAAGATATAAGGTCGACAAAAGACCCTGACATGAGCACCCGGGATCCTGTACCAAGTAGGCTTAGGGCCTGCGCAGGAATATCCCTGCAAAAAAAATGTACCAAGTATTATGATTAAATGTTAATTCCAGAGCCTGGTTACTAAGTGGGGTCTTACACCAAAGCAAGTAAGTAAATTTATCCTGAACAGTGATTTCTATTCATATAAATAAGTGGAACAATTACTGTAGTGAGATGAATTAAATTTATAATATTAGATTTATTAGATTAGGCTAATTCTCTGATCGTGAGATTCAGAGATTCATGCGCCGATACAAACTAGTGATTTCACTGTTATAATTACATTCCTCAATTTACTATAAATTATAGATGTGGACCTCTCGGCAGGTAGACAAGCTCAGCCATTTGACCTTCCAGGTGACCCTTCCCAAGCGGCAAATTACTTAAGTCTGCACTAATTGGTCTGTTGTGAATTTTTGTTGGTCGTCCTAAGTAATCTTCTAACTTGCAGTCTATTTAAATAAATATTTCGGTTAATTTCGCATAATTTTATACATTCACTATGCCGATAGAATTCATTTTACTGGAAAGTAATTTAGGGGAACATGTAGGAGGTAAACTTCGCCATAGTGCGCTGAAAAGTAAACTTTTGAAACTCTTGCAAAGTATACCTGATCAGCCAGGTTAGAAGCAGCCTCATCAAACAGCCTGGTTGACCAGACTGACAACCAGGAGGCCTGGTCAGGGACAGGGCCTTTAAACCTCAATCATCGATAGATAATCAGGGGAGGGGGGCCACAAGCCAGCCTGCAAGTCTAAGCAACTAGCAACACGGGGCCAACTGTCCACCAGCATTACTCTCAAGCTGCAGCAGACTCCATGATGCATCGATCAATTTTATACTATGCGTTCAAAGATTAATTTTATTGGGATTGCGTATAGTTTGGTAAATGGTAAATTAGACGTTCAGGCTTTTATTACTACACGGAAAGGCATTAATAGCTGCACGTTTCGAGCATTTGAAGAAAAATGGTTCCGTTTGAACAGCGTTCAAACTAACAGAATTCCATTTTCTCCCATTTATCACGCTGGCGTTGTCATCAAAGGTCAAATGCTTCTTAATCCAACAGCCAAATCATTTATGAATACATGTTTACTCACGACTCTGATGACATTACAGCACATCTCAAACTGTCCGTCACTGAACCTGTGCTCAAATCTACTCCATAAATGCTTCGCTCGTGTACTTCAAAAGGTTATTTGCTAAAAATTAAACAAAAACTATTTGCCTAACTATGCAAAAGATTATAGTTATGTATATAATTATAGGTCGTAGCCGAAACTAATAATTTATATATGAGAAAAACTAATATACTCTACTTAACGTTTATGAAGGTCTTCGGGGTCGGCAGCCATTGAGCCTAGTTCGAGGATTGGTTAACATTTAAACAAGGGGAATGGAAGCTGGATTAACCATAATTTAATCGTTATGATAATCACAAGTGTATAATTTGCCTGAGCAAACCCTTGCTCGGCTTTACCACAACCGCCAGAGATTATATTTTTTTTACAAAATAAATACACAAGGGACAAAGAACTGAACAGGCAAAGTTTGAAGGAGACAATACATGAATTCAAACAAGACACACATAACAAAGTAACAATACATGAAAACAAACAGGACATACAAAACAAAAATACAAAAAATTAAACATACATGCATCAAAGCACAAAAAGTATAAAACCCGTAATTGGGGACTGTATACACAACAAAAAACAGAAAGGTTATAAAGCAAAATGTACAGAAAACAAAGGACATAAAACATACCCAGACAGCTGGAAGGATATAAATAAAGAAATACAACCAGCCCCACAACCCATACATAGATGCACAACAGTACATAAAAAACAACAAGCCTCTCAGACCATATACAAAGAGGCAAAAGCATAGAACAGCAATCAGCCACAAAACATAATCATCGAATGGTGATATTGAAGAGCTAACCAAACGGATTCCAATAGTGACATTCAAGTACTACTCAAATATTAGCTATTCATTGTTAGGTAGGTAAAACAATATCCAAATGAGGTAGTGTAGCCTAGACAATATATTACACTATTATATTGATGTTGAGCTCCATCAAATGAGCCAATATCCCAATTACATTATAACAACTATTTACTATCAGATCAGTCCTTTAACCACCAAGATGGAAGCGGCTGACAGAATGAAAAAGACCCTTACAGGTCTGAAAGGTCACTTGACCCAACAGATTAACAAATGTCAAAATTGGTCACAACAGTCACCTGTTGACTATATTGAGCTAGAAAGCTGCCTTCAAGTTGCCGAAAGTAAATTCGAACAAATTAAGCAACATATGAATCTATACTTGTCAGAATTTTACAAAACCTCAATAGGTGAAACCGAACTTGATGATATTTTAAATAATTTAACCCAGTAATAAGATGATGTACAAATTAAACCTCAGTGTTAAAAGCAGAATTCAGGAGCTGAATACTAAGCTTGCAATTAGGATAGCCAGAGATCCCCATTACCATGATATTGCTAAGAAAAAACTGAGCTCTGTGCTACTTTCAGGGGGAAACAGGAGAAGCAAAAAATGGCATCACAGATCAGTCTGCTACCTCGAAGAGCTTCACCTGCTTGAGCAAGCCCGTAAGCTCCTGCCTGTAGAGAGGTTACCTCCCTGGGAGGATGACTCATGCAAGATCATCATCAATGAAATGGCAATAAAAAAATCCAACATACCACAAGAAATGAGGCACAAGTATCTCGAGGAAATTTATAAAGAAGCCGGAGATGAACTAGATCAAATCTACACTGACGGGTCATCTAATCCTGTCAATGGCAGGGCTGGTGCAGCATACACAGTAATCAAGGATAATACTTTCCAATGCAGAAATGAAGAAAAAGCACGTATTGAGAACTATGCCTCTTCAACACAAGCAGAGCTAATTGCCATTGTTATGGCGTTAAGGTTTCTTGAACGGAACACTAATTGTTGGAAATTTCCAACACTAATAAACTACTATTGTATTATAATAAATCATTATCATTATATACTAACTACAGTAGTTACTAATTTTACTAGCGGTAGTGTCAACATAAATTAACCATTGCATCTGCGTATTAATGCTAGAATTCTCATGAAATCGAGTAGCAACATTGTGTCAGATAATGTCCAGTTAGACATATATATTTATTACCAATGGGTTAGAGAATTGAATGTGGTTCTCTAAAATCATCAGTATTCCGTGTAATAATTACTTACGGATAATATAACTCCCAATAATCTCAAACCGAGAGTTATTAACTAAATCATTATGTAGTAACAGTTCTTTCTGTTACATACGAATGTCATGGAGAAAAAAAAATCTTCTCCATTTCTCGTTTGACACCATAAAACGAGAATATGATAATATTTAAATCCCTATAATTGCAACCCAGTTCTCATTAACGTATTACATCCATAATTGAGTGGAAATGTATTATTCGTGATTAACAATTTCTGTGGTAAATGCGAGAGACGGGTTGAGGGAGGCGGCGACGCCATTGTGTAGCCCGTCGTGGAGAGAGAGGTATCCCTGGCGTGAAGAGTGGCGAGACACTCTCACTTCAGACTCAGTATGAAGATGAGACTCAAGATAAACTTGACATACTATCCAATATAGTAACACAATCTAAATCTAATGCAAATAATACTATGTCTCAATCCAGTAATCAATTACCTAAGGTTCGTCTACCTACTTTAGACTTACCTACATTTGCAGGGCTGGATGAAGAAAATTGGGACACCTTTTGGACTTCATTTGAAGTTCATAAACATAAGAAATCCTCTCTTGACAAGATTTCTAAATTCTCATACCTGATTAGTCTTCTCAAAGGGGAGGCTAAAAAGGTCATAAATAACCTAGCTCTCACTGAGAGTAATTATGAGGAAGCTATACAACTGCTAAAGTTGAACTATTGCAACAAGGAGTTGAGTATAGCTAACCTTTATTACCAGTTGCTAGATCTGAATGCACCAAGTAACAGACCAGACTCACTTCAAAGCTTCAGGCTAGAAGTAGAGTCTCTAGTGAAGGCCTTAGGTACTAAAGTTGATGTACCAGCCTCAGAATGGTCAATCAAGTTACTTTTGCAGAGGAAATTACCTCGAAATATCTTAGCAGAAATCTGCTCACACTATAAAACCGAGTTTCTCACTCTCTAGCAAATATTCGAGGGACTGAGAATAACGGTTAACAGGTTGAAGACTCATGATAAGATTAAACCTGAGTCTAAACCACCTAATATTGACACCTCAGTCAAACCCAAATCGACTTTGAGTAAGTCCAATAAATTCAAACCTAAGACTACTCCATCCACTGGAAAAAGGAGTGGTAGTGTAGGTATTTAATCTGGATCTCCCTCTGACGTTACAAATGATATGTCTACTAAAAGGACAAATTCAGCCAGAAAGAGAAAGTGTCTGTTCTGTGCTCAAGAACACGTCACCTACAAATGCACTGTTTATCCTAACTTTATTACCAGGATTAAACTGTTACAAGAATTACACCGGTGCACCAAGTGCATGGGCTCTCATGATCCCAGTAAATGTGTAGTGCAGCTACGGTTATGCAGTAGATGCAACAAAGGTGTACATCATTATGCCTTATGTAGAAAAACTGCTACACAATCTATGACAACTGGGGAGAATTCTATGAATTCTACCACAGTACAATATTGCAAGGTACATCAAGAAATAAATGTAGTTTCTACTGAGTCAGGCAATAACACCACTCTGCCTACAGCTCAACTCAAACTAATTGACAGGAAATCTAGAGTTACACTAGAGGTCTCTTTGATCAAGGATCACAGAAAACCTTCATCACGCAACAATTAGTCAAGCAGTTAAAATTAAAACCTGCTAAAAGTGTGAGACTGAATATTTCTGGGTTCTTGACTAATAGTGGACCTCGTGAATACCAAGTAGTCAAGGTGTTAGTGAGACTTGGATCTTCCACTAGTCCAATACAAGCGGTAGTAGTAGATAAACTTCCTTCAGACCTGCAGGTCACAGGACTAGCTCGCACTGCGAGATATCTTAAACGAAACCGCATGAGGCTAGCAGATCACAAAATAAATTCTGACTGCCTCACTGATGTTGGTATACTTATAGGCGCTGACCATTATTTTAAATTTATAACGGGATGCACCAGACAACATGGAATGAATTTGTTGCCATCTGCTGTAGGCAAGTTGCTTACTGGACCGGTGCTTTTCCAACAAAATCCAGCGTCAACCAGCCAACAATCTAACAATACAATAGTGGCGTGACTAGGCTTGGAACAGTCACCCCCTACATTTCAGAGAAATATCTGAAGATAATGAGTCTGATTCACCTGTACATCGTCTGTGGGATTTAGACACTTTAGGTATTGTCCCTGAGCAACCAAGCCCTGATGATATGTGGACTTACCAGCAATATCTGGATACAGTTGTCTATAAGGACAAACAATACTGGGTGAGACTACCATGGAAGTTGAATCATCCACAACTTCCAGTTAATTATTTCATGGCAGCCTCTCAATTACAGCCCCAATTAATATGGCTGAAGAAGCAGCCAGACAAACTGAACATGTATCATCACTTAATTCAACAACAACTCAATAGTAAATTTATCGAAGTTGTTGATAATGATGACCGAAAAATAGGTCATTATTTACCCCATACGCTGTGGTGAAACACTCATTGACAACGCCAATACGTATTGTCTTCAACTGTAGTGCTAAAGTGAAGCCAAACAGCGTGTCCTTGAATGAATGTCTCCAAACGGGACCTAGCCTAACACAAAGGCTACATGATGTACTATTACGATTCCGTACTGATATTTTCGCTTATACTGCTGATATCAGTAAAGCTTTGCTTAGAGTAGGCTTGCAAGAAGAGGATCGTAATTACACCAAATTTCTCTGGATTAAGGACCCACTAGATCCTGAGAGTGATGTCATAACTTACCGATTTGCCTCTGTGCTATTCGGAGCGATTTCCTCCCCATTTCTACTTCAAGCCACATTAGATACACATTTGAGGAAGTCAAATAGCCCTTATAAAGCAGAGATCAGTGACAACTTGTACGTCGATAATTTCCAGGGAACTACAAATGATCAATCCATATTGGTAGAAATCTACCATGAGGCTAACCGTGAGTTATTAGGAGCCAATATGCCACTACAATCATGGGCCTCAAACAATAAATCATTAAACCAGATAATCGAGAAAGAATTTCCAGGTTATCAGGTGCCTAATCAATTAAAAGTTCTGGGCGTGGAATGGAACACAGGTACTGACGAGATGAATGTCAAGTCAGTACAAACCAATAATTCATCCCTCACCATGAGAAAATTACTCTCATATGTCAGTCAACCATTTGACCCTTTAGGCTTACTTAGTCCTATATTAATAAGGGGCAAACTCCTAATGCAGGAATGCTGGCAGAAACATATGGGATGGGATGATCCGTTGCCAATTGAGTTGCAAGATAAATTGGCAGATACTCCGGTTGGCGGAGCGGACAGCACACTGTACTTGTGATCCTGTGGTCCCGGGTTCGATCCCGGGCGCCGGCGAGAAAAGATGGGCAGAGTTTCTTTCACCCTATGTCCCTGATACCTAGCAGTAAAATAGGTACCTGGGTGTTAGTCAGCTGTCATTGGCTGCTTCCTGGGGTTGGAGGCCTGGTCAAGGACCAGACCACGGGGACACTAAAAAGCCCCGAAATCATCTCAAGATAACCTCAAGATACTCACAACGGATTTCAATCAATTAGGTGTTTTTAAATTTCCGCGTAATGCTTCAGGACAAAACTTACCCAAAAATTTGCACGTTTTTTGCGATGCCTCTGGCAAAGCGTATGGCGCTGCAGCCTACTTAGTCAATTGTGCACAATACAATTTACTCACATCTAAAGCAAGAGTTGCTCCAATCAAGAAGAGATCTTTACCTCAAATGGAGTTAACTGCATTGCTGGTGGGAGTTGTTACCTATCGTACGTTACGGCTCGTGACTCTACAGCAGCCAAACTTTAATTACATCTAGGGATACGACACAACTGCTGTTCTCAATAGCGAATCACCAGTATAACCCCTTAATAGGTAATGAGCACATAATTAACAATCTTCGTTTAGGACTGAAGAATAGATACACAATATGATAGCTATATATTCAAAACAGTATAATATAAAAACACAGATGGTAAAGTTAACTTATAGAATATGATTGTATAGTCATGGCACAATATATATAATAGTAATTATGGCAACAAATGAATAATAACAGACTTATCTCCCACTTGTTACTCCTCCTAGTTCCCCGAAGCTACTGAACTCTCGCTCTGTCGCCACCCACATTCTCACCTCCCGTCTGCCTCATCCCAGGATGAGGGATGGAAACTAAGGACTTTTTAATATTATAAACTAATTGAACAACCACTTCTTCTCAAAACACATAAGACTGCAAGTTACATATAATAGTTACTTACAAAATATATAAGTACAATGACACCTGTTTAATTACAGTATATAAAACAATTTCTAACTAAATAAAAGTGACATCTGGAACTCTCAAACTGAACAGGTCCAGCTTTCCCGTATCAAACAAGTAATAGACGTGTGCAGAGACAACCGCTCTCCTGTCCACTGACGCTGCCAAACCACACGACAATTTACCCAAAACACAATGTGTGTACATATACATGCAATGATAAAATAAAATAATATTTATTTTAAATTTATATACGTATTCTGCTAGGAGTACGTAACACTTCCACCTCCAAGGAAAAAAATGCAATGGATTGAAGATCAATGGCATTTTTTCAAAGTAAAATGTATGACACTTGAGATTTATGGTATTAATTACACCAAACATGTATAAGTAATAAGAACACATCTCTGGACAAAAATGAAAACACTCCAAATATAGTGTTACAGGAAACTCAGAAATTTCAGTCTTATGACTATGTTCTACATATGTGTCACTGGAGTATGCAAATTTATCTCTCCAAGGTACTATCTCATTTATTTCACTTTGTTTTAGATCATATTTCACACTCCTATCTACATTATCATTAGAAGCATGAATAGAATTGTCAATAAAGGTAGCTCCTTTCACACAGTTATCATGGCAATTTTGCTTTTCATATGTCTCTACTATTTCTTCAAGATCAGTTTCATTTTTCCATGTGATTCCTTTTTCACATGGTGAATTTTCCCAAGACAGCCTCGATTTTCCATTACTCCCTTTTTCTGGAGCTGAACTGCTTAATTGAAGCAGGCTGTATGTTGAGTTGAGTTGGGACTTCTCCTGGGTATGCTCTGACACAGACATCTGCTCATCACTCTTGATCCTCTGTGGAACACATACTCTCGCCCAATGGATACTAAAATTAGAGAAAGTAGCATTAAACCTCACAATTATGCATAAAACTTTCCCATTCATAGAACCGTCCGAAACACAAGACACCGACTTATCAAACCTTTGACCTTCCAACCAAGAAATACAACCCAAGATTAGTGCAAAGACTACCTGATCGAACTGACTCAGATGATCCATAAGGAACACAGAAATCAATTGCCTCATAACTCTGTCATAACGATCAGTGAAAGAAAACAGGCATATGCCTAGGCACCATATCTCAATCATAACTCTCAAGACAAGTTCACACCCTCTGATGGTGAACTTGAACACAACACCCACATTCATCAACCGTCTAGTCTTCCAAGAGACTAAATAAAACATGCCGAAAACTTTACAACCTTCACCATCACTTCCCAAGTGATTTACGTCTGATGACAACCAATCAACCAAGAGGTTTAAGGGTCTTAACATCTTGAAGATGAACAGCAGATTACCTGGAAAACGCCCAAGGACAATCTGAAACCCTTCACAATGATTAACTCTAGGTAGGATAACCTTATCCTCCAACTTGAATTGCACACCTGGAGCCTCAAACATCTGCTCCCCAGTATGATTTAATCCTTCACCCACAATATGATTCTGAAAATCAACACCACACTTAAGTGGAACATACACTTTTATTACTCGTGCATCAAAATTAACTGGATCTGAATATAGAGACACTGCTCTAGCATAACTCACCACTTCCTCAGAACTGGATGCACAACCTACTTGAGTAAACTCTCTCTGCTCCACCACAAGGCTTGACAAAGATGTCCCACAGTCCATTACTTCACAAGAAAATGGCTCCTGCAGAATAAAAGTAGATTTCAACATCCTACACACACTCTGACTCAATGTACACAATGAGAAATACTTCCTCCACATAGAATAAGAATCACAACTCCGCAACTTAGATCCAAATGCTACTTTACCACTCTTAATGATTTTACCAAAATTTCCTCCCATGACTTCTGGAGCTGCTTGGAGTACTGTCTGCTCACAATCAACAATATCACTACCAAGCTGGATCACATCCTCACAGACAACTGAAGAGGGAGGCTCAATGGGTCTCCATCTACTCAACAGAAGCTGATCCTCTGGCTGCTTTCCCACACTCTCCAAAACTGGATCTACAGTACAGACTGTCTCCTTGCTTCTCTCTGAAATCTTAGGGTCAGTTCTACTCAAAGCACATAAATGAAGGGAATCTGAAGCGAGCGGGCAAGTAACAGGTAGTTTGACCTCCTCCCCTATTATATCACCTTGACTAGGGTGAGGCGGGGCCTCCACAACGGACTTACTCTCGACAACTGATTCTAAACTTGGAGTGAGCGGGAATACTTCTGCCAACCCGACATCTTGTCCTAAACCATTCACTTGGCTAGAATACAGAGTCGTGGCTTTTAAGTTTCTCTCAACTCCTGGCACAACGTTCGTAGTGAGCGGGCAAGACAATGGTACATGGACATCCTTTCCCAATTTATTGGAATAAAGCAGAGTCATAGTATCAGGCTTACTCTCAACAACTAAATCGGCCACACAGGAATCTGGAACAACCACATCCCACTTCTCCACTGAAGGGGTACTGGTTACTGGAACAAATGATTGAGTAACAACATCAGAACTGACAACTGGATTTATATTAGTACTGACATCAGCACAGGTAGAAGGGACAAAACCATCTTCTACAACAGGTTCATTCATAGAACTAACTTCAGCACAGGCAGAATAAACATGGTCTGCAACTGGCTGTTTACACAAACGGGGATCATTCTCACCCACAACATGATTTATGGCCACATCATTACCCAATATAACATCCACACCTGGGATGGGCAACTGTGTACTAACACCCACAGTGCATAAACGTGGTGTAATGGTGGATCTGAAATTAATGTCTATTAGAGGTACAGTTTTACATCCTGCAACACTCTGAAGAACAACAAACTTTCCTGTCTCTCTCTTTTCAACATCAGAAAGAATACTGGATGAAATTATGGTTTGGGAAGCACCTGTATCACGAAGAATAACCACTGGCTTCCACTTTCCATTAATACACAAGACTTCACCTGAAGACATATATGGTGAATACTGTTTCACCCAATTGGGGTTTACAGTTACATGTTTATTAGTAAGTTTATTTTGCACACCTCTGCAATAAATGAGACCAGTTGGTCGTAACTCAGGGTGCAATATAAAACATGAATGAATTCCATGGCCTTTTCTCTTACAATGGGAACAGGACCTTACAGTGGACACACTGGTAGAACCAACTGTAGGTTTAGAAATAACCTTATTATTATTTGACATTCCTGACAATGAAGTAGCAGGGTTAGGTTTTGTAAGAGAAGAGCTCATGGGAGTAACTGGAGTACTAGGACTGGATGGATTCTGATAAGGAGTTCGGTGAGCATTATAATTTACTCTACGACTAGACTTAGGTGAAGTGGCCGTAAACGGGGCCTTAGTCAACAACTCATGCTCATCCGCGAGCTTTGACAGCTCATCAATGTCTGTTACATTCTTTTGTTCTGCCATAAAAGTAGACAACTGGTCTGGGAGACATGACAATACTTCCTCCATTATAAGAAGATTCTTTAAAGCATCAAAATCAGTGACTGGAAGTGACTTTAACCATCTGTTGCAAAATTTCGTCTTCTGACGAGTAAAATCTGCTATTGTCTGATCACTTGTCCTCCTTAGATTTCTGAACTTTTGCCTGTGTGCCTCTGGATTTAATTGATAAGCATTTAGGATGCTTTTCTTTACAAAGTCATAATCAAAACTATGAGCGTCAGGGAGGGATGTGAAAACCTCCTGACTACGCCCCTTAAATTGAGACTGCATAATGGCTACCCACTGATCCCTTGGCCAGTTCATACTGATGGCAATTTTATTAAAATGTGCAAAGAAAACCTCAGGATCTTCCTCATTGAACTTGGGCAACTCTATATACTTATTCATCCTGATGGGATTATTATCACTATTTGTTGAAACATTACTAGTATTTCCATGCCCAGCTGCCATACGCTGTGATTCAAGCCTGAAGTTAGTGTCAGCCATTTGTTGTTGAATCTCTAATTGTTGCTTCTTTGTGGCTTCAAGTTGCAGCTCAATTAAACCTCTCTGGTTTTGTGCTGCAATTTCTAAACGCCTAGTCTCTAGCTCCCTTTGCTGAGCTTCAGCCTCTAATATTTGCTGTTGCTGTTGAGCTTCAATCTCTCTTTGACGAGCTTCAGCCTCTAATATTTTCTGTTCTTTTTGAGCTTCAAGCTCTAATTGGCGAGCTTCTAACTCAAGACGCTTTAACGTCATCTGATCACTCGACTCCTCTCTTAACTCCTCTAGAATTTCTTCACCTAAATCCCCATTCTCAACAAAATGCGTCACAATGACTTTCAATATTTGGGCTTTAACCATTCTATTGCTGGCGGTCAAATCCAACTGATTTGCCATTTGTATTAACTCAGTCTTTTTAAGGTTCTGAATCCCTTCAAAGTCTGGGTGAGCCACCAACGCTGCAACTTTCTCCTCCATCGTTACTAACACTTGGCACTTGATTCACAAAAATAATTAAAATAATGGCACTGCACTACACTTCACTGTAAAATTGTCACCACACTGAAAATTCGCTTGGCCTCACTGCACAAACAAAATATATAGGATGACTTACCTCAAAATCGTGAAACGTTGTTACTTGACACACAGGAAGGCTTGCTTGGCACATGGAATAGTTCTTAAGAAACACACAGAGACACTTGACACACTGGTACCTAGGAAGGCAAGGTTAGATTAGCATAGTTAAGTTAAAAATGGGACAATATTTCCCGGCACAGGCCCCCATAACTCTTTGTTACCTATCGTACGTTACGGCTCGTGACTCTACAGCAGCCAAACTTTAATTACATCTAGGGATACGACACAACTGCTGTTCTCAATAGCGAATCACCAGTATAACCCCTTAATAGGTAATGAGCACATAATTAACAATCTTCGTTTAGGACTGAAGAATAGATACACAATATGATAGCTATATATTCAAAACAGTATAATATAAAAACACAGATGGTAAAGTTAACTTATAGAATATGATTGTATAGTCATGGCACAATATATATAATAGTAATTATGGCAACAAATGAATAATAACAGACTTATCTCCCACTTGTTACTCCTCCTAGTTCCCCGAAGCTACTGAACTCTCGCTCTGTCGCCACCCACATTCTCACCTCCCGTCTGCCTCATCCCAGGATGAGGGATGGAAACTAAGGACTTTTTAATATTATAAACTAATTGAACAACCACTTGTTCTCAAAACACATAAGACTGCAAGTTACATATAATAGTTACTTACAAAATATATAAGTACAATGACACCTGTTTAATTACAGTATATAAAACAATTTCTAACTAAATAAAAGTGACATCTGGAACTCTCAAACTGAACAGGTCCAGCTTTCCCGTATCAAACAAGTAATAGACGTGTGCAGAGACAACCGCTCTCCTGTCCACTGACGCTGCCAAACCACACGACAATTTACCCAAAACACAATGTGTGTACATATACATGCAATGATAAAATAAAATAATATTTATTTTAAATTTATATACGTATTCTGCTAGGAGTACGTAACAGGAGTAAGATTGGCTCATTGCCTGACCAAGACACTCAATAATATCCACTTTGGTGAAATCGTAGTGTGGTCAGACAATGAGGCAGTCTTACAATGGGTAAGAAATAACAAAAATAAAACTCCCTACGTTAGTAATCGCGTTAGGGAAATTCATGAATTATCTGCTGGATATAAATTCAGACATGTCCCCACTAAGGACAATCCTGCAGATTACTTATCACGAGGGTTAACATTAAAACAACTACTGAAGTCTTCGATGTGGTTTAATGGACCTTCATGGCTTGTTAGTGGTCAGTGGCCCAAACAAAAGCCACAAGTCATAGTGACCAATATCACTACTCCCATGAAAGAACCAGAACCTCATCGAATCTCAGCTATTAATCCTCACCATTATTCTAACTTCAGTAAGTTATTAAGAGTGACAGCACATGTGTTTGACTTTCTTGCTAAGATAGGAATCAGACATAAGTTTCCCAATCCTATCCTCTACTGGATCAAACGTGCACAACAAGAGACATATGGAAGTGAATATTAAAATCTTCCAGATAAAGTAACCAAGTCTCTAGGTATCTGGTATGATACCAACACTCATAATATATTAAGGTGTGGAGGACGTTTTCTTCATGAAAAATTGATTTGGATACAAAGAATCCGATCCTTCTACCACGTCACCACGTTATTACAAAACTTCTAGTTTTGCATCACCATCAATATGATACTTTGCATGGTGGAGTGTTAGGCACACTCACCGACCTCAGACAAAAATATTGGCTTCCTCAAGGTCGTCAAACTGTCAAATCAATCATTAAGTTCTGTGTGATCTGCAAAAGATACGACGCTCGAGTGTGTCCTTACCCAGGACCACCACCACTCCCTAAGGAGAGAGTAGTTCATCTTCGTCCCTTTGAGACCACTGGTGTCGATTACACAAGAGCCTTGCTTCTCACTGGCAATCCAGATAAGATACCAGTGAAAGCTTATATTTGCCTCTTCACGTGTGCTACCACACGAGGCGTACATCTAGAAGTGACTTCTGACATGAGTGCCGAAGCCTTCATCCAAGCTTTTCGCAGATTTGCAGCTCGCAGATCCTGTCCCAAACTAATGATATATGATAATGGTTCAAATTTTGTGGCAGGAGAAGCCTGCCTACAAGACATATGGAATCATCCAGAAGTGCAGTCTGTCCTGTAGAGACGACAATGCCACTGGAAATTTATTGCTCCCAGAGCCCCCTGGCAAGGTGGGTTCTACGAACGTATGATAGTGACTGTCAAGAAGTGTTTAAGGAAGACCTTGCATCGACAGAAAATTAGTTACTCCGAACTCCAAACACTCGTCGTGGAAATTGTGGCGCGAGTCAACAATCGCCTTTAACTTACCTATCAGATGATTTCTCACAGAGAGAACCTCGGAGTCCCTCACATTTAATACATGGGGGCCTGCTGAGCCCTCTGATACCCTTGGCAGAAGAGGACCCCCGTCGACCCTTCCCATGTAACCAAGAGTGAGTTAGTAGAAAGTTACCAACATCTCTCGAGAGTAATTGAAAGGTGGAATGAGGTGTGGACTCGAGAGTACCTCACAGCTCTACGAGAGTACCACTATGGAGCTTTGAGCCCCTATAATAAAGTTCAACTTAAACCAGGAGACCTAGTATTGGTTGACAGTGATGGACCAAGGTCAGAATGGCCTATAGGCAAAATTGTTGCTATCCACCCAGATCACCAAGGCATCCTGAAAGTAGTACGGGTTTTGTGCCGAGGCAATACTACCCTAAAAACCTTAGAGAAGTTGGTACCTCTCGAATTAGCAGAACGTGAGTGTTTATCAGAACCAGCTTCACCAACAGTTTCCGAGGACAACCATTCTGATCCACCGAGCACCCGCCCCACTAGAGCAGCTGCTCAACAATGCAAACGGAAACTACAAGCCTATTATAGCTCTGACTAAGAGCAAATAATTTCACATCCAATTTTAGTAATCATCATGATGCTGTGTTGTGATGTCAAGTAACAAATCAGTTACAAGTCACCATGACCCAAAATATTCACCTCACAGTGGATTCTCAGTTACTTTAAATTGTATGATTTAATCCTAAATTTGTTTGTATAGGCTATCAACTATAACATTATTTTATCTAGAGTATCTATGAGTTTGCAGAACTTTAAGACTTAGTAACATAAACGTTACATGTCATAGCGACACCAGTCACAGAGTATATTGTAGGCTTTATTAGTCATTAACTTTAGATGATTCACAATTCCATGTTTTATTTAACATGAGTTCCTTTACAAGACTTGAATTCTTGTATGTGCTTGACAATTACGGGACATCCGTTATGTGTGTACTAACATTAATACTAACTTCGGGATAGGTATGTCAGTACTCAACATTGCACTGCAACCCGAGTTTTCTCCCCCGGAGTTATGTTGGAAATTTCCAACACTAATAAACTACTATTGTATTATAATAAATCATTATCATTATATACTAACTACAGTAGTTACTAATTTTACTAGCGATAGTGTCAACATAAATTAACCATTGCATCTGCGTATCAATGCTAGAATTCTCATGAAATCGAGTTGCAACATTGCATCAGATAATGTCCAGTCAGACACATTTATTACAATGGGTTAGACAATTGAATGTGGTTCTCTAAAATCATCAGTATTCCATGTAATAATTACTTACGGATTATATAACTCCCAATAATCTCAAACCGAGAGTTATTAACTAAATCATTATGTAGTAACAGTCCTTTCTGTTACGTACGAACGTCATGGAGAAAATAAAATCTTCTCCATTTCTCATTTGACACCATAAAACGAGAATATGATAATATTTAAATCCCTATAATTGCAACCCCGTTCTCATTAACGTATTACATCCATAATTGCGCGGAAAAGAATTATTCGTGCTTAATAATTTCTGTGGTGAATGCAAGACGGGTTGAGGGAGGCGGCGACGCCATTGTGTAGCCCGTCGTGGAGAGAGAGGTATCCCTGGCGTGAAGAGTGGCAAGACACGTGGTAGTGACTGGGGAATTTATCGGCAAGAATTACGCTGATACTCGGTCAACAGTTAATAATTACTTATCCACGTGTTCTATAGTGCCCAGCCAGTTAATAACGCATCAACAATTGAAGCCAAGACCCGTAATTACACGTACACAGCAGTGAACGTCAGGGACTAGCTGACGCGGTTCCAGCAGACCTCAGTATTCAATACGCTCATGATAAGTATATGTTTCTCGTTTGATGCATCATCCAAGATTATATATTTGTGAGTAGTTTGTCGTCATATAGTGGGATTACCCAATATACAACGTTAGTACTAATTCGGCAATTTTCTCCGTTTTCATGAATATTGAAATTATAACGTAGCCTATTCAAATGCTACTTAATTTTCTCTGATTTCAGTGTGTATGCGAGGAGTCATCAAGTTGTTTCTCTTCATTCGTGTTATTCACCTCTAGTTCTTTCTTCGTGGAGATCCTGTGAACACGAGGACGAATGACGAAATGATGTTATAGAAATCGTCTTAAAGCTAAGACCCTTTTCCTACAAATTTATTTTATATGATTTGATTCTTATATAATTCTTGTAGAATCTTTGCATTGAATAGATTATTACCAGAAATTATGATTGGTAATCAATGTGTTTGCTCTGACTGTTGCTCAGTAATTTATAATCTTTAATATTCACAATTTGAGTTCTCATATTTGAATCTATAGTAGTTTAGATTTATAATATCATTTACTCAGCAATGAACTGGTGGCGAACCACACTAGTTCCTAGATGTATATGAATTTCTAGAAATACCCTCCCAATGTAGGTCTTTGAGGCTCTGACTTTAATTAATTAATAATACAGTCCTTTCAATATTTCAAGTGATTATCCTTTTAATAATTTTCCATAGACACTGGTTCTCTAGTGTTATTCTAATGATCACTTTTATTAGTTTTCCCCCTTTTCTCAAAAGTGGGTGGTCCTTCGAATTATTAAATGAAATAAGTAAATAATTGAATATATGAGTCAAGCCCCAGATATCCCACACTAATGGTCCAGTGATTTGCACCGATTCCAAAGCAGCACTGCAAAGCCTAAATAAAAATCGGGCTGAAAATCTTGCCATTGTCGCTGAAATTAAGAGAGCTGTGAGAGTACTTACCAATCAGGGAAGAGTCATCAAGTTTCTGTGGATCTCCTCTCATGTTGGAATATGTGGGGATGAACGAAGAGATGTGCTGGCTGCTGAAGGCGCTGAAGGAGACCATATTGAATACTTCATACCCAAGACTTTACTACATTTTAGAGGTATTGTCAGGCAACATCACCGTGACAAGGAAACTGAGGAAAGGAGGATAGAAGCACAAACCAGTGAATCTATACGATGATACAACATGGTTGCAGCTGGCAATCCCAATCATTATGGCCGAAGAGGAGGAGGACGAGGGAGAGAATCAGGAATTTCGAGAATCCGTCTTGGATACAAATATCCATGGAGATATGGAATGGAAACAACAGTTGATCAGCTAAGTTGCAGAATCTGTGGCGAGAGTGATGGACACCGCCTTGACCACGATCTACGTGAATGTGAACACCTGAGAGAAATCAAAAGTATGTGTAGAATAATAAGCCCCCACATTGTTTGAGTTAGGAAAACTGTTTGTCAAATATTGATACTGTTCTTAAAAGATTTCCCCATTTTGCAAACGCAAGATAACGTAAGCTTTTAAGGGTTGATAGATGTTAATCTTCTTGTTTGAGGAGCTGTTCACTTGAGACAGTTAAGCAAGTCCCAGCTGTGTCTGGGTACAAGTGACAGGATGAACAACCCAGCGGGTTTTCTTCCTATTGGAGAGTGTTGTACATGCTGCTATGGCGGTGTGTCCACTCACAAGATGAGTGGCGCTGCCCAATAAACTTGCCTCTCATGGTAAAATTTAAAAATTAAAAATTAAACCTCAACCCTTTAAGAAACTAAGTGCAAAAAATAATTAACCACAGCTTCTTCAGCATTTCCAGAGCCTGACGTCAAATTACCCCATATAAGTCTACCTGCATTCTCTGGTAGTGAGAAGGAAAGTTGGGATGACTTCTGGAAGAAATTTGTGGATGCAGTAGACTCCAAAACTAACATTCCTAAAACAACCAAGTTCACTTTTTTGCAAGGTTTATTATGAGATGATGCTTTGAAAGTAATCTCAAACATAACCCTGACTAGTGATGGTTACGACCTAGCTGTTCAATTGGTTAAGAGGAACTTTGGTAACAAAGAAAGGACTATTACTATTTTAATCCAAAATTTACTGGACCTACCAGCTGCTAACAATTTTACAGATTATCTTCAAACCTTCAGACTAGAACTAAAGTTTTTACTCAAGGCCCTAAGCCTCGAAGTACAAATTCAAACAGCTGAACGGATGACAGGAGTAGTTATAAGGCATAAATTACCAAGGGAAACTTTAGACAAATTGTGTACTTTGTACAATAAAGTCTTTCTGACCATGAACGAGATCACAGAAGGTGCCTTGCTCCTTAGGGGGCAAGGCACCCGAAAATCCGAAGAAAAATGGAATATTTACGAAAAATTACGAAAAATACTACAACGTTCTGGCAACACTGCGGTGCAAACCGTTTTATGTTATTTTGAAAAATAACGTAATTAGAGTCAAATTTCCCGCTGCAACTTTCGTGAATCCGGTCCTCGCGGCGTGGGTGCGCCGCAGGGTATTGTATCTTACGTTGTAGAAGTCTAATATTTCGTAATAGCGTTCAAAATAACATGTTATGCATAAAACGAATATAAACTCACTCATTGGCAACAGTCTCGTGTGAGAGAGAGGGTGGGGTTCGTGGCTTAGTAGTCAGTCACTGTGTGTGTCCCTCAGGAAGTGGATGTATCGTTGACGCGCTCTCACAATATCTCCCAGAACTCGTGCTATTTTTGCTATGTGTACTGCAATATGACGTACCAAACGAACAAGAGAAAAGCATTGAAAGCTAGATGCATGCGAGCTCTCCATAGAAGGTACGAGCTGGCCACAATGCGTAAATCACACATTGTCACGAGTGAAGATTGTGGCGGCCTCTAAGCCGCGAGTATGAGTAACTTGTCGCGGCGCGCTACGCCACTCCAACTTTTACAACTAGATCTGCCTTCACAGCCTTTATTTATTCAATTTACATAAAACTTGCACATTATATGTAGAGTATATGCCTCTAAAAACACATGTAGTTTTTCTTATCTACGTAGATTTATTGATTTTATAAATAATGATAAACTTCATTTTGTTGTATACGTTTTTGGGAAACTTTAAAAATCTGTATTATTGCACTAAATACATCTGGGATAAAAACCCTTGGTGCAAATCTTTATTATATAGTAAGGTCATAGCTGAGTGTCATAGAAATGATCTTGGTTCACAATTGTGAGCTGTGAAAGCAATTGAACATTCTTGAAAAATTGTATAATTTTTTTTTTCTCCTTCTCTATTTAGGCTGAGATGCTGAAACTTGGCCTAGTTGCAGCACCTTTCACATGTATCAGGATAATAAATTATGAATACCCTACAACAACTCTCATAGTTCCTGTAAGATAGCCCCTTAGTCGAAAGACAAAGAGCCAATCAAGATGGGCAACTACTGCAGTAAAACCAAATTCCAACAAACCTTCTCCTAAATGGAAATCTGGAAATGTAGGTATATACACCGTGAACCCATCAACCCAGTAGTGAGTGCCACTCTTACCAATTCTCTTGCAATGAAGAAGTGTTTGTCCTGCAATAATGAACATCTTACTTACAAGTGTAGTACTTACCCAGACTGTAATTCCAGTGCACATCGTTTGCAAGAATTACACCGATGCACAAAGTGCATGGCTCCTCATGACCCTAATAGCTATACTATCTCCTTACGTATGTGTAACAAGTGCAACATGGGTAGACACCATTACTCCATGTGTGGTAATGATCAATCAAGATCAACTAATCCTCATACGAATTCTAGAAAATTTACATCTGTACAGTATTACAAGGTACATCAAGACATAAGTGTACTTGCAACAGAGTCATGTAACACAACTACATTACCAACGGCTCAATTAAAACTAATCACCAAAGGATCTAGGATTTCCACTCGTGGAAATCGACTTGAGAATGGTCCAGAACGGACCGAAACGTCGTCGTCCCTTCACTTTCTAGTGTGTGGTCTGGTCAACATTCCACTCATGGTCTCTTTGACCAAGGTTCATAGAAAACCTTTATTTCTCAACAGTTAGTTGATCAGTTCAAACTGAAGCCTACTATTCAAGTGAATATAAATATTTCTGGATTACTAACCAACAGTGGACCTCGTAACTACCAAGTTGTTTAAGTGTTGGCACGTTTAAGAGGCTGCACCAGCTCAATACAAGCGATAGTCGTCGTTGACAAGATTCCCTCTAATCTACATTTTACCGGTCTTGCTCACACAGTCAAATTTCTTAAATGCAGTGGTATGAGGCTAGCTGACCATAAAATAAATACAGACTGCCTCAACAACGTAGGTATTCTTATTGAAGCTGACTACTTCTGTAGATTTATTAATGGATGTACCAGGCAACGAGGTGTAAACTTGTTGCCGTCAGTTGGGGGTAAACTACTCACAGGACCGGTGTTGATCCAACAAAAATATAAATCTATTAGTAATCAACAAAATAATTCAAAAGTAGCATGACTAGGCCTAGAGCAGTCACCACTACACATCAGCGACAAAACTGAGGATGATGAGTAATTCCCCTGTATACAAATTATGGGATTTGAACACCTTGGGCATAGTCCCAGATCAACCTAGTCCAAACGACTCATGGACTGGTCAACAATATCTTAATACTGTTATTTTCAAGATAATCAATATTGGATGAGACACCCATGGAAGCTGAACCACCCACAGCTTCCAGTAAATTATTTCATGGCCTCAAACCAATTAAATTCACAGTTAACTAGGCTATGGAAACAACCAGATAAATTAAACTATCATGACATAATACAGCAACAACTTACTAATAAGCTTATATAAGTTGTTGACCAAGACAACAATAAATCAGGCCATTACTTGCCACATCTTGCTGTCATGAAAGTTTCAGTTATGACACCAATCAGGATTGTATTCAACTGCAGTGCCAAATTAAAGGCAGACAGCATGTCATTACATGATTGTCTACAAACTGGCCCTAGTCTAACTCAATTACTACAGGATTTCTTGTTACGATTTCGTTCCGGCATTTTCGCCTATACGGCCAACATCAGTAAGGCCTTTTTAAGTGTAGGCTTGCAAGAGACGGATCGTGATTTTACTAAATTTCTATGGGTGAAAGATCCACAGGATTCCAATATCGACGGCATTACTTATAAGATTGCCTCAGTACTGTTCGGAGCAACATCTTCACTAATCTTACTCCAGGCTACTCTGGATACACATCTTAAGAAGTCTAATAGCTCTTATAGGGCTGAGATTAGCAACAATTTTCAAGGAGCCACTAATGTTGAAAGTAAACTAGTGGAAATTTACCATGAGGCCAACCGTGAACTATTAGGAGCTTATATGCCCTTACAGTTGTGGGCCTCAAATAACAAACTGAACTAGATAATCGAGGAAGAATTCCCTGATTATAAGGTGCCTCACAAATTTAAAGTATTAGGATTGGAGTAGAATACTTCCAGAGACAAATTAAATGTCAAGTCTGTGGAAATCAACAATTCACCCCTAACTATGAGAAAACTTCTTTCCCATGTCAGCAAACCATTTGACCTTCTAGGCCTACTCAGTCCTATTCTAATTAAGGGAAAACTCCTCATGCTGGAAAAATAACATGGGGTGGGATGAAACGTTGCCGGAGAATCTCCAAGAAAAATGGTAAAAGTTAATTCCAGGTTACAGAAAACTTAGTATTCTAAAGTGTGACGGGAAAGTGTTGAAGTGTTGATGTTCGGCAGTCCTCCAATGGCAGGTGTCAAAGCCTGGTCACACTTTAAACAAAATTATAGACTGCTTGCCTGTTGTCTGTGGTAAGTTAAAGGGAGGAACTCTTAAAACAAAATATGAACAATGAAAATTTAATATATTTACTTTAAACGTAAATGAAAATAAAGACAAATCTCGGGAAGTTAAATTACAGTTAAATAATAAAGAAAATGCAAGGACAATGTGAAATACAAAATACAATGTTAAAATGGTGCTGAGAATATCGGCTATGGCTGACACCTCCCTTCGTATACGAGCTAATGAGCGAGTATGCCAGAGAGAGGTGTCAACCTTAAGAGCACAAGGAATATTCTGAAGTGGATTGCTGGTCAGGCTCAGATGTCGATTCGTGTAGAGGGCGCTGAGGTGCTGTGTGCAGGTGCGCGGCTGGCTAGTCACCAATCACAGGCAGGCAAACTGGTGAAGGGTAGTTAGCTGGTTTGATGACGAGCCGGTGTGTGGAGTAGGGGGATCTTGGATACGTTTTGCCTCCTGTACAAAACGTTTTGTGCTACTGGTGACGTATCTTGAATGTAGCATCTTATACTTGTGTCTTTGGCGTAACTTAAAGTAGGGAAGAGCAGGCTCAATCTCTCTTGAAAAAGATTATCGTCACAACAGTTTCCTCGAAATGCCTTAGGACTGAATTTACCCACAAATTTACATGTGTTTTGCGATGCTTCAGGCAAAGCGTATGGCTCAGTAGCCTATCTGGTTAACACCCAACAATCATTTTTGCTTACATCTAAGGCAAGGGTAGCCCCGATTAAAAAGAGGTCATTACCCCAAATGGAATTAACTGCCTTATGAGTAGGTGTAAGACTGGCTCATTGCCTGATCAGAACACTCAGTAATATTCACTTTGGTGAAATAGTAGTGTGGTCAGACAATGAAGCAGTATTACAGTGGGTAAAAAACGACAACAACAAAACTCCCCATGTCAGCAATCGAGTAAAGGAAATTCGACAACTATCTGCTAGTTACAAATGGAGACATGTCCCAATCAAGGACTATTTATCTAGAGGTTTAACTTTAAAACAATTAGTTAAAACTCAGATGTGGTTTACTGGACCCCAATGGCTAGTTAGTGGTCAGCGCTCTAAACAAAAGCCACAAGCCACTGTGACCAATATCACTACCCTTGTTGTAGATCCAGATCCCCCTCGAACTTTAGCTATCAATCCTCATCATTATTCCAATTTAGGTAAACTGTTACCGAAATGGTATTTGACTTCTTCAACAAGGCAAGGATCAAATATCGATTTCCTAGTCCAATCAAATATTGGGTCAACAAGCTCAACAAGAGACTTATGGGAAGGAATATGAACACCTTCCAGATAAATTAAGTAAGTCTCTGGGCATTTGGTTTGATTCAGTTAATTATAAAATTTTGAGATGCGGTGGACGTCTGCTTTAAGCAGAAATAAATTTGGATACAAAGAATCCTATACTTCTACCACGTCACCACATCATCATTAAACTCATAGTTATACATTACCATGAACATGGTACATTGCATGGTGGAGTATTAGATACTCTTACTGATCTTAGACAGAAATTCTGTCTTCCTCCAAGGTCGCTAAACTGTTAGATCCTTAATCAAATCATGTGTAATCTGAAGGAGGTATGATGCTCGAGTGTGTCCTTATCCAGGACCTCCACCCCTACCTAAGGAGCGAGTTGTCCACCTTCGTCCATCTGAGACCACAGGTGTCGATTACACAGGAGCATTAATTATAACAGGCATTCCAGATAAAATTCTGGTGAAAGCCTACATTTGTCTCTTCACGTGTGCTACCACACGAGGCGTACACTTGGAAGTAACTTCTGACATGAGTGCAGAAGCCTTTCTCCAAGCCTTTCACAGGTTTGCTGCACGCAGATCTTGCCCAAAATGAATAATTTCAGACAATGAATCTAACTTCGTGGCAGGAGAAGCCTGCTTACAAGAAATATGGAACCATCTAGAAGTGCACTCTGTGCTCAAACAGAGACAGTGCCACTGGAAATTTATTCCTCCACGAGTCCCATGGCAAGGTGGCTTTTAAGAGCGCATGGTAGGCACTGTCAACAAATGCTTGAGAATGGCACTTCACAGACAGAAAATTAGCCTCACCGAATTGCAAACCCTTGTCACTGAAATCGAGGCTCGAGTAAATAACAGGCTATTAACCTATCTATTATACGATTTCTCCCAAAGAGAACCCCCTGAGACCCCTCTCATTTGATTCATGGTGGTCTTCTGAACCCTCTAATATCTCTAGGAGACGAGGATCTAGCTGACCCTTTATGTGTCAAGGCGAGAGACTTGGTGGAGAGTTATATACATCTTTCAAGAGTGATAGAGAAATGGAATGAGGTCTGGACACATCTCACCGCTCTAAAAGAATACCACTATGGAGCTGCAAGCCCATACAACAAAGTTCAACTCAATCCAGGTGATCTTGTCCTAGTAGAGAGTGATGGACCCAGGTCAGATTGGCCTATAGGCAAAATTGTTGAGGTCCATCCTGACTGCCATGGTATTTTACGAATTGTTAAGGTTCAGTGTCGAGGCACTACTACCTTACAAACGCTAGACATATTAGTACCCTTAGAGTTAGTAGAACATGAATGCTCTACAAAAGTACCTATAACCCAAGTTTCAGAGCACAGTGATTCTGCCCAACAGAGCACAAGACCATCTACCATCTAGAGTCGCTGCTTAGAAATGTAAACTGAAACTTAAACAATATTTTGATTCTGCTTAGGTGTAGATAACTCATTATTTAAACTTGAGGTGATCATGCTGATGCAGTGTTGGGTTAATGTCCAGTAACTCGACAGTTACAAGTCACAGTGACCCTGGACAGTGACCTCATTGTATTGTCGAAGTCTCCTTGATCATAAATGATCTAATTATACATATTTCATTTTGATATTATCATTCTGTTTCTTACTGATAATTACTCAATATTTTTAATATTTAATTATGTTCCCATATTGAATTAGTCATATCTATCACAGATTTGGGACATTCGTTAGGTGCGTACTAACATACTAATCTGCTAACCCATGAATATAACTTCAGGATAAAGAAACAGGTGCACGTTAGTATTAAGACCTGAACTACGACCCGAGTTCTCTCCTCCCGGAGTTATGTTGGAAATAACAAACAGTTTTCATACATCCTTTGTATTATATTTTGTCCAACACTGGGGTGTAGTGTTGGGCATCACATGGGGGAGGAAGACTGACGATCTGGTGTCTACACGGAAGCTTCATCACAGTTGTATATTGTGTGAGTACTGGTCCCTTATGTTCTAACATCACAAGTGTTGTTAATTCTATTGTCTTGAGAGGGAAGATAGATTAGGATTTTTATATTGAACATAATAAAATAAATATATTTTACAAAATTGTCCATCTGTTGTATCCATTCGTTTCTGTTAGTCATTCATAGAGAGTTGCCAGTAAATAGTGGAAATCGGCCGTTCTCACCCCCCCCCCCGTCTGTGATATTCTTAACTCACTCCTCTTACTCTCCCTTGAAAGATACCCTTCGCCGTCGGTCACTGTAAAGTACCAATGTTCACCAAAGGCAAAGGTGGTGGCGGCATTAAGTAGTTTTAAATAACTTTAAGTTATTTGTTTAAATAACTTTAAGTTTAAATAACTTTAAGTCATAATTAGTAACAACTTGCTTAGTGGCTTGTATCAGTGGTGATACATCATAACTACGTTATACCAGGGTAAGGTGCCGACCTCAGAATGTCTACCACATTCCAGGGTAAGGTGCCGACCTCTGACTGTTTGTTCCACATCCCAGAGTAAGGTGACGATCTATGACTGTACCACATTCCAGGGTAAATGAAGACCTCTGACTGCTTGTACCACATCCCAGGGTCTGGAGCTGACCTCTGAATGCTTGCCCCACATCCCAGGGTAAGGTGTCGATCACTGACTGCTTGCCCCACATCCCTGGGTAAGGTGTTGATCACTGACTGCATGACCCACTTCCCAGGGTAAGGTGTCGATCACTGACTGCATGACCCACATCCCAGGGTAAGGTGTCGATCACTGAGTGCTTAGACCGCATCCCTGGGTAAGGTGTCGATCACTGACTGCATGATCCACATCCTAGGGTAAGGGGTCGATCACTGACTGCATGCCCCGCATCCCTGGGTAAGGTGTCGATCACTGACTGCTTGCCCCGCATCCCAGGGTAAGGTGTCGATCACTGACTGTTTGCCCCGCATCCCAGGGTAAGGTGACGATCACTGACTGCATGCCTCAATTCCCATGGTCAGGTGTCGACCTATGACAAACACTTGCCGACGTGTGTAAACACTTCATGCAAATAAAAGGGCCCAGTGTTTGGAACTCAGTCCCTGATGAATTAAAAAATGATCCATCTATGCCCTGTTCAAAAGTAAATCCAAAAGGACCTAATTTTATCCTCATAGTTTCCTGCGTTTTACTTCTAACTCACACTGTATCTTGTACTACCCACTTCCCCAATATTAGGCTTTGAGATACATATCCTTACCAGTGTAATCACCTCTGTCAACTTATGTTGTAGTTATTTGTTGATATAAAACCTTGCTACATTTGTGGGATATTTGGGGCTTGACTCTATTTAATTATTAAATTAATGAAATCAATTACGAAGGACCACCCACTTTTAAGAAAAGAGGGAAACTAATAAAAAGTGATCATTAGAAACTCCAGGAAGAACCAGTGTCTATGGCTAAATATTAGGAAGTATAATCACTTAAATAATTAATGGGCTGTATATATAAGTAACTTAAATCAAAGCTTCAAACACCTACATTGGGGGGTTATTGCTAGAACTTCATATACGTCTAGGAACTAGTGTGGTTCGTGCACCACTTTATTGTGTAATAACTAATCTTATGACCAAATTAAAGAAATCTATAGAAGATTATCACCAGTAATTATAAAGATCATTAGCATCAGAAATTAATCATTCAAATAAACAAGGATTATCTCCAGTGTGCAAGATCAGTATCCGATTAGATAAAATGATATAGAAATAATGAATTTTAGAGTAAATAAGTGAGTACAAAAAGTCTTAGCTTTAAGATGATTTCAATGACATCATTCACGACTCATCCTCGGGATCTCCGGAATTCCTCGCAAAAACACTTGGAGGTGAATAACACGAAGTAATGTAACAGCTCGTTGACTCCTCACATGCGAGCTGTAATTTAAGGGATATTACGTAGCATTGAACTAGGCTACTGAAATATCTATATTCATGAAAATGGAAAACAAATTTGTTATGGTACTAACATTGGATTTGTTATGGTCGCTCGATCTAACGACAAGCTGCCCCGACATATACAATCTCTAATGATGCATCAAAAGGGAATTATATACTTAGCTAAGGGTACAAATGATGTTGAAGCTTGCCGATACCGCGTCCCAAGCTCAAACTCCCGCAATGTCGTACACGTGGTTGATAGCTTGGCTTGAATATTGACGCGTTATTAGTTGGCCGGTCACTGCAGATCACGTAGAATAATATTAACTCATTCTATGTTTAATACCAGGGTAATTCTTGCTGATAATCTCAACGTCACGTGTCTCAGACTCTGACACCACGACCTTGTTGCTGAATTCCGCAACACGAGACCTCCACGCCACACACCATGGCGTCTCGCTCCCAACCCGTTCTCGCAAATTCGTAAAGTCAATATTGACTTATTAACTACGTGCATAAGTGATATACTAAACATAATAGATACCCTTAAAAAGATTCATAGAAAACACCGACCTTACCTAACCTTGTTAGTATCTTAAGATATCCATCTTATTGCTTCGTAATTACAATTATTACTTAACCTATACCTATTATAGGTTAGGTAATAATTGTAATTACGAAGCAATAAGATGCTTATCTTAACATACTAAGTAGGTTAGGTAAGGTCGGTGTTTTCTATGAATCTTTTTAAGGGTATCTATTATGTTAAGTATGTCACCTATGCACATATTTAATAAGTCAATATTGACTTATTAAATTTGCGAGAACGGGTTGCTCGCTCCACAACAATGGCTTCTCCTCCCTCTCCCACTAGCGTCCCGCATTCGCCACAGAAATTATTTATCAAGAATAATATTATTTCGCGTAATTGTAGCTGAAATGCTTTAATAAAGACTGGGTTGTAATTCTAGGGAGTTAAATATTATTACTTTCTCGTCTTATGGTAGTAAACAAGAAATGGAGAAGATTTTAGTTTTCTCCATGGCATTCACGCGTGACGGTAAAATTATTACTTGATAACAATTGTAACTAAAAACTCTTGATTTGGAATTATTTGGGAGTTATGTTATCCGTAAATAATTATCACACGGAATACTGATGATTTTAGAGAATCACATTCAATTCTCTAACACACTGGATATAAATGTGTTTAACTAGGTATAATCTGACGAAATACTGGGCTTGGTTTCGTAAGAATTCCAGCATCCTTATACAGATATAATAGTTAGTTCATGTGAACATCACTGTTAGTAAATTTTAGTAACTACAGTAATTAGTATATTTTAATACTAGTTTATAATAATACAATAGTATTGTATTAGTGTTGGAAATTTCCAACAACATTGCACCTTTTCATCTTTCCTGATATGGTAAATTAAAGACTTTCCTGAAACGTTATGCGTGTTAGTAGCTCTACACGGATGTACTCAGCTTATGTAATCTCACTAACCCCTTGTACCTTCTTGCAAATAAATTATTATTATTATTATTATTATTATTATTATTATTATTATTACTATTATTATTATTATTATTATTATTATGACTGCCTGCACCAAATTCCAGGGTTAGGTGCCAAACTGTGACTGTCTGTACCACATACCAGGGTAAGGTGCCGACTAATGACTACCTGTACCACACCCCAGGGTAAGGTGCCGACCAATGACTGTCTGTGATATAATGGGGAGTGCTCGTCTGGCTCTTGGCGGAGGCGGACGTGTTGCCTGTGGGCTCCTGATTGATGGCTGGTGGTAGTTCGTGTTTGTGAGCGGACCTTTGGGGCCGTGGCAGCTGAAGGAATGGCTGCCCCCCTTCCCCCTGTGAAGCGGAGGGATACCATTGGCCTAGAATTTACTGGCCCAGCGTCTTACCCTGCAGTTGAAGTGATCATGATTGATGTGTTGCGGGTGGATGTGGCGTCTGTGTGTGGAGTTCAACTTGTATCGGGGAATCGAGCTGTTGTAAAATTCTGCTCCATGACTGTGCATCATGACTTTATGGACCGTTATGACGGGAGGACATTTACTCTGCCTGAGGGGTGGTGGTTTGGTGGAAGTGTTGGACAGGCGCAGTGAGACTACCTATGTGGTGGTTCATGGTGCTCCCTTTGAGTTTCCAGACTCTCTTCTCAAACGTCACTTTACCCGGTATGGGCGGGTCTTGAGTGTCCGGATGAATGCAGTGTCCTCCGGGCAGTGGAAGGGTATCCCGAATGAGACCCCGCACTGTGGCACTGCTCTTGAAGGACCCCATCCCTTCATCTCTCCTACTTCTGGGCTTCAAGGTACACGTCTTCTATAGGGGTCATTCCCGGACTAGTTTCTGGTGCGGACTCTCGGGCCATCAGGCTGCGGGTTGTGATGCGAGCTGGGTCGGGCCTGTGAACCCCTTCAGGGAGGAGGATTTTCCCCGTTGGCGGTCATCGATGTGGCTGTGGGTGTCAGGGTAGTAGTTAGTGCATCCCCAACTCCCGCACCTAGCTACCCCTGCCCGCCTTGTCTTCAGTCAAGTCTCCAGTTGTGTCTCCTGTGGTGTGTAGTTTCGTGCTCCCGGACGTCGAGGCTGTGCCCCGGCCTGTACTGTGTCTGGCAGCTGTGTCTTCGGCCCGTGTCGACGTGCACGCTGTAATGTCTCCTGCGGTGTATGGTCCTGTTCCCCGGGTTAATGAGGCTGCGATATTGAGTGTACGCTGCTGCATGGAGTTGCACGGTCAACCAGAGGTTCTGCTACAGTGCCTCCTGGCGGGGGTGATAGTTCTGACGACCTGCGACCTCTGTCCAAGCGTTTGCAGCGAGCTTTGAGTCTGTCTCCGCCTCATGGTGAGGCCTGGGCCGACGTCTGGGATTTTGGGGACTCCGGGAGTTCGTCTTCTGTGGATGATGATGTGGGTGAAGATGTTGGAGTGCCTGTGGCTCCTGTGGGCCGTGTTGCAGCGGTGGTGGGATTGTTGCCTGGCCCTGGTCCTGTATCTTCTCCGGCTGCCTCTGCATCCTCGGTTTCTGGATCTTCGATTTAAGAGGTTGTGGCACCGGCCGAGGTTGCAGGAGAGGGTGGGGACCTGGTGCTGGTTCTTAAGAAAGATTCAGTTCCGGCGGCCCCGGTGCCTCTGGCGTCCATGTCTGTTCCTTCTGCACATGTGCCCTTGGTGATGCCGACCGCTGCGCGGCTGCCCTCTGCCCAGCCGTCCATTGTTACTTCGCCCCCTGTGGTGTCGGCCCCTGCACGATCGCCCTCTGTGATTGTGTCCCCTGAGACTCTGCTCGCTATGTTGCCGCCCGGCTTCTGTGCTTCAGTCCCATGTGGTTCCACCTTCTGTACCGAAGAGCTCTGTGCGGCCTCTTCCAGTGACTTCCGCCCCCGTGGTGGAGGGCGCCAAGCTGGATGTTCCTGACTTTATGCATCGACCGCGAGGATCACTTAGTCAACGTTTACACGTGTGTGGAATTGTGGGCTTGGTGGGATGCCTATAGGAAGAAGTACCTATGGCGTCTATATCCGGATAAATATGAGGATGATTAACTGTGTGTGGTTCTTGTTTTGTGTTGCTTTATTTCTTTATTTGTTTTGATGTGTTGTGAGCTAGGAGTTAATTTTTCACGTGTTTCTTGTGCCTGGTTCTTGTTGGGCTATAGTGCTCTGGTGTTTTTTCTTTTCTGACTATTTCATTGTTACCTATGTTTTTGTTACTATTTTGTGATTTGTACGAGTTTTGTTTGTGTGTTTTCTTGTTCTAACGTTTGTTCCTATGTTTCTTGCCTTGACAATGTGATTGATGATGATGCTTTTCTATTGTTGTATTTGCGTTTTTCCAAATAAAATGAAAAAAATGACTTTCTGTACCACATCCCAGAGTAAGGTGCCGGCCAATGACTGTCTGTACCACACCCCAGGGGTAAGGTGCCGACCAATGACTGTCAGTAGGGAGTGTTCGCCTAGCTCTGGGCGGAGGTGGACGTGTCGCCTGTGAGCTCCTGGTTTGCTGACCCGTGGTAGGTTGTGTGTGTGAGCGGACCCTTAGGGCCGTGGCGGCTGCAGGGATGGCGGCCCCCCTCCCCCCTGTGAAGCGGAGAGATACCATTGGCCTAGAATTTACTGGCCCAGCATCTTACCCGGCAGTTGAAGTGGTGATGATCAACATGTTACGGGTGGAAGTGGCGTCTGTGTGCAGCGTTCAACTTGTATCCGAGCATCGAGCTGTTATGAAATTCTGCTCCACGGCTGTGTATCATGACTTTGTGGACCGCTATGACGGGAGAACATTTACTCTGCCTGAGGGTGGTGGTTCGGTGGTAGTGTCGGACAGGTGCAGTGAGACTATCTATGTGGCGGTTCATGGTGCTCCCTTTGAGTTCCCTGACTCTCTTCTCCAGGGTCATTTTACCCGATATGGGCGGGTCTTGAGTGTCCGAATGAATGCAGTCTCCTCCGGGCGGTGGAAGGGTATCCCGAATGGGACCTGCACTGTGGCGCTGCGCTTGAAGGACTCCATCCCTTCGTCTCTCCAGCTTCTGGGCTTCATGGTACGCATGTTCTATGGGGGTCAGCCCCGGACGTGTTTCCGGTGCGGACTCTCAGGCCATCAGGCTGTGGGATGTGATACGAGCTGGGTTGGGCCAGTGAACCTCTTCAGGGAGGAGGACTTTCCCCCGTTGGCAGTCCCGGACCTGTCGGAAGGTGCTGCTGTGGACAGTGTTACTACCCAGTCCTCTGTGGCCCCGTTGCCGGTCTCTGATGCCAGCCTCGATGTGGCTGTGGGTGTCGGAGTGGAAGGAAGTGCATCCCCGGCTCCCGCACCTCAGCCTCCCATGCCTGCCTCGTCTCCAGTCGAGTCACCAGTTGTGTCTCCTGTGGTGTGTGGTCTCGTGACTCCGGACGTCGAGGCTGCGCCTCGGCCTGTACTGTCTCCGGCAGCTGTGTCTTCGACCCGTGTCGACGTGCACACTGTGATGTCTCCTGCGGTGTGTGGTCCTGTTAACCGGGTTGTTGAGGCTGCGATGTTGAGTGATCGTGCACTGCGGGGAGTTGCACGGGCAACCAGCGGTTCTGCTACGGTGCTTTCTAGCGGAGGTGATAGTTCCGACGATCTGTGACCTGTGTCCAAGCGTTCGCGACAAGCTTTGAGTCTGTCTCCGACGTCGGGGAATTTGAGGACTCCGGGAGTTAGTCTTCTGGGGATGATGATGTGTGCGACGCTGTTGGAGTGCCTGCAGCTCCTGTGGGTCGTGTTGCAGCAGTGATGGGTCCTGTGGTGGGGTTGTCGCCTGACCCAGGTCCGGTGTCTTCTCCGGCTGCCTCCGCGTCACCGGTTGCTGGTTCCCTGGGTTGGGAGGTTGTGGCACTGGCCGAGATTGCGAGAGAGGGAGGGGACTTGGTGCCGGTTCTTACAAATGCTTCTGTTCCGGCGGCCTCCGTGCCTCTGGCGTCCATGTCTGTGCCTTCCACGCCTTTGCCCTCTGCTCAGTCATCCTTTGTTACTCCGTCCCCTGTGGTGTCGGCCCCTGCACCATCGCCCTCTGTGCTTGCGTCCCCTGCGACTCCGCCCGCTCAGTTGCCGGCCTGTGTCCAGCCGACTCCTGTGCTTCAGTCCCGTGTGGTTCCACCGTCTGTATCAAAGTCCTCTGTGCGGCCTCTTCCCGTGCCTACCGCCCCCGTGGTGGAGGGAGCCGAGCTGGAGGTTCCTGACTTCATGCATCGACCACGAGGGTTACGTAGTCACGTTAACGCGCCTATGGAAATGTGGGCACAGTGGGATGCCTATCGGAAGAAGTACCCGCGTCGTTACTATCCGGATAAATATGAAGATGATTGACTGTGTGTGTGGTTCTTGCTTTGTGTTGCTTCTTTCTTTCGTTGGTTTATTGAGCTATGTGTTACGGGTTCCTTTTTTTTCCCTGTTTTCTTACCTAGTTCTTGCTGGGTTATAATGCTCTAGTGCTTTTTCTTTTTTTTTGACTATTTCATTGTTACCTATGTGTAAGATTCCATTTTTGTTTATGCTTATTTACGATTTGTTCTCTTATCTGTGTCCTATATACTGTGTTATATGTTCCAATGTTGGTTTGTGCTATACCGATTCTTTATT
The DNA here is from genome assembly GCF_040958095.1 of Procambarus clarkii. Classification (NCBI taxonomy): domain Eukaryota; kingdom Metazoa; phylum Arthropoda; class Malacostraca; order Decapoda; family Cambaridae; genus Procambarus; species Procambarus clarkii. Next base: position 37,148,265 of record NC_091156.1, on the reverse strand, counting down.
TTTTATTTTGATATTTTACTATGTCTTGCAAATGTGTTCTGTTTCCTTTGTTCTATGTACTGTGCTGTGTATTGCTTTGTTGTATTCCCTTGGTAATTTCCTGCATTTTCTTTACTATGTTGCATTACCATATTCTGTTATTGTGTTCTCGATTCTGTGGTGTGTTGTGTAATTTTGTATGTGTATTCCTTGTATATATTTTACCTCTGGTTTTATTGTGCTCCTTGTGCGCTATTGTAATTACTGACGCTTTTGGCACGCCCCATCTGGGTAGTGCTGCTTTTGTTTTTGTGTGTATGTGTTCTAATGAGTTTTATGTTATTCTTTGTTTTCACTTTTGTGTTATGTTGATCGGTGTTACTTGTTATCTGTGTTGTTGTTATTCTGTGTTCTTTGTTACTCTGCTTTACTGTTTATATGGTTACTGTACGCTGTAATTGCTGTTTTAATAATAAAAAAAAATGACTGTCAGTACCACATCCCAGGGTAAGGTGCCGACCAATGACTGTACCACATCCCAGGGTAAGATGCCGACTATAATTAAGTAACCATGTTGATGGTAGTGGGTGTTGTCTATCAGTCTAGATAACACTGCCTTGCGTTCTCTGCTGACGCTAGACAAATCTGTGGTTGATGTTCGTTTGTCTAACTTTGAAAACCTTCACTCTGCGACCTTACCTATTGATGCTGATGCTGTTTAAGATGAGAAAACCTACACATTACCACGCTTGTATTCTCAATAAAACATGTTAATGTTTACGCTTCCTTACATAGTGCACATGTAAAGATTCATTAATTGTTAGGTCCGGTTTTGGTGAGATCGCTGCACAGTTCCCTCGTTCTCACACGTAATGACCAGTAACCCGCACACTATAGATACCAGCCACTAAAATGCGTCCTCCAATTACAGGTTATTGTCCTCTAGAGTTAAGGTTTTTACACTTATTATGGAGTAAACCCCTTTAATTTAAACGTTTTTTCAAGCCTGAAAAACAGCGAGATTTTGGGAAACAACCCGAGTTAATGTTAACAATTATTTAGACGAAGCATTCTACTGTTCTTCCTTAACATAACTTTTGTGCCTCCTTTTTCTCTATGTCAACTTACAGCTGTTTTTTTATTAGCTGTAAAAGATAGACTAAGGTTAATTAGTACACAGAATTGGTATCACTAGATGGAGGAGAGCACTTCATTAGCAGAGTTGGTAACACTGGGGTGTTGACTTGGGTGGAGCCTCAGCCAATGACAGTTCATATGTGTTGCTTGTGTTGGTGTGAGCTGTTGTGCTGCTCCACCTCCCTCCATCAGTGTTACCTTCAGTGTCAGAAGGTGAGCTGTAGTGTATAGACGTATTTAAATTATTTTTCCTCAGGGAAGACTATAGTTAAAGTGTGAAAATAATTTAGGGACTGTATAACTGTTTTAGTAACTTCGTATAACTACAGTCTATTTGCCAAATGCAATAGTTTTGTTGAAAGAGTCAGCAGAGTGTATTTGCTCTGTATTTGTGAAAGATGCTGTGATTGGTGTAATTGTGTAATATGAGTAGATAAATTCACAAATGTTTGTAGTTATTGCCGACGTTGTGAGGAGGGAATATAATGTTGGAGGGACTGTGAGACGAGCAGCTCTTACTTCTCATCGCAAATATGGTTCCTGCACGCTATAAATACTACCTTCCTTGCCATGTTGTATTCTGCTCTTTGTAGAGCAACTCGTTGGTGTTTGGTGTCGTGCAGGAATAGCATAACAGTACAGTGGATGGCACATTTAAATAGAGAGAATGCAATATTGATCCATCTCCATTATGGTTTAAATTGGCTTCTGTGCAGACTTCCAATAACGGTGCGTTGAATTGGCATATTTTTAAGAAATTGCTGGTAACACGCCCCGCCAATGGCAGTGAGTTTACTACATTATTTAATCGTTGAGGTTATCTGGATTTATTGCAGACATTAGGCCACTTCTTAACGTGATTTGTGTATTTAAAATGTATACCACCTCCTTCTTAGTCCGTCGGCTTGTGATTGAAGGTGGACTTTTAAATTTTGTGAAGGTAATATAGCAACTGTGTAGTTGTAAGTAGGCTAAGATTTTACCACCAGGTTATGGCAGTCTTAGTAAAGTTATATTTACACCTAATGTATCGTGCATATCGACCGTTGTAAGATATCTTTAATACATAATTACTAGGTTTAAAGATTAAAAATTATTAGTGCGGCATTTGTGTGATCAGATCAGATATTCCTTAAGTTTTTCGGATTAAAGTGTAAACTTGTATGACATTATTTCAGATTATACTGTGCTTTTGAGTCTTACAGAGGCAGGTGTTGCATGGTTCAGTATGTGGTGTGGTAGGTCTGGTGACTTTAGTTTTCTCTTCCTAAACATCCCCGCCCCAAGAGTGGCGACTGGTGGCGCTGGTTACGCTAGATTCCCTATTCTAAAATATTTTTTTTGAAATGACACTTTAGTTTTTTTGGTAGAGTAGTTCTATTTACACAATTTGAATTGGAAAGTGCAGGAACCGTTGAAGCTTTGATGCCTCCCCGAACTACATAGTCTACACATCTTCCATAATATTCCCCACATAATACCCTTGCCAAGTAATATTGTTCAACCCCCCCCCCCTTTCCCGGGGTCACGAACACACGGGTCATCGGTCGACACAGCCCTGACCACCAGTCGTGTCACCCATGCTCAACCCTTCATCATCCTTGCCATCAGTTTGTAAACATGTTTTACCTCAATGTTGTAATGCCTGACAGACAAGGTATTTTAAAAGAGTTGACCGCCATAACGACCCGTGTAGTTGTACCTAGGAAGATGACTACGAAGCTGGCTAGTGGTCACCGGGTGGAGGCCATGAGCGAGGAGTGGCTGGCCAGGATGGAGGAGGAACAGACGCTCTACAACCATGGTATGATCCGCCTCAGGCCCGGAGGCTATCTCTACCCGACGCTCTTCACCAAATATGCTGACACCATCTACAACTTCAAGGTGTGTTGTCATTGTTACTCTGACCCTTGAATATTGGTTATATACTTGGTCCGAGGGGGAGGGGGGACTGTACTTGGATCCCTCGCCCCTGGTATATATGTGGGTAACAATTGTATACACTTGTTCTCTCTAATGTATACTACAATAAGTCTCTTCAGTTCACTGAAGGTGACGTACTTGTGATGGGAATGCCCAGGTCTGGGACGACCTGGATGTTGGAGTTGGTGTGGACGATGCTTCACAACCCCGACCTCAACAACCAGAGGGCCGACCTGCCCATCTTCATCAGAGCACCGCATATAGAGTATGACATTCTTATTAGTTTATCAGTGTGATTGTTTTCGTAACGCCTGGGATCAGTGGTATAATTATTGTAGTCTGATTGTGCCTAGTAAATCGGTAGGATTTTTTTATTTTTAATTAGTGCTTAGCTCATTAAAGTTCTCAGAGCCCCGATTTAGATAGCTTTTCTATGGCAACTACTTTATTGTAATGATAGTTCAAAAAGTGGCAGTAAATTCGCAAATTTGTGGACGTACCTTAGACAAAAATTCTTGTAATTTTGAAGACCAGATAATATTAGCAAAGATCTTACTAATGTTCTTAAATATTTCTCTTAAATAATTTTTAACTATTTTATATCTCGGCAAAAAAAATGGCATTATTTTTGTAATTTTTGGATGAAATTTCATAAACCTGTTACACTGCTGCTTAACATTGCACCGGATGTGGATAAAATGATGTTGGCTGCTCAAGATATTTTAATCAGACCGGGTGCCGGTATATCTTTTGGCATTTCCTGTGTTAGTACTTTACGTTCTTAGACTAGACGTAAGTTGGTTTGTTCAACGGTTGTTCAGATTAGTGCATGCATTTTTTTTTTTTTGGGGGGGGGGGCGGGGAGGGGAATTATCTGGGGACATAATGGTTATTAAGACTATATATAACTTGGGAGGGGTCAAGACGCATTTTTTTGCGAGAGTTTGTACTTTTCTGTAATACGGCCTCGCCCCAGCTTGATTGTGAAATTAGATAATGCATTAGGCTCAAATACCGGTTACCTTCTACTTAAGTCTTGTTTCACTGCATCATTTCTTCCGCCTCTAGAGTTGTGTGAACCTTGTTGCTTATTGTTATTAGTGGGGAAAAAGGGGGTTGGGGATTGTAAATTCATTAAAAGATTTCTATTTAAGGCGGTGCTGGGCGAAGAGATTTTTTATAAAATGTTTGGTGGACAGAGGGCCTGGCGGACTAAATACTAGTGGTTGCCAAAAATAAATTTAACCTATAAATAACTTGCCGGCATAAATTTTTGATACGTTACTACTGGTTGGGATGCTTACCCTGGCTACACTGTTAAATGCATTTATAAAGTCACTTGAGCCTATTATCTTAGGCTAAAGCGACTAACTAAATTGTACCAATGTTGGTATATATACCAAATGGGTATTTGTACCAGTTATCTTCATGATTGGTCAAAATTCTTTGGCTCCATATTGTAATTACATAAATTAGGGTCTTGTGTGTGAAACAATCGCTTCGGATGTCTTGTGTAAATATTTCTCTCCTAACACTGTGTGTGTGTGTGTGTGTGTGTGTGTGAGCAAAATTAATGACTCGGGTGATTAGTTCTCTTAATCATTGTTGGATAATCCTGTTTACCATTGATGCCAAACTGTCCTAAATTTACTTTTCACTCGCACACTACATTGTTTACAGTAAATGGTTCTTTTGACAAACACATCCCTCCCTGTATTGGGAGTACTTACAGGAAGGATGAGGACAATAGCAAATGTAGACGTACAACTTGATAAGAAAAGTAGGAATCGATACTATTGAATTTAGAAAAACAAATTTTCTACTTTAGTTGCTAAGACGACTAACCTTTCCTAGATCTATTACAGGCAACATATGTTTAATTAAGTAAATGTGCTATACTAGGCATTGGAATATTTTTAAATATTTTCGGACTAAAAAGTGACTAATGGAAAAAATCTACCTAATTGCTTAGAACGTCAATCTTTGTAATATGGTGCACATGGTTTTTGTACGTATCTTAATAGGAGAATGGGTTGGACACAATAAAAAGTATAAGGTCTGATATTCTGTGGCAGAATATAGGGCATGGGTATAGGTCATATTAGTTGTAAAGTGAAGCCTAATATTGTTTTAAGATGGTGATAGTTTTGTGACAATTAGCTTTTGGTATAAATGTCTACGTAACCTAGTTTGCGCACTTAATTCGTGCTCGACTGTGAAGTTGTTGCCCTCAACAGTTAAGTTTAAAAAAAATCATGTGATTAGTTAAGAACCATTCGGGTATCAGTTGCAATGTATGAAGGATCCTATATTTGTGCTGCTGGATGTGTTTATATAAAATGTTACCAGAACTTATCGCATAACTGATGAATGGTTTAAGAAACGACTTAAATGTATTAAATGTATTAATTCTGAAGCAATAAATTCCAGTTCTGGTAAAGTTTAGCAATTGTAGTAATAACATTCCAGCTTTGACATGATGCTTGGCAGCAAGACCATAAGAAGCACTGAGAATCCTCAGCAGATGACAGAAATGTTTCGTCAAATGTGTCCAGGGAAGAAGGTAGAAGACGGAGTGTTTCTGCAGATTAGCGAAGCTTTACCTGCTCCTAGAGTGATGAAGACCCACCTGCCCAGCACCCTCCTGCCGCTTAACCTTCCTCTAACCACGAAGGTCAGAGTTGGCTACTGTAATCTAATGGTTTTATGGGAATAAAACGGTTTGATTTGCCATCACTGCTTCATGGAGCATACAGGAAAATCTGCGACTGTTTGTAATCAAACGATTAAGATGTTAGTTTAAATGGGTACAAAGGATAAAATGTTCAGTAAAATGTCATCTAATTCAGCAGTTCCTAATGCTTCATTTTAAGTTTAATGTTTCAATCTAAATATTGGCAAGACTGTTTCCTTAAATAACGATCTAATTTTAAATGTGGGAGCTGTGTAGTGGACATGAATTGACCTTCCTTTCCTTCCTTGAGCCCCTACTACCTTTGGTTTACCTGTTGGCAGGTTTTCCAATACCCCCCACCATCCCTGTCTGGTCCATTGTTGCCGTGAGGGGGGATTTTGGTGGGCGGCTGCCGCCGGAGTGTAATACTCATTGGGACAGTCCTCTATCCTTTTGTGGCCTTGTGCTCCTGCTGTTATCCTCACGAATTCTGCAGGGCGACTTTTCCTTTTCCTTATGTTTCGTTTTTCTCCCTCTTCTCCTTTCCAATTATTTGCTGCAGACTTTTTGCCTGTTTTGACTATTCTTCTTGGCCTTCTTTTGATTTGTCGCCCAAGTTTTTGAGGCATACTCTTGCACCCGTTGAATTGTGGTAGCCACGTCGCGAGCTAGGGTATGCTTTCATTGTCAATCCTTCTTTCGTCGCTGAACCTGATCTTGACACTGACGGTTCTTAAGGTGGTGTTTTCGAAGTGTGTACTCGTGACGCACCCCTAGAGGGCCCCCGGCAAGATTGGCAACATGTCTCTTGTTGGGGGTCCTGCCTCTAATTGTGGGTGTGGGGGCACATTCGTGAATGAATATCTTTACTCTAGCTTTGTCACATTCAGCTTCTCTTCTACCTTCTCAAGCTCGTGGGAGTGGGCGACCAAGCCCCGACTCAGATTGTTGGAAGACCGGGCTCTGTAGGCTCCAGCTGCATTGTGCCCCGACCTTGCTCCTCCTTTGACCCTCCTTATTACTCCCTTTGACTCCACTTCCTCCTCTGTAGTTGGGTCGGGCCACAAGCCTACAGTGGGAACCACCCCATCCCCCTTTCTTGCTTGCTTTCTAACTTGCTGATATATTACCGTGGTATCGAGTCTGAACATGCCATGAAAGTTGAAACTGGAGTTCAGGATCTTGGGGTACTTGAAATCTTCTTAACGTATATGGCTGCTCCCCCTCCTTGTCTACCATGAGAAATGGTAAGTCAGTTTGATATTCGGCTAATAGTTCTGTTTTCTACATTCATCCTTGTTTCGTAAAGTGCAAAATTATCTAGTTTGTTCAGATAAGAGCACTTAAATAGCATATTCAGTTTTTTACACTTAAGGTATATTATACGAACAGTTAAGTGTTTTATTTTGAAGCTGCTCTTCTTCCATGTACGTTTTGCCAATTAATCCCCCCCCCCCCCCCCACCAGCACAAAAGTTTACTGCCCCCTTCATGTCAATTCCCATACCACTAACTATTAAGTGTAACCAAAAACAAACCCCTCCAACCATGTTTCCAACGAGTTGGCAGTCGCAACAACCCCAGTTCTAGATAAATGCACCCAATCCCAAGCATACATTCCATTTCTTTAAGTGTTCAGGTACCAATGAATGATATTGCATTTGATTTAAAATGTCAGGTCGGTAATTGACAGTCCTCGACAACCATAAATTTCGAACTCCCTTACTTGGAAGAATGCCACATATGATTGGGAGTCATCCCTTGCTCCTAACTAATTATATGGCGATCTTTAACCTCTGTATCGGTTCCTAACTCATCCTACAACACTTCCACCTGCACTCATAAAAATGAGTTTCCATCTCCATCCATATCATCATACTTGTTTACTATATCCCTGCTAAGTATACTATATTTACTACTATCCCTGGATAGTAAACCCCTAATTAACCTGTTCCTCCTCCTGACACAAGGCTCTATCCAAATACCTTGCCTGGGAATCTCTCACAACCAAAATTCACTTGGCTGCTACTTTTACTTGGTGAGCAGCTTGAGGGACCGGCGCCATTTTGTTGTCTTGCCTCTCAGGCAAACTGCTGGCTCCCTACAGCACTTTTAGCTCTTTTGCTGTGTTGGAAGGAAGTTTTAGAACATGGGTAGGAAGCCTTGCCAGTCTCTTCTTAAGACCCCCTGTCCTTTACGACATTGAAAGGAAATGTCTCATCCTGCGTTTCGTCTTGACATTGTTTCAGCTGTCAGACTTCCTCCTGTAGGAAATCTGTCTTAAAGATCTCCGCGTAGATTCAACAGTTCCTTAACTACACCTCTGCCATAGGTGTTGGAAATTTGGACATGTCACTAGAGCATCACAAGAGGTAGTGTCCCTGTGTGGAGATCTAGGCCATTAAAAGATCAAATGTTTTTCTCTCCAGTCTCGCTCCATGACTTGCGGTGACGCCAACCCTTCCTTCTTGCGCTCATACATTAAGAATTTAAGAAAGCCTTTCTCAACACTAAACATTGTGATCAGATTTTTTCCCCTGGAGCAAGATGCAAAGGTAAATATCTCGACTCTTTCTGACATGACTTGAGCTAGTGTTGCATCACTTTTCTACTCCACCACTCGTCCCCCTTTCTAGCTTCCACAACTGTAGCCAGGCCTTAAACCAAAATATCTTCACTAACTCCGTTTTACGATCCTCCCCATTCTGACCGCAGAATCTTCCTCGCGGTTCCCTACCAATCTTCTCCTGCCGTTTAGTTCATTATTTCTCCATCCTCCCTCTTCTCTCCGCTGCAGCATTCCCTTCCTAATCCCATGTCTATTCTCGGCCCTCATTTTTATTTCGCAGTTTCACAACACGTGCCCGATGTCATCCTCCTGCCGGTCATCTCCGTGTTCTCTAAAGATCTTCCTCTCCTATAGAGACTGTGGAGGCTATCACACAGTACATGTCTCCTGGTACTTGTACATGTCAGAAGCGTAAACCTGGATCCTGTCTTCGTTCCCAACTGGTCAGAAGCAGTATGTCGATCCCCCTACTTTCTACTTTTAGCTTTGTCCCAGTTTCTCCTGCCATCTGTGGTGGAGTTAACTCTTCCCCACTGGAGATGCCCACACAATAGTTCTCCATCTGACGCTTTCTTTGATGAAATATATCCCACTCTTCTCTTTATTCTTCTCTTTATCTTGTATTTATTTGGCTTCCATGCGGTGGGTTCTTGACCTCGATAACATTTTCCCATCCTTGTAACATTTTTCACCCTTCCTAGGTGAGTTTGTTACCGCTGATCTGGATCTTTCATTTTTTCATAGTCTCGGGACACGCGGAAGTGTTCCTTGCTGGAAATCGGACTGCTCGGTGTGTGCTGTAAGCGTGCAGCCTAGAAGAATCGCCAGCGCCAATAAACGCAGACTCTCGTATTTGATTTTGCTAAAGAGTACAGTGGCCTATGGGGCCATCAGTGTGGCCAAGCAGAAGTTTGAAATCTTCATTAATTATGATTGACACTGCTATCCCCAGATCTAAAAAATTGCCTAATATCAGTAAGTTTGTTCTAGATTTTTCCAGTATTTCATCTCCGAGGTTCTGTAGTGGCAGATCAGATGTCGGTCGCGACCGAACTAGGTTCACACTTTTCGGCTGTTGACCGTTTCATTTATTCCTCCCTCTGTCCTTTTTCGGAATCCCTATCTTGAATCTTGTCGCTTTGCCCGTTTTGCATACATCTCCAGCTATCCCAAGAATTTCTCTCTCCTGCAACTCGTCTACTCTGATCGTCTTCTGTTCTATGGCAGCTGCCTCTGATGACACAGACGCTATGGCATCTCCCTCCATGCACAGTTTATTGGCCGAATAATTATAACCGTATCTGGGGGAAGGGAAGGGTCGGGTCGAGAAGGGTCGTCAGTTCCCGGGGAGTGACTTCAAGCAGGTGGTGTTCCTTGTCAGAAATCAGGTTCACTTGGGACGAGGGTACCCCCAAAGCAGTGTTCTCAGCACTTTATTTTTCCTGGTTGCCTTCAATGGTATTCTTTCCAGCCTTTCTTCTAGGCATTTCTCCACTTTCTATGTTGATCTTGCCCCTCTGCTATGGAATTGAAGCAGTCATCCTGGGGCCATCATTTATGGCTCGAGTTTTCTGCTACAGATGTGTAAAGGTTAAGACTTTTAATAGGAAGAAAGTTTCCCGTCCTTCGTTTTTGCGTTATTGCAGTCCTCTTTGTATACAGTTTAACTTTCGCGGTTAATATTTGACAAGATTGTCTTGGTGGCCTCCCGTCTCTTGCCTCGCAGTTGAATGTTTTAAGGCCTTTAACTTAGTCTTGTCCAATACTACTTGGAGAGATGTGCTACTCTATTTACATTCCTCTCGCATGCTGTCGAAACTCGGTTATGACTCTGGTTTACTAGTCTGATTCTCCTTCAACTCCTCGTCTTGATGATCTTCACCATACTAGGTTACACCTCGGCTCTGGTGTTTGGGCCGGTACGGGGTCGTTAGACTCCTGACCCTGTGTGTTTTACTGGCATCCTGGCTTTAAAAGATCGTAGTGATCCCTACTGTCCATGCTACCTTGCGCGGTCCCTACAACAGTCACACTCGCTTGTGTTGTGCTTTGATAGTTGCCTCTTCCGTAGGCCCCTGTTCCTCTTGACCTTTTAATCGTTTTCTCTCCCTTGCAAGATATTGTTAGTTGCCAATATTTGTGTCGGTCCATCCTAGCCCCCATTGAGAGGTCACCATTACAAATCTTTGCAAAACCTAGACTAGCATTGCAAAGGCTTCTACTCCCTCCTACAATTGTGATTTTTTTTCTCTCTCTCCTCTCCTCTCCACACTTTTCACAACTGCTACATTGCAATCTTCACAGATGGGTCCAAGTCAGCCGACGGTACAAGCTACTGTTGTATTTCTTGATCACAACTGTTGCCTTTCCCTGGAGACCAGCATCTTCCCGACAGAACTTTGCCATTTTGTATGCTCGATTACTTTCTCAATGTCTACATTGCTTTGTCATTGTAGTGAGTCTCGCAGTGCCCTCCTGGCTCTTGACATTTTAATGGTCCATCCTGTGGTAGTAGAAATTCCAGTGTGTTTATCTCCAGCAAATTTAAAATGGTTTAATTTTGCATTGGTACCAGCCATATTAGTTTTCCTAATGATCCTGCAAATTCTTCTTCTGAGGAGTCTTATCTGCACTGGGTCAATTTCCCGCACAGGCTTTCCTTGATTTTTACAAAGTCATTAATTCGTCAGTGTCCGATTACAGGGTCGTCGGTCATGTTATTGGTAACACTGAATGCTCTTAAGGGTAGTCTGTCTTTTGCACCACCGTAACTGGCGGTGGGGAAACGGCTCTGGCCAGGTTACGTATTAGCTGTATAAGTGTTTTCCCGGGCACTCGATGGAGTGCCGCCCTGCTCCTTATTGCCCCGAACTGCATTGTCCCTTTTACGGTTGTGCATATCCTTGCTGAACGTCGTAACTTCTAGGATGCTTGTGTTGTTTCTTGCCTGCCACTCGTAGTAATTTGTCCCATCATATAATCCTTACCCTGCAAACTCACAACATAATGGTCTCTATTGATCAAATGTTATTTGATCAATGGTCTTTATTGATCAAATGTTGTTATAAACTTGAAAAATGTGGATAGATACTTTTCAGTGCAGTGAGGTGTGTTTGTCATTTTGTAGTAGACCGTTACCGTTCTAGATCGGAATGTCCTCCTAAAGCTATGTGCCTCAAAAATGGTGATGTCCACTGTACATCTATTGTTCATGTTAACACTTGTATAGTGCATACATGGTCCAGAAGCTATCATTGTCATAGGGAAGTTGCAGGGGGGGGGGGGGGGGTGATAGTACTTACAATCGTGTATTGCATATATGGATATCTATAGAGCTATTGTGTATATATGTAAAAATATATATTACACAATTGAACACATATCTAGGGATACACGTTTGATAAGATTAGATTTGAGACATAAGTGGGAATACTTATGTTACTTTAAGAAGTCTTAAAGCTTGCTAAATGTAACTTGACCCATGAGAGCTTTTACTTGTATAAACCTAATTAAGGTCTAGTTATGACTGTTCTTTCGCTGGCCATCATAAGAGATGGCTCCAGCTGAACTTCCAGTCGCTCTACATTGGACAAAAGAGCTATGACCAGATTTTACTTTTGGGTTCGGAAGGGAGCCCGTGTTCAATAGTAGTTACCTTTAATAACTCCTATTAAACCATGGTGTAGTTAAGTCTTGGTTGGATATATATTTTAAATTATTTTTTGAAAAATAAATTTACATCTTTAACCCTAAATTTCAATCATGGTTATTTGATGGTTTTTCAGGTGGTGTACATTGCTAGAGATCCCAAGGACGTGGTTGTATCGCTATTCTATCACTTCTGTAACGTAAAGTTCCACAACTATACTGGCACCTTCGACAACTTCGTCAAACATTTCATGAACAATGATTGTAAGTAAATCAGTTGTGGTGTTTGAGAAGCCTCGACAAGGTGGCACAAATTAAATGCTCGGATAAAGCTAACACGATCAGAACGTAATATTTAAGGTGTAAAAAATACAATTCATGCGACTTGTTATATCATTGCCAACACATTAGTACAGATTTAACAAAGTGTAGCACCACATGAGGACAATTGGTATGCTAAAAGTTCCCCCCACACGGTCATTTAGTATCCACGACTCCACAACTTGTGTATTTGGCAGCTGCCAGTTAACTATAGGTGCAAGTTATAATTTGTTTCCATCCAGGGCATAACTTCGTAAATTGTTACGGTTGTTAGTGCTTGTATTTGGATGTTTTAAATATTAATCTTTCCCTTCTCTTGCTGAATGGTAACTTTAGTGTTGAAGAGGCTTCTATACTGGGCTATAGGTCTGGTGGGTTACTAGACACTTGATAGTCTGTTTGGACAAATTGCCAGATGGATTAGAAGCTGACCTTGAAGTAGTCTATTGCCTGGTACCGCCAATGTATATGCTAGTTTACTTCTGGTTTACAACTTTGGTGTCGTAGTACGTCGGCAGTTTAATTGCTGCTCCTACTCGATTTACTGGTATACTTGGACTTGTGGTTAAGCAGGCATAACATCGGCACATATGGAATCTGGTGACGTCTACTTAGTTACTGACCGGACCTATTATCTTACTTAGACCTGTGTTCTGCATCAGGTCATGTACCCCCATGGTGGATCCCATGGTGGGCCTTACCAGCTATGCAGCAAAACTTGGAATTTTGGACTCGTAATTTCCCTAAAATCGCAAACCGGGGGCTTTTCAAACACTTGAGAAACCCCTTTCCCAATCATACTTTCTGCCAAACGTGTTGGTCAATATCATCTTGGTCACATCACCGATGACCTCGGATGCGAGTCACATCTGATACACAACGAGGCTGCCTCTTCCGAACATGTGTTCCTTATACAGTGTCTTTTCTCACTCAAATTTTTGGTAATCAGCCTACGATCACGCAAATTGGAGCCAGGCACGATCCTCGATAGCAGGGTCACTGTGATGAGGAAATGGTGATAACACCGCGATAACAGGGGTGGTGATGACAGAGGCACGGCTGCCACCACCAAACACGTCTTGCTCTCACATCGCCGGTCCTAGACTGCCTTTTGGCGGCCTAGGGGACTGGCAAGGACGCCCCCCCCCCCACCTTGCCATGACCAATTAGAGCAAAGCAGGCGAGCCTACGATGCCACTTCCAAACACGGACGTTCCCGCCCAAAAGTCAAGAGGCTGACATCCCTCGACGAATGAAGTCCTTGGCCTTGTGGCATCTCGTGACGTCACACAGGGTGGGGGGAGGCCTAGGAGGATGACGACTTCACACCGCACAGGATTGGGGGGGGGAGGCGACGCTCCGCTGAAACCGTTGGCTGTCAGTTTAAAACCTCCCTCTAAACATTTCTCGGTTAAACCTGTTAAATCTTGTAACTCTTCCCACAGATCAGTTGGACTTTCATGTAGTCCAAATACAGCCCTCACTTTGGGGTTTGTGCAGGCCTTCACATACGGGCATGTAGTGTGAGAACTTCTTTTCTCTAGAGTGCAGCACACTCTGGCCTAATCTAGAAAAACTAGCAGAGGAAATTCAGTCCCTCACACTGGGTAGTGTTGGCGAGGAAGTGTGATGTTCATAGTATTCTCTACTGAAAGCACTTGGCTGACAAAGTAAAGATGTGTTGATGGGTTGGGCGTTTGATTAGTACTTCAAATGGTGGCAGAATCTTGCCAGTCTGTTAAATATCATCCTCGGACATGTTCTGTTCTGTATTCGGTATTTCCTTCTTTATTGGAAGGAAAGCGTGTAAATGTTATAAGTAGGCGAATCCAGCTCTGTGTGTGTGTGTGTGTGTGTGTGTGTGTGTGTGTGTGTGTGTGTGTGTGTGTACTCACCTATATGTACTCACCTATATGTGCTTGCAGGATCGAGCATTGACTCTTGGATCCCGCCTTTCGAGCATCGGTTGTTTACAGCAATGACTCCTGTCCCATTTCCCTATCATACCTGGTTTTAAAATTATGAATAGTATTTGCTTCCACAACCTGTTCCTGAAGTGCATTCCATTTCCCCACTACTCTCACGCTAAAAGAAAACTTCCTTACATCTCTGTGACTCATCTGAGTTTCAAGCTTCCATCCATGTCCTCTCGTTCTGTTACTATTCCGTGTGAACATTTCGTCTATGTCCACTCTGTCAATTCCTCTGAGTATCTTATACGTTCCTATCATGTCCCCCCTCTCCCTTCTTCTTTCTAGTGTCGTAAGGCACAGTTCCCTCAGGCGCTCTTCATACCCCATCCCTCGTAGCTCTGGGACGAGTCTCGTTGCAAACCTCTGAACCTTTTCCAGTTTCATTATATGCTTCTTCAGATGGGGACTCCATGATGAGGCGGCATACTCTAAGACTGGCCTTACGTAGGCAGTGTAAAGCGCCCTAAATGCCTCCTTACTTAGGTTTCTGAATGATGTTCTAACTTTTGCCAGTGTAGAGTACGCTGCTGTCGTTATCCTATTAATATGTGCCTCAGTGTGTGTGTGTGTGTGTGTGTGTGTGTGTGTGTGTGTGTGTGTGTGTGTGTACGTGTGTGTGTGTACGTGTGTGTGTGTGTGTACGTACGCACGTACGTACGTACTCGACTAGTTGTGCTTGGGGGGGGGGGGGGGGGTTGAGCTTTGGCTTTTTCGTCCCACCTCTCTACAGTCAATCTGCTCTTGAACAGATTCCCGAGCTTCTGAAGCGCCCTCATATCTACATTTGAGGTTGTATATGGAGTCGACCTCCACCACATTCTAGTGCATTCCCTTTACCAACTACTGATACTAAAAGTTCTTTCTCAGTCTGTGGCTCATTTGGGTACTTGGCTTCCACCTGTCCCCCTTGTGAGTGTACCACCAGTTTTAAAAAAATATATCCTTGTCTACCATGTAAATTCCCTCGAATTTTGTATGTACTGATCACGTGTCCCAGAGCTCTTTAGTCTTCCATCTACGTGAAGTGCAGTTCCCTCACCCTTTCCTCGTAACTTGTGCCTCTTGGTTCTGGGACTAACCTAGTGGCATACCTCAACCTTTTCAATCTTCGTCTTGTGCTTGACAAGGCACGGGCTTCATGGTGGAACAGCATACTGTGTTCAGGTTTGAGTGTTGTAGGTGGATACCTTCTGTGTTTGGACAAATGGGATCAGGCTGCTCTAGCCAGTTAGTGTAGGTGGTTAGTATTGGCCACAAGTGCAAGTACTTTGTTTTTTCTTGACAGTTTAGTTGCAGTTCTCCTCGGTAGTAGTGTAATAGTGTACGATACCGAGGTCTGCAATAACTGTGTCATCTTGAAATTTTAACTTCTAAATAATTATCAAATATTAATGTTCTTTAGCCAATTGCTTCAGTATCGGAAATAACTGCATTTCATATAGCTTATTATACAAGTATATTTTGGAGATAACTATATGTTGCGAAATTTAAAGGTTTAACCTTTTATTTACCCATGTAAGACATTGAGTTAAATGTAGTTCGTATCTGCAGTGTTGTACTGTCCCTACTGGCCCAACCTGATGATGGCCTGGGGGCAAAAGGATGAGACCTTTTTGCACTTTGTTTTATGAAGACTTTAAAGCTGACATAAAGAAGGAACTTGGAAAACTGAATGAGTTCTTGGGCACCAACCTCTTCCAACAGCAGCTTGATAATGTAAGTGTCATGATTACTCCTCCTATTAATGATTTCACATCTCGATGTTAACTCACGGTTTTAGGGGGTAGCTCACGGTATAAGGGATGATGGCCTAAGTTGACTCTCAGAACTAGTCTGGAGTAAATATTTTATCCCACTTACCGACTGGTGGGATGGGGGGGGGGGAGGGAGGTGTTGTCCCAGGGCTGTCCTGGGACCTATTTAACAATATATATATTTATGGTGAAATTGATACATCATTATTTGCTAATGTTCAAACTATAAAAATCGGGCAGAACACGAATTGTGAACACAAAGGACAAAAGACTACCTAAGGTTTAAAAATCTACGGAAGACTGGCAGAGGGAGTTGATACATTGAAGAAACAAATGGAGGGTTGTAGAGTGAAATATCAATCGCTCATTGGAGCTTTGAAAGTGTATTGACGATTAAAATAAGTGCATCTTTAGTTACAGATTAAAGTGATGTGATGGAAGTATGTGAATGGTGGAGTGGGAGTAGAGTAATAAACCTCGTATGAATATAAAGTAAAATATACTGCACATTACTCATTGGTTTAGCTTAGAATCTGGAGACCTGGGTAAGACACGACACGGACTGTGTACTCGCCTAGTTGTACTCGCCTAGTTGTACTCGCCTAGTTGTACTCGCCTAGTTGTACTCGCCTAGTTGTACTCGCCTAGTTGTACTCGCCTAGTTGTACTCGCCTAGTTGTACTCGCCTAGTTGTACTCGCCTAGTTGTACTCGCCTAGTTGTGTCTGCAGGATCGAGCATTGACTCTTGGATCCAGCCTTTCGAGCATCGGTTGCTTACCACAATGACTCCTGTCCCCTTTCCCTATCATACCTGGTTTTAAAATTATAGCATTTGCTTCCACAACTTGTTCCTGAAGTGCATTTCATTTCCCCACTACTCTCACGCTAAAAGAAAACTTCCTAACATCTGTGACTCTTCAGAGTTAAAAGCTTCCATCCATGTCCCCTCATTCTGTTATTATTCCGTGTGAACATTTAGTCTGTCCCCTCTGTCAATCCCTCTGAGTATTTTATACGTTCCTATCATGTCCCCCCCACCACCTCTCCCTTCTTTCTAGTGTCGTAAGGCACAGTTCCCTCAGGCGCTCCTCATACCCCATCCCTCGTATCTCTGGGAAGAGTCTCGTTGCAAACCTCTGACCCTTTTCCAGTTTCATTATATGCTTCTTCAGATGGGGACTCCATGATGAGGTGGCATACTCTGACTGGCATCGCTTAGGCAGTGTAAAGCGCCCTAAATTCCTCCTTCTTGATATGATTTCGGGGCTTTAGTGTCCCCGCGGCCCGGTCCTCGACCAGGCCTCCACCCTCAGGAAGCAGCCCGTGACAGCCGACTAACACCCAGGTACCTATATTACTGCTAGGTAACAGGGGCATAGGGTGAAAGAAACTCTGCCCATTGTTTCTCGCCGGCGCCTGGGATCGAACCCAGGACCACAGGATCACAAATCAAGTGTGCTGTCTGCTTGGCCAACCGGCTACCAATCTCTGGCTTCGGCTCAGTTGACTACTATTGTGCCTAAGGAGCCGACCGGCTCCTTACTTAGGTTTCTGAATGATGTTCTAACTTTTGCCAGTGTAGAGTACGCTGCTGTCGTTATCCTATTTGTGCCTCGGGAGATAGGTTAGTTGTTGCGTCCACACTCAGGTCTCTTTCGCGCGTCGTCACAGGTAGGCTGTTCCCCCTTCATTGTGTACTGTCCCTTTGGTCTCCTATCTCCTAGTCCCATTTCCATAACTTTACATTTGCTTGTGTTGAATTCCAGTAGCCATTTCTCTGACCATCTCTGCAACCTGTTCAGGTCCTCTTGGAGGATCCTGCAATCCTCATGTCACAACTCTTCTCATCAACTTTGTGTCTTCCGCAAACATCGACATGTAGGACTCTACGCCTGTAAACATGTCGTTAACATATACAAGAAATAGAATTGGTCCCAGCACCGATCCTTGTGGTACTCCACTTGTTGCTGTTCGCCAGTCCGACTTCTCGCCCCCTTACTGTAACTTTTGGTTCCTTCCTGTTAGGTAGTTCCATATCCATGCTAGGACCTTCCCCCCCCCCCACCCCCACCTGCCTCTCGAGCTTGAACAGCAGTCTCATGTGGGTACTGTATGAAGGCTTTTTGGCAGTCCAGAAATATGCAGTCTGCCCAACCATCTGTCCTGTTTTATCCTCGTTACTTTATCATAGAATTCCAGAAGATTTGTTAGGCACAATTTCCTTGTCCAGAACCCATGTTGATGTTTGTTCACAAACCTAATGTTCTCCAGGTGTGCAACCAGTCGTAGCCTAATTATTCTTTCTAGTATTTTACAGGGGATGCTTGTCAATGATACAGGCCTATAGTCAAGTGCCTCCACCCTATCGCCTTTCATGAAGATCGGCACGACATTTGCCTTTTTCCAGCAACTGGGCAATTCTCCCGACATAAGTGACTCATTAAAGATCATTGCCAGAGGCACGCTGAGGGCCTGCGCTGCTTCTTTTAGTATCCACGGTGATACTTTCTCTGGTCCAACTGCTTAGTTGACAACTCTAGATGCAACTAGTCTCATTACCTCCTCTGCTGTCGCCTCCTATATCTGATCGTCTTTCATCTAGGGTAACCCCTTCCAACAATGGGAGCTGGTCAGGCTCGGTAGTAAACACTCCATGGAAACTGG
Organism: Procambarus clarkii; assembly: GCF_040958095.1. Lineage (NCBI taxonomy): Eukaryota > Metazoa > Arthropoda > Malacostraca > Decapoda > Cambaridae > Procambarus > Procambarus clarkii. The sequence continues at coordinate 37,129,623 of NC_091156.1, read as the reverse complement.
CATTCAGTGCCTTTCACATTTCCTTGTCACTTTCAGTATATGTTCCCTCTGTCTTCCTTAGTGTTGTCACTTGGTCGTTCACCGACATTTTTCTTATGACTGTAGTAACTTGGGTTGTTTTTTCGCTTTGATTGCAATATCGTTCTCATAGTCCCTTTCCGATGTTCTTGTTTTAATGTAATCGTTCCTAGCTCTGCATCTGATCCTATTTTCCTCTGTCCTTTGTCTTCTGTACTTCCTCCACTCCCACCTGCTGGCCATTTTTGCTTCCTGACACTGTCTATTAAACCATGGGTTATTATATTCCTACTTATTTTTTTTCCCCTTTACTGTTGGTATAAATCTCTCTTCGGCCTCCTGTCATTTCTGTATGACTAGGTCCATCATATCTTGGACTGTTTTTCCTCAAATTTCTTCCTCCCACTGCACACATCTTCCATCCCACTCCCAGATAGTCCGTTATCCTCTTATAGTCCCCTTTCCTGTAGTCGACTCCTTATCCAGATCTCTTGTCCCATGGTCATAAGTTTGAGTTCCATCATGTAGTCAGACTAGGACACAATGGTCACTGGTCCCTAGAGGTATTTCATGCTCTAAATTCTCTCTTCTACGTCCTGGGTGAAAATCAGGTCTAATAGGCTCGGTGCATCTCCTCCTTTCCCTTGTCTTCCTTCACATGTTAGAAAATTCCTGTCTATAACATCTACTAATTTTGCTCCCCACGTTTCGTCCCCTCGATGGGGATTCCTTGATTCCCAATTTCTCTCGATGATTTAGGTCCCCAATGATCAGCAGTTTCGCTCTCATTCTGTGGGCTAGTGTTGCTGCCTTCTTCAGTTCATCTATACATTCATACATACATGTCTTTTTTTTTTTTTTTTTTTTTTACGGTCAGTAGCAGCTGTTTACCTAGCAGTAAATAGTACCTGGGAGTTAAACAGCACATGAGGGTGAAAAACTCTGCCCATTTTTCTGCCATCGCCGGGGATCAATCCCAGTTCCCTAAGATAATCCAAAGTGCTGTCCACTTGGGTGTCTGGCCCCATGGGGAAAGGGGGACGGTTGTCATTATGTATTCACCTAGTTGTGCTTGCCGGTGGGGGGGGGGGGGGGTTGAGCCCTGCTCTTTTGGCCCGCCATTCAACTGTCACAAACTTACTTTTTTTTTCCCCCCACACCACACAGAGGAAGCACCCCGTAGCACCTGTCTAACTCCCAGGAACCTATTTACTGCTAGATGACACGAGCATTGGGGTGAAGGAACTGTCCATTGTTTTTTCGCCGGCGCCGGGAATAGAGCCCTGGACCACGGGGTCCTGGGCTCGATCACGCATCCAGCGTTCTGTCTAGTCAGCCACTGACCCCACACATCAGTGTGTGTGTGTGTGTGTGTGGGGGGGGGGGATATCTAGGTATTCACCTAGTTGTGCTTGTGGGGGTTAAGCTCTGCTCTTTCGGCTTGCCTCTCAACTGTCGATAAACTGTTTCTACTAATAATTTTTTTCCCCACACCACCAGGAAGTGGCCAGTGACAGCTAGGTAACTCCCAGATACCTATTTACTATTGGGTAACGGGCATAGGGTGGAAAAACTCTGCCTCTAGTTTCTCTCACACACACAGGTGTGTGTGTGTGTGTGTGCGTGTGTGTGCGCGTGCCCGCGTGCGTGCGTGTGAGAGAAACCTGTTGTGTTTGAACCTGTTGTGGTCATAATATTGGTTCCTTTCGCCAGGTTGCCGAACACTGTTCTTTCTCCTCGATGAAAGCTCGAAGTGAAAAAGATGCTGCAAATTATCACCAAGGTGCCCAGAAGAGCAAAGGAGACTTCTTCAGGAAAGGTGTGTGGAAATAGTTAAGATTCTAATTGGAAAGTCATCTGTAATACTTTAGCATTGTTGCTGGAGCTTTTGAATTCTGTGAACGTTTTGGCTTGTCCGGGTCAAGTGCAGTTCTCTTCCTTAAAGAACCATATTAAGAATTAATCCAAGTGACTGGATGTATTAATTGTTTCGCACTTGAATCAGTGAGATAACTGACAGCCATCAGGATATTTTTAATGCTTCATGTGATAATACCATGACTAATTCCACCAGAGTGACATTTCTTTCTCGAGGAAAGAACGCAAATTAACTTAATGTTTTAGGCTCTGCTCTGTACCCTGGTGGACCTCATCCTTTACAACTACTAGTTAAGTGAGAGCAACAGGTACTGTTGTAGAGGTTTTTGCTATTGGCAACTGTGATTGAGCGTTTCAGCGGAGCTGTGAATAAGATGACCTACTTGAGGAATATTTGGTAGTTATAATTTCATTGCATAACACTAGGCTATGCTAGTCCGTCTGTCGGTGCGGGCTGATGTCCATCGCTCTCCTAACGGCCGGCGTGTGTGCTCTCGTTCAGTTTGTTGAGATGCTGGAATTCGTTGCCCAGTACGTAGTTGCTGGGACACCGGTCTCTTTCTCAGAAGCGTAAGCCTGGCTTCTCTCCTTCCTCCTCCCCTGCGGGTAAGAAGGCTTTGATTTCTTCCTCGGCCCCTACTTCTTACTCTATCGCTCCTTCCCCTGCTATGGAGGTTTCTTTGGCCCCCCCGCTTCCCTCTCGGTTGCTGCCCTTGCTGAGGTGCGCTCCCCTCTTTCTACTCCCCCTCTCCCTGCCTCTGTCCTTGACCGCTCCTGTCGATTACCTCCTCCTTCCTCTTTCTCCTCCTCAGGATCCCGCCCTTACACCTCTGATCTGTTATCTCGCTTCATTCCCTCCGTCTTTGCTCAATTTACCCATCCCCCCCTAACCTTGATTTTGCTGATCCTGTTCTTCTTTAATGTGATATGTTCCTCTTTCACCGTTTTCTACCTTGTTCTGTTGCCTTTTCTCTTCTCGTCAATGTTTATTCTTCAATGGAACGTTTGGGGTTATTACGCCAATTTCCTTTAACCCTAAATTCTGATTTCGCGGTTTTTGCCCACTTTGTGTCTGTCTCCAGGAGCCGATGCTTGGTGCTCTTCCTGGTCGCTTTCGTGGCTATTCCTTCCCCCCCCCCCCCCCAGTTGCTGGGGCTCCTAACGTTTCTGCTCTTGATTCGCTCTGATGTTCCCTTTGTCCCCTTACTTTTTCCTTCGCCTCTCCATTGTTCTGCGGCTCGTATCTTTGTGGGGAAATGGTACACTGTTTGTTCCATTTATCCCCCACCCCGAGTGTCCCGCTTTTATTTCCTGATCTGTACCTACTGGACACCTTGTCGGAGTGATTTCCTGCTGGGTGATTTCAATTGTCATTCCCTTTGGGTTGATGTTCTGACGAACACCCGAGGTCGCCTTCTTGAGCAGTTTATCCTCTCTTCTTCCCCGTCTTCTGAATTCTGGTGAGCCCACGCATTTGGTCTCGGACTCGCACCCTTTCTTGTCTATCTTTCTTTTTGCTCTTCTCTTTACTTAGATTTCATGTGGCAGGTTCTTGATGACCTCCATGGCAGTGACCATTTCACCATCCTTGTTACCTTTTCACCCTCTCCTTCCCTAGGTGGCAGTTTGTTAAAGCGGACTGGAACCTATTTACCCTCGGTGCTACTCTCTCTGGCCTCTCTCTGGCCTCTCCCTTCTGCCTCCCTCTTTCCTCCTTTTTCATGACGCTGTCTTTGACGCTGCTCTCGGCTCTATTCCTCTCTTCCTCTGTCAACGGAAGTGCATTCCCTGGTGGAATGCAGACTGTGCTCGGGCTGTCCGCCGTTAGCGTGCAGCCTGGAAGAGACCCCGCTGTCGGCAGACAGTCGATTCTTTTTCTTTGCTTTCGGAAAGAGAGTGCGGTGGCCCGTAGGGCCATCCGTACGGCTAAACGTGAATGTTGGGCATCTTATGTCTCCACCATTACGTCCGAAACTCCTCTGCCACAGATGCTTCGCCATCTCCCTCCGTGCACATCGCGGTATGTACAGAGTCTGTATAATCGGATCTGGGAGTCGTGGTCAGTCCCCGAGGACTGGCTCGATGCCGTTGTCCTCCGTTCGCAAACCAGGGTCTCTGCGAACATCCCAAAAGGACTTTCGCACTATTGTCCTCACAAGTTGTCTTTGAACGTATGGTTAACGTTCGTCTGATGTGGTTCCTGGAACACAATTACCTCCTCTCCTCTTCTCAATTTGGTTTCTGCAAGTGCTGGAGCACAACAGATGTCCTGGTGAACTTGGAGGTCTATATTCGTACTGCGTTTGCTGTGAAGACCTCCGTTGTTGCCGTCCTCTTTTACCTGGAAAAGGCTTACGACACCACTTGGCGGTATCATATTCTGTCCCAGCCTCATTCTTTTGGCCTTCGTGGTCATCTCCCTCTTTCTCTGCAGCTTCCCCTCTCGTCGTTCCTTTCGGGTGAGGCTTGGTATCACTTTCTGCCTCTTTTCAGCAATACAAAGGTGTGAAGTGTTCTGAGCACTATTTTTTTCTGGTTGCCCTCAATGGTCTTCTTTCCTCTCTTCCTTCAGGCGTCTTCTCCGCTCTGTCGATGATTTTACCCTTTGTTGTCAGGGTGGTGATTCGCCTCTCCTTCAACGCAGACTTCAACTTGCGATTGATGCCGTGTCGTCTTGGGCCACCGATTATTGCTTAAAGTTCTGTACTACTAAGACTTGTGCCATGACTTTTACTCGGAAACAGATCGTTCTTCGTCCCTCTTGTCACTTTATGGTCATCCCCTTGAGTACAAAGATTCCGCGAAGCTTTTGGGGTTATTCCTTGACACTTGTTTGTCTTGGTCTCTCCATATCTCTTACCTCCGTGTTGAGTGCTCTAAGGCCCTTACCTTCCTTCGGGTATTGTCCCATACTTCTTGGGGAGCGGATAGGCGCGCACTCCTTGCTTTACATTCCTCTCTCGTCCTGTCTAAGCTTGATTATGGTTGCCCCGCTTACTAGTCTGCTTCTCCTACTCATTGCCGTCTTGATGCTTTGCACAATACTGGGTTGCGCCTCAGTTCTGTTGCCTTTCGTTCGACTCCCATCCTCGGCTTGTATGTTGGCACTGGCTTCCTATTTCTCCAGGATCGCCGTGATCGCAACTGTCCTCGCTATCTTGCGGGTCCTTGCAACATCCTTCCCTTCACCTGTCATGCTTTAGCTTTTACCCCTCCTGCGGTTCTTGTTCCTCTTCACCAACTTCCTCTTTCTCGGGTAATCTCGCTTACAGTATTCTTTCCCCGTTCCTATTTCTAACATTTCTCCTCGTGTTCCTTCTTTGCCCCCGTGGAGAGTCCCCGTTCTGCAGTTTTGTACATCGTTGACACGCATCACTAAAGCTCTTACCCCTCCTACGGTTCTAAAACGCCTTTTCCTTGAGCATTTTTCTTCTCACTCGCACTCCGTTTCCGTCTTCACCGATGAGTCTAAGTCTGCGGACGGTTTTGGCTACTGTTTTTTCCTGATCACACTTGTGTGTCGCTTACATCCGGAGAATAGCATCTTCACAGCGGAGCTTTGTTATGCTCTTCGTCTCCTTCTCTCTCGTTGTCAATCTTCCTTTGTAGTTGTTGTTGTTGACTCGTAGTGCCCTCATGGCTCTCGGGTCCTTTAATCCGGTTCATCCAGTGGTTGTCGAGTTCTAGCATTGGCTGTTTCTTGTTCACAGTAAATTTAACTCGGTTGAGTTTTGTTGGGTTCCCAGCCATATTGGTGTCTTCCAATGAGTGCGGATGCTGCCACCAGGCTAGTTGTCCGCTAGTGTCCCATCTCTCGTAAAGGTATTCCTTATTCCGACTTTTACATGGTTATCCATACCTCCATCCTTACCCGCTGGCAGGCTTGTTGGTCATATGTTACTGGTAACAAACGACGTTTTCTTGAAAGTAGAGTCCTCGTGGCCGTCCTCCTACCACCGTAATGGGAAACGGCTCTGGTGAGGTTGCAGGGGGCGGCGGCGGCCTGTGAGAAGGTGCACTCTTCCAACAGCATGTGGTTTGTTGACGGGATCCAAACGGTTGCTTTTGTTAGTCTTTTCTCGATATTAAAGGTACTTGGCTTTACTTCACGAATGTGTTTTTATCGCCTTGGATTTAGAATGCTTTCAAAGCTTTAGCACTCAAACTGATGGGTAGTTTGGTAGGTGTGGTCAGACCCCATGCCTGGGAACAACTTGGTCAATCGAGGAATGGTTAGTAAAATGCTTGACAAGTTGGAAAAACAAATTGTGCATAATTCACTAACTTTTCTCTGAATTATGTTTTCCCAGGTGAAATTGGAGACTGGAAGAACCACTTTTCGCCAGAGCTCGAGCAAGAGATGAATCTGTGGATCGAGGAGAATTGTGGAAACACAATTTTCAAATGATACTCTAGTCTCTGCACATGGCACCGGAAAAACTAGTTGAACGATTGTTTTAATGGCTGATAATTTGTTTATAGGCAAATGTTTTGAAATAATTTTTAATGCCTTCAATAACTTTAATATACTCATGGGTGTAAAAAGTTTTGTACAGTAAACATAATTTATTGAAATTAAGCATCTGAACTTTGCTCTTAAAATTCGGTTCAGTAATACTTTCATCATAATTTCATTGCTCTAACATGCAGTTGAATACTTGAATTGGATTCAACAGAGCAAGCATACTTCTAAAGTGGTTTTCAAATTAGTGTTAGGCATTAAACTACTTTAATAGCAAAGTTTTTAAATATCGACCCCCTCCCCGCTCAGCTCGTTGTCGCCGTGTGGGGGCTTAGTGGGCGGCTGCCGGAGTGTGATGCTCCTTGGGACAGTCCTCTGTCCTTTTCTAGCCTTGTGCTCCTGCTGCCGTCCTCTCCAATTCTGCTGGGCATCTTTTCCTTTTCCTTCTGTTTCGTTTTTCTCCCCCCTCTTCTCCTATCTGCTTGCCGTTTCCTACCGACCTTTTGCTCGTTCTGGTTCTTCCCTTGGACTTCTTCTATTTTGACGCCCGGGTGCTTGAGGAGGCATACTCATGCACCCGTAGAACTGCAGTACCCGACGTAGAGAGCGAGGGGAACCTTTTATTGTCAATCCCCACTTCGTCACTGAACCCGATCTCGACGGACTGTCGGTTTCTTAAGGTGGCGTTTGTGGGGCGTATACTCGCGACGCACCCCTAGGAGGCCCCGACAAGATTGGCGATAGCTTCTTGTTGGGTGTCCTGCCTCTAATTGTGGCTCCATGGTGGGTGTGGGGGCACATTCGTGAGTGAATTCTTTCTTTCGTCAAGATGATTACCCCTGCTTCGGCTTCTTCTGGTTTACCTTCTCAGGCTCGTGGGGTGGGCGACCAAGCCCCCGAGTCGGTCTGTATTGGAAGACCGGGCTCTGTAGCCTCCGCTGCATTGGGCCCCGACCTTGCTCCTCCTTTGGCCTCTCTGACTCCTTCCTCTGGCTCCCCTCCCTCCTCTGTGGTTGGGTCGAGCCCCAAGCCCCCAGTGGTGACTACCTCGTCCCCTGGCGCGGCTCCTTCCCTAGTTGTAACTACTGCGCCTTTTAACCCCTCTCTCTCTGGGGGTTCTCACCGCCGTCCTCGTCGCGGCCGCCCTCGCTCGATTCCTTCCAGTTCTGCTACGTATCAAGCCTTGTTTGGTCTCGCTTCGTGGGCCAAATATTTTGATCTCCTCCCTCTTGATTCTGCGCCTCCTGACGATTTCTCCCTCCATCGACATCTCATTGATTCCGTGGATGCCTCCATTACTTTCAACCCCACTCGTCTCGGTACACGTGTCGTTGCTGCTCCTTCTCAGGATGCTGCTTCCCGCTTGGCTGCCTTATCCTGCCTTGGCGAGACCCCCGTTCGGGTCTCGAAGAACGTTCAGTTGAATGCCAGTGTTGGCACTATTTTGCTCCTGCCCCATGTTGCGACCGGTGTTCGGGACCTGCGCGACTGCCACGACGATATTCGACATATCCTCGCTGCCCAGGGCCATTCTATTCTCCAGGTGGACACGTTTACTCGTCCCCCTCGTGGTAGTCGCCGTCAACCCCTCCGGGTTGTGAAGATTACCTTTGATGGTAGGACCCTTCCACCCTCTGTCATTCTTGCTGGTGCCAGGTGCTCTGTCCAGGAGTACATTCCTTCTCCTCGGCTCTGCAACAAGTGCTGGAGGTTTGGGCATGGTGCCCTCCGCTGCTCCGGGACTGACTCTCTCTCTGTCCTTTGTGTGGTGGCGAAGGTCACTCTAAGTCGGAGTGCGCTTCTCCCCAGGCTCGTTGCCTCAACTGCGGTGAGGCCCATCCTACCTTCTCCCGTGCGTGTGTCCATTACAAGCTTGAGGCAGCCGTCCTCAACTTGAAGCACCGGGAGCGTTTATCTTTTCCTGAGGCGAGGCGCCAGGTTCGCCGGCTCCCGCCTTATGCTAATATCTCTTATGCTCGCGTGTTGCGCTCTTCCTCTCCTCGTCCTTCCCGCCTTCCTCAGACTCACAACCGTTTCCGGGCCTTGGACCCTGATGCGCCCACTGCCCCCTCCTCTGTCCCTTTGGGTTCTCTCCCGAAGGATCCTCCTCCTGGTCCTCTGTCTGGGGTTCCCCTTCCTTCTACCCGGTCTGTCGTGTCTTCTGTGTCTTCTTCTTCGTCCCCCTCCGATCCTCCTTCCCATCCTCTTCCTCCATCTATCGGCTCTCCCCGCCGCCTGTCGGTACGGGCGGATGTCCATCGCTCTCCTAACGGCCGTCGTGTGCGCTCCTCTCTTTCTACTCCCCCTCTTCCTGCTGCTGTCCTTGACTGCTCCTCTCCGTTGTCTCCTCCTCCTCCTCCTCCTCCTCCGGACCCTGCCCGCCCACCTCTGATCTGTTCTCCCGTTTCCTTCCCTCCGTCTTTGCTCAGTTTACCCATGCCCCCTAACCCTGACTTTGCTGACCCTGATCCCGACCCTGATATTCTTTAACGTGCTCTGTTGGTCTTTCGCCTTTGTTTCTTCCTTGTTCTCTGTTTTTGTCCTTTCTCTTCTCGTCGTTGTCCATTCTTCAATGGAACGTTCGAGGTTATTACGCCAATTTCCTCGAACTCCAACTTCTGGTTTCGCGGTTTTCGCCCCTTTGTGTCTGTCTCCAGGAGCCAATGCTTGGTGCTCGTCCTGGTCGTTTTCGTGGCTATTCCTTTCTCTCCCCCCCCCCCCAGCCATTGCTGGGGCTTCTAATTCTTCTGCTCTCTTGATTCGGGCTGATGTTCCCTTTGTTCCTTTACTTTTTCCTTCGCCTCTCCATTGTTCTGCTGCTCGTATCTTTGTGGGGAAATGGTACACAGTTTGTTCCATTTATCTCCCCCCGAGTGTCCCGCTCTCTCTTCCTGATTTGAAACACCTCCTAGACTCCTTGCCGGAGCCTGTGCTCCTGCTGGGTGACTTCAATTGTCGTCATTCTCTTTGGGGTGAGGTTCTGACGAATACCCGGGGTCGCCTCCTTGAGCCGTTTCTCCTCTCTTCCCTGTCTCTTCTGAATTCTGGTGAGCCCACTCATTTGGACTCGAACTCGCACCCTTTCTTGTCTTGATCTTTCTCTCTGCTCTTCTTCTCTTTACTTAGATTTCACGTGGCAGGTTCTTGATGACCTCCATGGAAGTGATCATTTCCCCATCCTTGTTTCCTTTTTCTTTTTTCGCCCTTCCCTCTCTTTCCCTAGGTGGCAGTTTGCTAAGGCGGACTGGACCCTATTTTCCCTCAGTGCTACTCTCTCTGACCTCTCCCTTCTGCCCCTCTCTCGCGCTCTCCTCCTTTTTCATGACACTGTCTTCGACGCTGCCCTCCGCTCTATTCCTCGCTCTTCCTCTCGGGGTCCACGGAAGTGCATTCCCTGGTGGAATGCGGACTGTGCTCGGGCTGTCCGCTGTAAGCGTGCAGCCTGGAAGAAGCACCGCCGTAGGCAGACGACCGATTCTTTTCTTTTCTTTCGGAAAGCGAGTGCGGTGGCCCGTAGGGCCATCCGTACGGCTAAACGTGAATGTTGGGCATCTTATGTCTCGACAATTACGTCCGAAACCCCTCTGGCCCAGATCTGGAAGCGTATCCGCAAGATAGCGGGTAAGTTCGTTCCCGATGTTTCACCGGTCCTTCACCTCCATGATACTCTTGTGGCGGACCCGTTGCAGGTCGCTTCCGAACTGGGTTCCCACTTTTCTTCTGTTAGCTCTGGTCTTCATCTTCCCCAATCTTTCCTTCTTCGTAAACCTGTCCTTGAGTCTCGTCCTTTAGATTTCTGCACTCATCTTCAGCTTCCCTATAATGATCCCTTCTCTCTCTCTGAACTTCGTTCTGCCCTGGCCCTCTGCGGTTCTACGGCGGCGGGCTCCGATGGTATTCATTATGAGATGCTTCGCCATCTCACTCCGAGCACGTCTCGGTATTTACTGAGTCTGTATAATCGGATCTGGGAGTCGTCGTCAGTCCCTGAGGACTGGCTCGATGCCGTTGTCCTCCCTGTTCGCAAACCGGGGTCTCTGGGTACTTCCCCTAAGGACTTTCGCCCTAATTGCTCTCACAAGTTGTGTCTGCAAACTCTTTGAACGTATGGTTAACGTTCGTCTGATGTGGTTCCTGGAACACCATCACCTCCTCTCCCCTTCTCAATTTGGTTTCCGCAAGTGCCGCAGCACGACAGATGTCCTAGTGAACTTGGAGGTCTATATTCGTACTGCTTTTGCTGCGAAGACCTCCGTTGTTGCCGTCCTTTTTGACCTGGAAAAGGCTTACGACACCACTTGGCGTTATCATATCCTATCTCAACTTCATTCTTTTGGCCTTCGTGGTCATCTCCCTCTCTTTCTCCGCGGCTTCCTCTCTCGTCGTTCCTTTCGGGTGCGCCTTGGTACCGCTCTCTCTCCCTCTTTTCAGCAATACGAAGGTGTGCCCAGGGTAGTGTTCTGAGCACTACTCTTTTTCTGGTTGCCCTCAATGGTCTTCTTTCCTCTCTTCCTTCTGGTGTATTCTCCGCTCTCTATGTCGATGATCTTACCCTTTGTTGTCAGGGTGATGATTCGCCTCTCCTTCAACGCCGGCTTCAACTTGCAATTGATGCCGTATCGTCTTGGGCCACTGATCATGGCTTCAAGTTCTCTACTTCTAAGACTTGTGCCATGACTTTTACGCGGAAACGGGTTGTTCTTCGTCCCTCTTTGTCACTTTATGGTCATCCCCTTGAATACAAAGATTCCGCCAAGCTTTTGGGGTTATTCCTTGACACTCGTTTGTCTTGGTCTCCCCATATCTCTTACCTCCGTGTTGAGTGCTCTAAGGCCCTTACTCTCCTTCGGGTCTTGTCCCATACTTCTTGGGGGGCAGATAGGCGCACTCTCCTTGCTTTACATTCCTCTCTCGTCCTGTCTAAGCTCGATTATGGTTGCCCTGCTTACTCGTCTGCTTCTCCTTCTACTCTTCGCCGTCTTGATGCTTTGCACCATACTGGGTTGCGCCTCAGTTCTGGTGCCTTTCGTTCGACTCCCGTCCTTAGCTTGTATGTTGACACTGGCTTCCTGTCTCTCCAGGACCGCCGTGATCGCTACTGTCTTCGCTATCTTGCGCGGTCCTTGCAACATCCTTCCTCTCGCCTCTGTCGTGCTTTAACTTTTACCCCTCCTGCGGTTCCTGTTCCTCTTCACCACCTCCCTCTTTCTGTCCGGTTATCTCGCCTGCAGGTATCTCTTTCCGTTCGTATTTCTGATGTTTCTCCTCGTGTTGTTCCTTCTTTGCCCCCGTGGAGGGGCCCTCTTCCGCGGTTTTGTACATCCTTGACCCGTATCACTAAAGCTTTTACCCCTCCTACGGTTCTAAAACGCCTTTTCCTCAAGCACTTTTCTTCTCACTCCCGCTCCGTTTCTGTCTTCACCGATGGGTCTAAGTCAGCGGACAGTGTTGGCTACTCTGTTGTTTTTCCTGATCGCACTTATGTGTCGCTTGCCTCCGGAGACTAGCATCTTTACAGCGGAACTTTATGCTATTCTCTATGCTCTTCGTCTCCTGCTTTCTCGTTGTCAGTCTTCCTTTGTAGTTGTTGTTGACTGTCGTAGTGCCCTCATGGCTCTCGGGTCCTTTAATCCGGTTCATCCAGTGGTTGTCGAGATCCAGCATTGGCTGTTTCTCGTTCACAGTAAATTTAAGTCGGTTGAGTTTTGTTGGGTTCCCAGCCATATTGGTGTGTCTTTAAATGAGCGTGCGGATGCTGCCGCCAAGGAAGCTGTCCGCTCTTGTCCCATCTCTCGTAAGGGCATTCCGTATTCCGACTTTTACCCGGTTATCCATTCCTCAGTCCTTACCTGTTGGCAGGCTTCTTGGTTGTCTGTTACTGGTAACAAGCTACGTACTCTTAAATGTTGTGTTTCCTCGTGGCAGTCCTCCTTCCACCGTAACCGGCGGTGGGAAACAGCTCTGGCGACGTTGCGTATTGGCCATACTCGCTTAACCCATGGTCACTTGATGGAGCGCCGCCCTGCTCCTTATTGTCCTAGTTGCATTGTCCCTCTTACGGTCGTGCATGTCCTTCTTGAATGTCCTGACTTCCAGGACGAGCGGGTGTCTTGCTTTCCAACCGCCCCTCGCGGTCACCTGTCCCTCGATAGAATTCTTGGTGACTCGGATACTTTTGATATCGTTCGCCTTATGCGTTTTTGTTCTCGTATTGGCATCCTTTGTGATATTTAGCGCCCTCTGATTATTTTGCGTATTTGATGGTGCTACATAGCCTTCCCGGTTTGGTGCCTTTTGATAATTACTTACTTACTTCAGCCAGCACATTTGCTCATTCATTTCCACAGATTCCAACATGGTAGGGGATTTACAGAAATTTGGATATTCATATTGTTATATATTAAAAATATGAATGCAGTTCAATATGATAAGACAAATACATGAGTTTATGATAAATTCGTTTTCTGTGATATACCATTGATATGCTCTTTTTTTCTTTAAACGGCAGACTAAACTAAATCACGATCGAAAGTATATATTGCTTTTTAAGAATTAAGCTCCACCACTGACCGCCAATTAAGTGCTCACATCAACAGAGTTGATGTATAAATGGTCAACGCTCAACAGAGTTAGTATAAATGGGGTTAAGCCAGAGTTGGAAAATGTTGTAGGTTGAGTACCTCAAAGCTCTGTCCTGGGACCTCTGTTGTTTATAATACTCAAATCAAATCAAATGTTTATTTAGGTAAGGTACAAACATACAAGAGATTTTACAAAGAGTAATGAGTTTATAGATAGGGCTAGTACATACAATGCCTAAAGCCACTATTACGCAAAGCGTTTCGGGCATGAAAAACAAAGGGATGAGGTAGCTCAAGCTATTCTCACCCCATTCAGTACAACGTGTTAATACATACATAGACACACATCACAAATAAACATATTACCAAACATTCTGAGAGATAAACATATACATTTCCTCCTTCACAAGTAGTATGTTATCAGACGTACACACAAATACTTTTATGACCTAGGTATACTGTATAGACAATTTGCAAGACACCTGCAGATAATTCAACAAAATATTAGTCTTGGTACAAAATTCTTATATCTCCCACGAATATCATCAACCTTTCCGTTGTGACACATCCAGGCTATTTGTTCAGGAACAGTCCTTATCTCAGTGTTTCTATATACATTAATCAACGGACAATCAAGAACATAATGGGCCAGGGTGTGAGACCTTAACATACCACATAGTTTACACTTCGTGTCATTATCATGAACATCTATCCCATATTCCCAGTAATATTTGTACCCAAGCCTGAGCCGCATGTACAGTCACTCCAAGCATTTCTCCTTTTACCATAAGTGAAATGGGTGTTTTGACTCACATGTAGTGTTGCATGGTTTGACTACTCTCATACATTATCTCTCTCCTCTCCACTCCCACCTGTGCCTGAATATTTCTGATTTTGCTTCTTATGTCTCATTGTGAATTCACATTCAATGACAACTTGTGGTTTTGATGTGGCACGTTTGGCCAAGTCACCCGCCACCTCGTTGAGCACTATTCCAACATGAGATGGAACAGTTCAATATGAGTTAGTTAGTTTAGTTAATTTATTATGCACCCCATACCCATCTTGTGGGTGGTAGTGGAAAGGGTTACAGAGGTACATAATGGGCTCAGGGACTGAACCCCACAATTCATTTAGCTAAGCAAGTTACAATCTTGATGAGCTAGTTACAAAATTCAATATAAGTCATCACATCAACAATGGGTTCGAGATCGACCTCAAGTACAGGTTCTAAATTAAGCAATTGACATATGTGGAGAGCTAGTATCAAAATTTATGTTTGTCCTGCACACCGCCCCCATCCAGTGGGCAGCGGTGGATAGGTTACAATCACTTAGTTACTACCTACAGTTAGCAAACTGGGGATATTTGGCTAAAATTTCTGGTAGCAGATCATTTTGAATGAAATATTGACACATCGCTGGAACATTGGTTATAGAATTGTCTCTAAATTCACGTATCTTTTCGCACTCCATCACATAGTGACGGAGGGTGTGCGAATAATTTTGTTGACACAGTTTACATTTGGTCAGGTCTACATCAGCAGATAATGAGAATTCCCAGAGATACTTGTAACCGAGTCTAAGCCGAGCAGTAGTAACATCTAGAAGTCTGCTGATTTTATTGGATGATCCATAGATGTGTGGCTCCTCTTGCATGATAGTATGATAGATGGAATTACTGGTGTCAATTTCACTTTGCCTCAGATCTACAAGATCTTGTTGAAGTTCTCGGTGTACTGCTGCTCTCAGATTGCTCATTGACAATCCAAGGTTACACTCAACGGCTCCTTTAAAGGCAGATTCTTTGGCTAACTTATCAGCTCTATCATGCATTCGGAGCCCAACACGAGATGGAGACCACATGAAATGGACTCTGTTACCATCCTTAATAATTTTGTTGTATTTGTGTCAAGCTTTGGACACAAGCATGTTACAGTTATGTCTTAAAGAGTTGAGAGCATTTAAGGATGATAAGGAGTCACTTACAATTAATGTATCAAGTTTGGATACTTGTACACATTTCAGTGCAAGGATCAAGGCAAATAGTTCAGTCTGAAGGGTAGAGGCCCAGTTGTTTATACGGACTCCCCACTCAAAGTATAGGCCATCGCCCATTGTCAGGACAACTGCACTTCCAGCTGCACCCATGGTGCGGTGTAGGGAACCATCAGTGTATATAATTTGAGAGAGAGAATGCTCTGTGGACAGAGCATCAATATGGCTTAAGGCGTTGAGCTTTGCCTCAAGATGAAGCTTGGGCTGATCTCTAATTTGCTTCTTGGGTGGAAAGGGAGGGATTATAACTGGAAAGGGTGTAACCTCCCACGGTGCAGGAAAGTGCCGTTGTTGTTTCTCTTGGTACAAATCATGAACCCCATACATTCCGAGTTGAGTTCCAGTTTTTGTTATCCATTTGGAACAATGCTGATCTTCAATACATAAATTCTGGAGGGCTTCTGTGCAAGGATTAGGATGAGTTAGCCTAAGCATTTTTATACCAATTTGACAGTTAATTTCAGTAACACGATCAACAACGCTCAGAATATTAAGTTCCTTTCTCATATTAAGTATCTTTGTGGTACGAGGGCACCCAAGGATTATCCTCAAGGCTTCGTTCTGCAATTTTTCAAGCCCTCCAAGCTTTCTTTCAGGCATCAAAACAAGCAGAGGTGCAGCATAATCCACTAAAGATCTGATGTATGCAGAGTACATCATTTTTGACAATTCTGACATTGGCACCATAGCCTGTAAGACAAATACATGAGTTTATGATAAATTCGTTTTCTGTGATATAACATTGATATGCTCTTTTTTTCTTTAAACGGCAGACTAAACTAAATCACGATCAAAAGTATATATTGCTTTTTAAGAATTAAGCTCCACCACTGACCGCCAATTAAGTGTTCACATCAACAGAGTTGATGTATAAATGGTCAACGCTCAACAGAGTTAGTATAAATGGGGTTAAGTCAGAGTTGGAAAATGTTGTAGGTTGAGTACCTCAAAGCTCTGTCCTGGGACCTCTGTTGTTTATAATACTCAAATCAAATCAAATGTTTATTTAGGTAAGGTACATACATACAAGAGATTTTACAAAGAGTAATGAGTTTATAGATAGGGCTAGTACATACAATGCCTAAAGCCACTATTACGCAAAGGGTTTCGGGAATGAAAAAATAAAATGACTAAAGCTTATTACTAATTGAGCATAAAGAATAAAAAGAGTTGAGAACAAATAAAAAGAGATAATAAAAAAGCACAAATACAATTCGGTCGACAAACAGCGTCATTTAAAAAAAAAAAACACAGTGCTAAATACTGTATATATAAATGATTTAATTTCAGGTTTGAGTAGCAACATTTGCAAATTTGCCGATGATACAAAAATCGGTAGGGAAATAACACAGAAGAAGACTCACTGTCTCTTCAAGTTGATCTAAATAGATATTTGAAATGGGCAAAAGGTTGACAGATGCAGTTCAATCCTGATAAATGTAATGTTTTGAGGTTAGGTAATGATATGATAGTTACAAGATACGAGAGAGATGGTGTTGTGATTGCGAAGTCTGGTATTTCGAAAGGGAACTTGGAGTTATGATTAGTAAGAATTTAAAACCAAAAGATCAATGCATGAATGTTCGTAATAAGGCAAATAGTACACTAGGATTTATTAATCGATGGGTTAATAACAAGACACCTGGTTTTGTTTTTTAGCTATATCTTGCTCTTTAAAGCTATTCATTCCCGTGCCGTCTCTTGGGTGGCTTAATTCTTATCAATCAATCAATTTGTTGCTCTGGTCAGGCCCCATTTTGATTATGCAGTTCACTTTTGGTCGCCGTACTATAGAATTTATATAAATTTACTTGAACGTATCCAGCATAGAATGACAAAGTTAATTCCTCAATTGCATTCACTGAAACGGCGAAGAGTTAGGTGTGACATGATAGAGGTTTACAAGTTGATGAATGGACATAACAAATGGGATATTAAAAGTATCAGCACCAGACGAAATAATGGGTATAAATTGCATAAGTTTAGATTTAGGAAAGACCTGGGAAAATACTGGTTCGGTACCGAAATTTCGTCGTCACTTCGCCTTCTAGTGTGTGGTCTGGTCATACAGTTTCTAAATTAAGCAATAGGCAGAATCAGATTGTAGAATATGTAGTTTAGTAGTAGAGTAGTTTACCACATCACATTGTTTGGATGTGTGATAATTGTATGATAGACAGTATGTTAAATGTGCTTTTTGTACTGTGATTTGTGTATTTGTACCCTATAATATATATAATATAATATATTTGTGTCACAAGTGATACAAAGAGGTGTCACAAGTGACATTACAAGAGGCTCACAACAGTCACTATACAAGGCACTTTACATCTATAGTAAGTCACACAGTATAATGTTAGTGGTATGTGCGCGCGGCGTTTTTGTCACTTAAGCGTCAAAACAAAAATGTGTATACTCTTTTTACTCTCCTGACCTCAGTTCTCGAGCTACGTATTTCATTTTGGTACCAACGTGTTTGCAATAAGATTCTCTAGAAGAACATCAGTACAAAAAGTCACGAAAGGTATAGGGATACCAGCAGCAAATAAATAACTACGTAGATGACTCGCCATGAGCACCCAACAGCAACAAAATGTTTTTACTCTTGGGATTGTTATCAAATGTCCTACACCGTTAATTTTGGTATCAATGGACTCGCAATGAAATTCCCAACACGGTGATATGAGTATAAACGTAGAATAATGGACACGGCCCACCCGCAAGAGTGTTGGAAGTGGCGGCACGAACCTGATGTGGCACGTTTGGCCAAGTCATCCGCCACCTCGTTGAGCACTATTCCAACATGAGATGGAATCCACATGAATTTCACACTATAACCTTTCAGCTGTATCTCAGTTATTCTTCTCTTACAGTCCTCAACTATAGACATGAAGACTGGGTTTCGACTGTTTAAGGACTCCAGTGCTCCTCGGCTATCGACAAATACAAAAACATTTTTGTCGTCATGACGTACTTCCTCCAAACACGCCAGAATGGCCTGCAGTTCAGCTTGTGTGGATGATATATAATTACTAAGCCGGAGTTCAATTATCCTGTCCACAGTCCCAAACTCCGTATATTCCCTTATTAGCACACCACACCCTGCCCTGCCATCCTCAGCCACCGACCCGTCGCAATATACATGTAAACTGTTGCCTCTTGGTAACCGAGATATCATGCTTCCATACAAACACCGTAATTGTCCCGGTTCATGATGAATCTTTTTCACCTTGAGGGGTACAATTTCGACGTCTATTTTCTGTACTTAACAGGGAGCAGACATATTACACTGTCGAGAGGGTTTACAGCAGTCAAGTGCGTCGTATTCCCTGAGGTCATGCGCTAATTCCCTTGTGTAGCGTGTCTCCCTCAGTTTCCTGGAAGTGTGTACGTCACTCAAGCAGGTCTGAACCCTCTGAAACAGCTTATCCCCTCCTTTTCTCCGCATGAAACGAATAGATACTCTAGTGTTAATGTCACGGACTCTATCACACACACTCTGTAAATTTAATTCCATTTTCATTATTTCAATCATTGCATTTCTTTGACATCCAAGAATAATCCTCATAGCCTCGTTCTGTATCAGCTCTATTTTTTTTTAATTCTGCCATGGCCTGTGTAAGACAATACGGGTGCTGCGTAGTCTATCAGGGACCGAACAGTACTTATTTATTTATTTATTTATTTATTTATTTATGCATATACAAGAATGTACATAAGGAATGTGAGGATAACATCTTATGTATAACATCCGCAAGATAGGTACCCCAACACCTTTACCAGAAAAAGCCAGTGCTTTCAGAAGATGCAGACGGGCTTTACATAAGGTGCTGATATGATTTATTTCAGCATTTTTACTCTCACATGTGTATCCAACATACATGCCCAGATACTTGTACTTCTGAACACGGCTCAGTTCCACACCATTTAGAGTAAGTGTTATATTTCTTCGTTTCCTATACTCGTATTTGGTTTTATCTGCATTTATAACTAAGCCAAACTTGTGACAGGTTGTACCAAGTATGTTAAGAGCAGTTTGAATTTTGTTCCCAGAAGTGCCTTGTATAAGAATGTCATCAGCATATATGATCGTCGTGACCCCTGGAGGATACATCTCTGATGCTAATCTGTTCATTAATACATTGAATAAGGTGGGACTTAATACTCCCCCCTTGTGGGGTACCTAACTGAAACCTCCGTTCCTCAGACATGTATCCCTGGTAATACACCTGACCTTTTATGCCTTGTAGATAATCCCTTATCCAGTGTAGCAATCTCCCTGTTATTCCCAGATTGGCTAATTCGTATAAGATTACTTCCCCATTGGCTTTATCAAATGCTCCTTGTAGATCAACAAAAACTCTACAATTGTCATCCACATTAGACAAACACTTTAAGAGACAATCCGCAGTACTTTTGCCTTTGATAAAACCAAAGAGATTACTGGACATGTTATCACCTACAAGGTAGAGTAGCCTATTTAACAAAATCCTTTCCATCATTTTACAAAAGCATACATTATGTTTGTTTTATGTTTTCTTTGTTTACATTATTGTTTATTTTATGTTTTCTTTGTTTACATTATGTTTGTTAACATTATGTTTGTAAATCAACTATGTATGTACTTTCCTGAATAAAACTGACTTTACTGTATATTATGTGGTTCTTTTTTATCCCTCTAGTTTGTGAGAAAAAAAATGACTAATACGTTCGGCCAATGACTTTGACTTCGATTTGACTTTGACTTCGTTCATGTCATCGTATTTTCCGTAATATATAAAGGTTATGACAATGCAATTATATTATTGTGTGCAAATAAGTTTGAAATTTCATGTACCCTAAAAATAGTAAAATAAAGAATAAGAATAATTAAATAATTGTTATAGTAAATTGTCACACGTTCATCATACGCAAACGAACACACAGTTTGGAGCGTCAGTAGAACAAGATCCGCGCCATTTTAAAACACGGCTTCGAATGTAAGTAATGTTTTTCTCGTACTAACACTGTGTTATACAATAGATTAGGTCTTGAATTCACAAATTTAGTTGTTACACTTACAGAGTATGTTAGACGGTGTAATGCTGGTCCATGTTTTTTTTTTTTTTTGAGATATATACAAGAGTTGTTACATTCTTGTACAGCCACTAGTACGCGTAGAGTTTCGGGCAGGTCCCTGGAATACGATCCCCTGCCGCGAAGAATCGTTTTTTCATCCAAGTACACATTTTACTGTTGCGTTAAACAGAGGCTACAGTTAAGGAATTGCGCCCAGTAAATCGTCTCCGGCCAGGATACGAACCCATGACATAGCGCTCGCGGAACGCCAGGCGAGTGTCTTACCACTACACCACAGAGACTGTTAACATTAACATGACATGTTGTGACTTTGTGGGCTTGGTTGGTTTAAATGTGATGGCACCCCAATATGGGCATACAATATGGGCACCCCACAACTGCTGCATATTCTAGCTTTGGACTAACAAAAGTGGTGAACAATTTCTTTAGTATTTCGCCATCCATGTATTTAAAAGCAATACTACTTAATGTTCATCATCTGAATGCACCATCTGAAGCTTTTCCACACTTGATATTGATTCCACACTTAAATACCATTGCAAGTATTTCACAGCACACCAGGCTAAAAACAAACTCCAAAATAGCACCTGTCTATCAGTTTACAATCAAAATATCCTCAAAAAAGCACGGCAGTTGATCATCCGAATGCACCAATATGTCTGCATTCTTCCCAGATGAAGGAACTTGGTAATGTTCATCATCTGAATGCACCATCTGAAGCTTTTCCACACTTGATATTGATTCCACACTTAAATACCATTGCAAGTATTTCACAACACACCAGGCTAAAAACAAACTCCAAAATAGCACCTGTCTATCAGTTTACAATCAAAATATCCTCAAAAAAGCACAGCAGTTGATGCCGGTACAGTATGTGCTGTCTGTGAATTCCTCAACCTTTATATCAGGCAGTTTATCTATTAGAATAATAATTAGGTTTATTTTTCTTCCTTAATTCCAAGAACCTCTACCACCACCTTCTTATATGTGCTATCAATCTGCTGTGTGGTGCCTATTATTTTTGTTTAAATTACCAGTTGATGCCGGCACGGCAGTTGATGCCGGCATCTCTACCACCACATTGAGTTTAGTAGCTCTGTGCACGTCAGGTGCTGTTTAATATACAGACCTACTCCTCCATTTGACCTAGTTTCTCTATCACATCTATATAAATTGTAGTTGGAAATCCAGATTTTACTATCCATGTAATCGTTTTTATTTCTTTTTATTTATCTAATTGATTTTTTCTAACAGTTAAACAGAAAATAGTTTAATGGTATTTATTTATTACATTAGAAAGTTATAAAATCTAATGTTGAGATTGAAAGACATACATTATACTCTATTGCCTTAAAGTTTATGCATTATTGCAACAGGTACAAATGCTGTCCTAGTTGGGAGGTGCATATTGTAATGACACAGTGAGATATATTTACATATCAAGTATTGCTGATATGTTGAAGCATGTACTGAACAAGATTGGTGGAAACAGATACAAGGTTAAGATTGCTGTAGTCTAGTCTAATTCAATCATTTTTAGTAAGCTTTGAGAACATTTATGGTTGAAGTTGCCGGTGCCAGTGGACCACTTTGTGCTTTAGGCCTGGTGGAGCTTGGTCCACCAGGCTGTTGTTTGGAGTGGCCCGCAGACCCACATACAGTCGGCATATAATACACAGTCTGCTGATCAATTGAACTACAGTAGTTAGTTTTTATCATCCGAATGCACCAATATGTCTTCATTCTTCCCAGATGAAGGAACTAGGTAATGTTCATCATCTGAATGCACCATCTGAAGCTTTTCCACACTTGATATTGATTCCACACTTAAATACCATTGCAAGTATTTCACAGCACACCAGGCTAAAAACAAACTCCAAAATAGCACCTGTCTATCAGTTTACAATCTAAATATCCTCAAAAAAGCAAGAGTAACGCCAGTCCATAAAGGAGGCAATCCGGCGGATATAAACAATTATAGATCAATATCAAATCTACCCATTCTATCAAAAATATTTGAAAAAATTATTGTAATTATTGACTGTAATTACCATATTATGTATCCTAACATTCCCAATGTACCTTCTTGTATATGCATAAATAAATAAATAAATAAATAAATAAAATAAATATAACGCACTTCTCGGCCTACTATGCCGGACTGGACTTGTGATCCTCTGGTCCTAGATTCGATCCCAGGCACTGGCGAGAAACAATGGGCAGAGTTTATTTCACCCTATGTCCCTGTTACCTAGCAGTAAAATAGGTACCTGGGTGTGAGTCAGTTATTACAGGATGCTTCCTGGGGGGTGGAGGCCTGGTCGAGGACCAGGCCGCAGGCACACTAAAAAAAAAAAAAAATTATGAATTATTATTCAATAACTGTTAGAGTGCCACAGGGCAGCATCTTGGGACCTCTCCTATTTCTTATATACATCAATGATCTGCCTATTGTCTCTAACATTTGTTTCAAACTGCAGGTACTGCAGGCAACTACTACAACACTACTGAACCGGTACAAACTGCAGGTACTGCAGGCAACTACTACAACACTACTGAACCGGATCATTCACGTAGTAACAAAGGAAAAAATCTACAGAAAGGTAATGTAAAAAAAGAACATGCATTATTTTTTTTTTTATTTCTATGGTACTATACTTTGCTCAGTTGTTAATTTTATATGAAGTTCTCACAAATTCATTAATAATAGGTGTTTTTACATTGAACTTTATTACCATCCTTATCTCTAATTTTAAAAAATGTGATATGAACCGCCAAATTCTATTATTTGTGGCTACGCCTATGGTGTCCCATCCCAGCACTGTCATATAATGCTTTGAAACTACTGATGGTTTTGGCCTCCATCACCCTCTCACCTAACTTGTTCCAACCGTGTCTACCACGCTGCTTGCGAAAGTTAATTTTCTAATATTTCTGTGGCATCTTTGTTTGGTTACCTTTTACAATATCTTCTTTTTATTCTACCATCTAGTTTTGGCATTTTATGCTTCTAACCTGGGAGCCACTTATTGGCATGTCTATACCTTTTCCAGTTTGTTGATGTGATTCTTTAGATATGGGCACCATACAACCGCTGCATATTCCAGCTGTGGTCTAACAAAAGTTTTAGACAATTTCTTTAGTATTTGACGTATGTATTTAAAAGCAATTCATAAATGTAAGCAAGTGTAGCATTTGTCTCCAGGTGTTCTTCACATTTAGCTTTAATTATTTTTTCCAATATTTTCACTTACACTTGTAATACAGGGTTCGAGGTTCCCTATAGTGTCCTTTATTGAAATAGTTTAACAACCATTTCAATGTCCCTATTTTCTTTTAGATTATATCTTAACATATAATAAATGTCCAACAGGACATGATTACTCTTTCCAAAGGGAGGATGGTATTGAATATCAAATATCTCTTCTCCTTTTTTTGTGAATATTTGATCTAGTACTGATGGAATAATTTATATAATAATCACTAGAAATTATTTAGATAAGAATTTGAATTTATGCATGTCTTTGTTTTGGCATGCCTCTATTTCTACATGTTACATTTCTGCATGTCTCCAATTCTGGAAGTGTTCACTTTTGCATGTGCCTGACAAGGATGTTATATGCACCAGCTTTAATTATTACTCACTCTTGTAACAACCCCCACACCAGCTTTTCTCAGCAGACAGTTTCCCACAAATTGTATATAATGCATGACTTATTTTTAGAATTTTAATACATATTGCATCTGTCAATACATTATTAACAATAATACAGGTAATATGGTAATCTAATGTAGAAATTTGACACTTTAACAGAATGTACGAGTATAAGCGTAATGTAATAATTCAATAATTACTATTTGTAGTTTTATGTATTTAAAACTATTTGGTAAATATTTTCTATACAATGCTAATACGCTTCCACCCCTGACAGAATCTGTGGTGCAAGCCTTACCTTGTTGAGCGCAATAAGAAAATTGTCTTCAAAACCTGGAATATTTGCAATGTAATATTAAGTAAGTAAATTTTATAATTTTTGTATTATATATGTATGTGTATATACTGTATATGGATATATGTGTATATATTTGCATATCAAGTATTGCTGATATGTTGAAGAATGTACTGTATTGGTGGAAACAGATACACGGTTAAGATTGCCAATTTACTATAGTCTAGTCTAATTCAATCATTTTTAGTAATCTTTGAGAACATTTATGGTTGAAGTTGCCGGTGCCAGTGGACCACTTAGTGCTTTAGGCCTGGTGGAGCTAGGTCCACCAGGCTGTTGTTTGGAGTGGCCCGCAGATCCACATACAGTCTGTTGATCAATTGAACTACAGTAGTTAGTTTTTATCATCCGAATGCACCAATATGTCTTCATTCTTCCCAGATGAAGGAACTAGGTAATGTTCATCATCTGAATGCACCATCTTTAGCTTTTCCACACTCGTGATACATGAGAGGTTTAAAAAACTTTTAAAACTTTTAAAACTTTTTGACCTATGTATTTAAAAGCAATTCTAATGTTAAAAAGTGTAGCATAGGCCCCTCGCAGAATGTTCTTAATATGATCCTCAGGTTATAGTTTTCTATCTAAAACCACCCCTAGATCTCTTTCTTGATCAGAATTCTTTATAGATCTCTGTGGCTCGATCATAGAAACTGAGTAAATTCGTTACACTGGACCTTCCAGATCGAATACCATGCTGACAGTCTGATATATCATTCAGTACATCTGCATCTGAAATTGAGCAATACCGGATTTATTATTTGGTTTTATAAATTTTATACTTATAATCTTAACTTATTTCAGAGACCACGAGTAATCTGGGCTTCGAACTCAACAGAAAAGCCTTCCGTAGACCTGCTTCTTTGCTACATAATAGACAAAATTTAGTAAGTATTGATTTATTATGTGTTTGTTTATTTATTTATTTTTTCTTTATATACAAGAAGGTACATTGGGGGAGAGTACAGTGACTTGAAGTTATACATTCTTGTAAAGCAACTGGCACTCATAGCGTTTCGGGCAGATCTAAGTATAGACCAAGGAACTTACCATCTTTTTTATTTCTGATGTTAACATTGTGTAACTGTAGATGAATTGCATTTGTTGATTTGCTCCCAAGTAAGATGTTGTAGGTCCTTTCTATGTTTAGTGAGAGTTTGTTGGTTGACATTAATAAGAGGATTTTTTTTTAATTTATTGTTTACATCATTATTTAATATGAGTGGGTTGGAGTCTTGAGTAGATGAGGTTAGTATCATCATTATCTCATATCTCAGTGATTTTGTCATAATGGTCAAGTAGCTGTACTGTACAAGTAGAGGACATGAGAGATAGCTGTAAGAGGTATTTCAATATCTTCCTGCTCTAGATCCATGTTGGCCTGGATTGTGGAGGTCATTGGTCTCTATAAAACTAGTAACCTGACTCCTGATCACTCTCAAATAATTTCATTATGTGGGATGTTAGTGCAACTGGACTATAATTCTTTGGCAATGCTTTACTACCTCCCTTGTGTAGAGGAGCTATGTCTGCTGCTTTAAGAGCCTCTGGTATCTCCCCCGTGTCCAAGCTCTTCCTCCACACTATACTGAGTGCCTGTGCTACTGGCACTTTGCATTTATTTATAAATATTGAATTCCATGAGTCTGAACCCGGGGCTGAATGCATGGGCACATTGTCAATTTCTCTTTCAAAATCTGTCACACTCGTGTTGATATCAGTTATATTTACAGGGGTTTGGATATCGCCCATAAAGAAGTTGTCCGGATCCTCCACATTCATGCTTTGTATCGGAGTGCTAAACATGTCCTCATACTGCTTTTTTAGGATTTCACTAATTTCTTTGTCATCCTCAGTATATGAACCTTCACTAGTACGAATAGGTCCAATACAATCCAGTGGTTTTTGCTTTTCCTTGTGTAGGATTTTTATTACCTAGAACATTTTCCCAGTGAATATTTGTAAGTTCCCTGTTTTTTTCTCCCAGTCTATCCTTTTATTATTAAAATTGAATATATTGAATAGCCCTTCTTGCTTGTTGTTTCTCTTGGGCCTTTATTGTTATTGATGTTTATTTACCGTTATTGATGTTAGTTTGCACTTCAATGAGCTTGTGGTCCAAGTACGTAGTGTCTGAGACAGTAATGTCTCTGATTAGCTCATCATTGTTCGTGAATATGAGGTCGAGTGTGTTCTCGTTCCTAGTCCGTTTTGTTATCTGCTGATTGAGCGAGAATTTGTCACAGAATCTCAGTAGTTCTCTGACCTGTGATTGGTTATTTCCATTTCCATTTTGGGTGTGTTGTTTTGGTAGTGATTCGTCCAGTTCTGGTAGTAGTGCGGTTGTTGTGTGGTGTAGTACTTGTGGGCTTGTTAATGACTTGTATTCCAGTCTTGTGGGTATCTCCTTTCCCCTACGGGCCAACTGCTTTGTTCTTACCTAGCATTTTGCTTTGTTTGGGTATGAATGTTTGTGTGCCGTATATTTTGCAAAATTTGCCATATATCTCATTATTTACTCCTCTGCCTAGCAACAAGTCTGTCTAATTATATTCATTAACTGTTTTTCAAAGTTCCCCATAGTGTCCTTTATTGAAATCGAGTTCATGAACCGTTTCAATGTCCTTATTTTCTTCTAGATTATATTTTAAAGTATATTTAAATGTTATTGTTATTAAATGTTATTGTGACATTGCA
>NC_091156.1:37051267-37099841 GCF_040958095.1 Procambarus clarkii | reverse complement strand
CCTTGCTTCTGCCGCCACGGCTCTCTCCTCCCTTGTCATGTCTCTCTGGAGGAATACATTTTTTAATTTTCCCACGTTTTTCAGGGAGCTCTTCCTTGATAGGATCTTCTCCTTTGTGTTCTCGTTTGCAAACACTATCTTTATCATTCGGTCTCGGTCTTTGTTGTACCGGCCTAGCCTGAAAACCTTCTCAATGCTATGCTCAGCCCCTTCCATGTCTAGTGCCTTTAGTACTTCATTCACTGCTGCTTTGTCCTTGTCACTCCACTCTGTCCTATTAGATCCTTCCTGCTCCTTAATACCCACAGCAACCACTGATCTGTTCCTTTCCAGCAGTTGGCTAGTGGAGCGTGCCGCCTCCTGCGAGGTGGCTGCTTTCATGGCCACCTCCATCACTGCAGTCATTACTTCAGAGTTATTTTTTTTTAGTATTTCCGCAAATGTTGCTTTTATTGTGGCATTCTCATCCAGAAAACTATTACCACCTTCTCCCTGGGTGGTTTTCTGATTCTCAGCCTCGATACCATTTTCTTTGAGGGCTCTAATCTCCTCCTTTGCTGCTGTCAGCTCTCTTTTCAGGTTGCTTATTTCGTTCTTCATTTCCTGCATCATTTCTTGCATCTCACTCTTTGTGTCCTCCAGAAACTGGGCGAACATTTCCTTCATCTCGTCACCTTGGCTCTTTCCTGTTCCCCTGGGACCTCTGGCTGCCATGCTTGACCCTGTTGGGATGGGGGAGGGAGAGAGAGAGAGAGAGGGAAGAGAGAGAGAAAGAGAGAGAGAGAAAGGGAGTGATAAAGGGAGAGATAAATGGGGGTGGGGGGGATCCGACCCTTCCACTGAAGTGAGAAGAAAGTAGAAGGGGAGGGGGGGGAGGAGATGGAGAGAGAGGCGGGAGGGAGAGAGAGGAGAGGGAGAGAGTGGGTGAGGGAGAGAGCGGGTGAGGGAGAGAGCGGGTGAGGGAGAGAGCGGGTGAGGTGTGTGTGTGTGTATGTGGGCAGAGAGGGAGGGGGAAGGAAAGAGAGGGAGGGAGAGGGGGAGGGAGGGAGAGAGGGAGGGAGAGAGAGAGAGAGAGAGAGAGAGAGGGAGGAGGAGAGAGAGAGAGAGAGAGAGAGAGAGAGAGAGAGAGAGAGAGAGAGAGAGAGAGAGAGAGAGAGAGAGAGAGAGAGAGAGCAGGAGAGAGAGAGAGAGAGCAGGAGAGAGAGAGAGCAGGAGAGAGAGAGCAGGAGAGAGATAGTGGGAGAGGGAGAGAGGGAGTGGGAGAGAGGGAGAGTGGGGAGGGGAAGAGTGCGTGAATGGGCGATGCGGGGGACTGGGGGTTGGGGGGGGAGATGGCGACTAAGTCAGGTCAGGTCCGATGGTGCAGTCAAGATGGGGGGGGGGGATAGTAAGGTCCTATCCCAGATGCCTTTTCCCCTGACTGGACAATTGTGTGTGTGTGTGTGTGTGCACGCGTGTGTGTGTCTGTTTTAGCGTGTGCACACTTGTGTGCGTGTATGTGTCAAGATATCCCTTATGCGTTACCTCTGCCTAAATGAGCCACTCTGAGATTTTTAAATATATATGATATCCTGAACGAGAATTTGATAATCTTTTACCTCAATCTGTACACCTGATTAATTGACCAGAGAGGGGGTACATACCAGTCTGCCTCCCGCTCACACAACCAGATGAGCGATGTATGATGACGATGGTTATCCGTCGTTGTCTCCCACTAGGTGATTCACTAAGTGCTGGTAGATTGATGAGGTCGTTCTTCTCTTTCAACACAAAGCTCTGGAGTCAGTCACTGTATCGTTATGTGACAGTTCACTAATTGACTGTACCACTGATCACAGTCACCACTCAACAGCACAATCAGGTAGCTCCACGGCGGGTCGTCCCACCCGGTCAGGTCACACACTTACATGCACCGGTGATGCCCTAGCTCCACTTTTGGTTTCTTCGCCAAATCTTCGCACTATCACTAGCGATATGACTATGCTATGTTGCACCCTGCTAGCTACACACTGCGAGAGGCCAAATACTATGATCTAGCCTCTATACTCCTTCAATGTCCCGAGAAATTGACGAATTTCCGCGGACCTCACTAATCGTGTGTGTCCCCTCCCTTCTCCGTGCGTTACTCTTCCACACACACACACACACACACACACACACACACACACACACACACACACACACACACACACACGTGTGTGTGTGTGTGTGTGTGTGTACTCACCTAATTGTACTCACCTAATTGTGCTTGCGGGGGTTGAGCTCTGGCTCTTTGGTCCCGCCTCTCAACCGTCAATCAACTGGTGTACAGATTCCTGAGCCTATTGGGCTCTATCATATCTACATTTGAAACTGTGTATGGAGTCAGCCTCCACCACATCACTTCCTAATGCATTCCATTTACTAACTACTCTGACACTGAAAAAGTTCTTTCTAACGTCTCTGTGGCTCATTTGGGTACTCAGCTTCCACCTGTGTCCCCTTGTTCGCGTCCCACCAGTGTTGAATAGTTCATCCTTGTTTACCCGGTCGATTCCCCTGAGGATTTTGTAGGTTGTGATCATGTCCCCCCTTACTCTTCTGTCTTCCAGTGTCGTAAGGTGCATTTCCCGCAGCCTTTCCTCATAACTCATGCCTCTTAGTTCTGGGACTAGTCTAGTAGCGTACCTTTGGACTTTTTCCAGCTTCGTCTTGTGCTTGACAAGGTACGGGCTCCATGCTGGGGCCGCATACTCCAGGATTGGTCTTACATATGTGGTGTACAAGATTCTGAATGATTCCTTACACAGGTTCCTGAACGCCGTTCTGATGTTAGCCAGCCTCGCATATGCCGCAGACGTTATTCTCTTTATGTGGGCTTCAGGAGACAGGTTTGGTGTGATATCAACTCCTAGATCTTTCTCTCTGTCTGTTTCATTAAGTACTTCATCTCCTATTCTGTATCCTGTGCCTGGCCTCCTGTTTCCACTGCCTAGTTTCATTACTTTGCATTTACTCGGGTTGAACTTCAACAGCCATTTGTTGGACCATTCACTCAGTCTATCCAGGTCATCTTGTAGCCTCCTACTATCATCCTCTGTTTCAATCCTCCATAATTTTTGCATCGTCGGCAAACATTGAGAGGAACGAATCTATACCCTCTGGGAGATCATTTACATATACCAGAAACAGTATAGGTCCAAGGACTGACCCTGCGGGACTCCACTTGTGACGTCTCGCCAATCTGAGACCTCACCCCTCACACAGACTCGTTGTCTCCTGTTGCTTAGGTACTCCTCTATCCACCGGAGTACCTTCCCTCTCACTCCAGCCTGCATCTCCAACTTTCGCACTAGCCTCTTGTGTGGCACTGTATCAAAGGCTTTCTGACAATCCAAAAATATGCAGTCTGCCCACCCTTCTCTTTCTTGCCTTATTTTTGTTGCCTGGTCGTAGAACTCAAGTAACCCTGTGAGGCAGGACCTGCCATCCCTGAACCCATGTTGATGCTGTGTTACAAAGTTCCTTCGCTCCAGATGCTCCACTAGTTTTTCGCACAATCTTCTCCATCAGCTTGCATGGTATGCAGGTTAGGGACACTGGCCTGTAGTTCAGTGCCTCCTGTCTATCCCCTTTCTTGTATATCGGGACTACGTTAGCTGCTTTCCAAATATCTGGCAGTTCCCCTGTTGCCAGTGATTTGTTATACACTATGGAGAGTGGTAGGCTCAGTTCTCTTGCTCCTTCCTTTAGAACCCAAGGGGAGATTCCATCTGGGCCTATAGCCTTCGTCACGTCCAACTCTAGTAAACACTTCCTTACTTCCCCACTGGTAATCTCAAACTCTTCCAGTGGTTCCTGGTTAGCTATTCCCTCACTTACCTCTGGAATTTCTCCTTGCTCTAAGGTGAAGACCTCCTGGAATTTCTTATTCAATTCCTCACACACTTCCTTGTCATTTGTAGTGAATCCTTCCGCCCCTATCCTTAATCTCATAACCTGTTCCTTTACTGTTGTTTTTCTCCTAATGTGGCTATGCAACAATTTAGGCTGAGTCTTTGCCTTGCTTGCGATGTCATTTTCGTATTGTCTTTCTGCCTCTCTTCTCATCCTGACATATTCATTCCTGGCATTCTGGTATCTTTCTCTGCTCTCCAGTGGCCTGTTATTCCTATAGTTTCTCCATGCCCTTTTACTTTGCTGCTTAGCTAGCCTACTTCTTTGATTAAACCATGGGTTTCTCATCTTCATTTCTCTGTTTTCCTTTTGGACTGGACAAACTTGTTTGCTGCGTCCTTGCACTTCTGCGTGATGTAATCCATCATATCTTGGGCCGTCTTTCCCCTGAGCTCTGTTTCCCATGCTATATCTGTTAGGAATTTTCTTATCCCCTCATTGTTTCCCTTTCGGTATGCTAACCTTTTGGTTTCGGTATCCCTCCTCGAGTTCAATAACCCTTCTTCAATCAAGTACTCAAACACCAGTACACTGTGGTCGCTCATTCCTACTGGGTCCTCAAAACCGATTTCTCTTATGTCGGAGTCGTTCAGAGTGAAGACTAGGTCGAGTCTCGCTGGTTCGTCATTGCCTCTCATCCTTGTGGGTTCTCCGACATGCTGGGTTAAAAAGTTGCTTGTCACCACCACCAATAGTTTGGCTCTCCACGTATCCTCGCCTCCATGCGGTTCCTTGTTCTCCGTGTGTGTGTGTGTGTGTGTGTGTGTGTGTGTGTGTGTGTGTGTGTGTGTGTGTGTGTGTGTGGTGTGTGTGTGTGTGTGGTGTGTGTGTGTGTGTGTGTGTGTGTGTGTTTACTAGTTGTGTTTTTACGGGGGTTGAGCTTTGCTCTTTCGGCCCGCCTCTCAACTGTCAATCAACTGTTTACTAACTACTTTTTTTTTTTTTTTTTCCACACCACACACACACACACCCCAGGAAGCAGCCCGTGACAACTGACTAACTCCCAGGTACCTATTTACTGATAGGTAACAGGGGCATTCAGGGTGAAAGAAACTTTGCCCATTTGTTTCTGCCTCATGCGGGAATCGAACCCGCGCCACAGAATTACGAATCCTGCGCGCTATCCACCAGGCTACGAGGCCCCCTATGTGTGTGTGTGTGTGTGTGTGTGTGTGTGTGTGTGTGTGTGTGTGTGTGTGTGTGTGTGTGTGTGTGTGTGGTGTGTGTGTGTGTTTCACACACCTCGAATTTTCCAGATTTTTATATTCGTCACCTCAGCCGTTGGCACAGTTCCTGGCCGGGAACATCCTTGTGACTTCGCCTCTTGTAAAACGTTCTAATCTAAATTCCAGCGAGGTCTAGGCTGGCTCAGCAGGAATGTCTTCACGCCAGGAATGTCTTCACGCCAGGAATGTCTTCACACCAGGAATGTCTTCACACCAGGAATGTCTTCACGCCAGGAATGGTTTCCCACCAGGAATGTCTTCATGCCAGGAATGTCATCACACCAGGAATGTCTTCACACCAGGAATGTCTTCACGCCAGGAATGTCTTCACACCAGGAATGTCTTCACGCCAGGAATGTCATCACACCAGGAATGTCTTCACGCCAGGAATGTCATCACACCAAGAATGTCTTCACACCAGGAATGTCTTCCCGCCAGGAATGTCATCACACCAGGAATGTCTTCACACCAGGAATGTCTTCACGCCAGGAATGTCTTCACGCCAGGAATGTCATCACACCAGGAATGTCTTCACACCAGGAATGTCTTCACGCCTGGAATGTCTTCACACCAGGAATGTCTTCACGCCAGGAATGTCATCACACCAGGAATGTCTTCACGCCAGGAATGTCTTCACGCCAGGAATGTCTTCACACCAGGAATGTCTTCACGCCAGGAATGTCTTCACACCAGGAATGTCTTCACGCCAGGAATGTCTTCACGCCAGGAATGTCATCACGCCAGGAATGTCTTCACACCAGGAATGTCATCACACCAGGAATGTCTTCACGCCAGGAATGTCTTCACGCCAGGAATGTCTTCACACCAGGAATGTCTTCACACCAGGAATGTCTTCACGCCAGGAATGTCTTCACGCCAGGAATGTCATCACATTAGTTGTCGTTTGCATTAGTTCCCATTTATCGTCTTTTTGACATTTTCATACCTTCTATTATTTAAATCTTCTTATTGTCAATTTCGTCAATGCAACTGCAACAAAATTCTCGGTTTCAAAGAGGAACAAGTTCAGAAAAGTCATCAAGGAGTCTCCGTTTATACGCGGTGGTTGGGAACATAGATTTTATTAAAACCTTCCTGCCCTTTGATGTAGCTTTAAAAAGGTCAATTTTGTGACTTTTTCCACGAGACTTAACAGACTCCGTCCGACCTTTTTATTGTGAGAATAGGAACCATGGCTGAAGGTCACAGGACCCGGCACGACCTCCTCGCTCTCTTCTCTCTGCTCTACTCTCCTCTGTTCTGCTCTCATCAGCTCTCCATTTCTCTGTTCTCTAATCTGTTGTTTCCTCTCTTCTGCTCTGCTCTAATCTACTCTGCTGTGCTCTCTCCTCTTCTTTCCTCTGCTCTCCCTTCCTCTCCTCTCGTTTGCTCTGCTCTGCTCTCCTCTACTCTAATTCTCTTACTTTTTGGGTTTTTCTATTTTTTCCTTTCAATTCTTGTTCAGTCTATTTTATTCTTTTTTTTTATTTAGTTCTGGTAATGGTTGTTAGAATACATTTTGTCCTGGTTGGTTACCCAGGCTGCCACCACCCCTGCCACCTGTGGCCACCACCCCTGCCTCTTGTGGCCACCACCCCTGCCTCTTGTGGCCACCACCCCTGCCTCTTGTGGCCACCATCCCTGCCTCTTGTGGCCACCAGCCCTGCCTCTTGTGGCCACCCCCCCTGCCTCTTGTGGCCACCACCCCTGCCTCTTGTGGCCACCACCCCTGCCTCTTGTGGCCACCACCCCTTCCTCTTGTGGCCACCACCCCTGCCTCTTGTGGCCACCACCCCTGCCTCTTGTGGCCACCACCCCTGCCTCTTGTGGCCACCACCCCTGCCTCTTGTGGCCACCACCCCTGCCTCTTGTGGCCACCACCCCTGCCTCTTGTGGCCACCACCCCTGCCTCTTGTGGCCACCACCCCTGCCACCTACGGCCACCACCCCTGCCACCTACGGCCACCACCCCTGCCTCTTGTGGCCACCACCCCTGCCTCTTGTGGCCACCACCCCTGCCTCTTGTGGCCACCACCCCTGCCTCTTGGGGCCACCACCCCTGCCTCTTGTGGCCACCACCCCTGCCTCTTGTGACCACCACCCCTGCCTCTTGTGGCCACCACCCCTGCCTCTTGTGGCCACCACCCCTGCCTCTTGTGGCCACCACCCCCTGCCTCTTGTGGCCACCACCCCTGCCTCTTGTGGCCACCACCCCTGCCTCTTGTGGCCACCACCCCTGCCTCTTGTGGCCACCACCCCTGCCACCACCCCTGCCACCTGTGGCCACCACCCCTGCCTCTTGTGGCCACCACCCCTGCCTCTTGTGACCACCACCCCTGCCACTTGTGGCCACCACCCCGGCCTCTTGTGGCCACCACCCCTGCCTCTTGTGGCCACCACCTCTGCCACATGTGGCCACCACCCCTGCCACCTGTGGCCACCACCCCTGCCACCTGTGGCCACCACCCCTGCCTCTTGTGGCCACCACCCCTGCCTCTTGTGGCCCCCCCCCCCTGCCTCTTGTGGCCAACACCCCTGCCTCTTGTGGCCACCACCCCTGCCTCTTGTGGCCACCACCCCTGCCTCTTGTGGCCACCACCCCTGCCACCTACGGCCACCACCCTGCCTCTTGTGGCCACCACCCCTGCCACCTACGGCCACCACCCCTGCCTCTTGTGGCCACCACCCCTGCCATCTACGGCCACCACCCCTGCCTCTTGTGGCCACCACCCCTGCCTCTTGTGGCCACCACCCCCTGCCTCTTTTGGCCACCACCCCGGCCTCTTGTGGCCACCACCCCTGCCTCTTGTGGCCACCATCCCTGCCTCTTGTGGCCACCACCCCTGCCTCTTGTGGCCACCACCCCTGCCTCTTGTGGCCACCACCCCTGCCTCTTGTGGCCACCACCCCTGCCTCTTGTGGCCACCACCCCTGCCTCTTGTGGCCACCACCCCTTCCACGTGCGACCACCACCCCTGCCACCTACGGCCACCACCCCTGCCTCTTGTGGCCACCACCCCTGCCACCTACGGCCACCAACCCCTCCACCTGCGGCCACTACCCCTGCCACCTGCGGCCACTACCCCTGCCACCTACGGCCACTACCCCTGCCACCTGCGGCCACTACCCCTGCCACCTGCGGCCACTACCCCTGCCACCTACGGCCACTACCCCGGCCAAATGCGGCCACTACCCTTGCCACCTGCGGCCACTACCCCTGCCACCTGCGGCCACTACCCCTGCCACCTGCGGCCACTACCCCTGCCACCTGCGGCCACCTTCCTTGCCGCCTGCGGCCACCATCACCCCACCCATAAGGTAGCAATAGTCCTGTCACATCCGCCTCAAAACACCAAACTTTCCTTTTCCGTTGCCACCACCAACCTTCCAGTTCCTGTCTCAACCTTCCATTTAAGCTTACAAAATTTCATTTCCGC
This sequence comes from Procambarus clarkii, assembly GCF_040958095.1. Taxonomy (NCBI): domain Eukaryota; kingdom Metazoa; phylum Arthropoda; class Malacostraca; order Decapoda; family Cambaridae; genus Procambarus; species Procambarus clarkii. Next base: position 37,091,242 of record NC_091156.1, on the reverse strand, counting down.
TGCCAGCCAGCAGAACAAACAACTGAGGAGATGCACAGAGGAGGTGATGCATCAGTCAAGGCGAGGACGCAAGAGGGATTCCGCGGCTGCAGAAACTTGGCCCACACTCTCGTGCATACTAAAGCATGACTCGGGCGACCTGATGTTTACCGTCTAACCCTTCCACCACCACTACCACCACCTCCAACTGTTGGTAATAACCCCTGGCCTCTGTGCAGGGTTATTAACCTTGGGCTGTGTGGATTCGGTATAGCTGCTCTCGTCATTCTTGTCTTATAGCGGCTCACGCTTCAGTTTGATCTGGAAAGCGTGTTTACATATCCAGTGGTGATTCACAAGGGCATTTGTGGATCACCACTAGATATGTGAAAAAATAAAGTGTAAGTTACTTAAACCATTCAGGTATATTCAAGGTCCTACGTTGTTATTCACTTATCTGTTCTTATGTAATGATGTAAACGAAGAGCCGGATTCACTTATATAAAAGTAAAAGCACAAAAAAACATTCCAACTGCATGATCGCTTTTGTAACTAAGTTCGACTTGATCATAGCAACACGGTCATTACTAACACAAGTCTTAGTAGCCATGCAGCATCAATACTACTCTCTCCACATGGAGATAATGAATCACAGTATCATGGCTGAAGATATGATTACTAAAACCGCACACACATCAGAAGATAGAGAAACGACGATGTCTCGGTCCGTCGACACACGACTTGATAATGGTCCACGACGGACCGAAACGTCGTTGTTTCTCTGTCTTCTGGTGTGTATGGTTTGGTCATCTTACTCCATCTCCTGCTCTCTGCCCAACCCCTCTTCCAAGACTTACTGTATGAGTACAGTAAGTACATTCCCTATACCTACTGTATAGGGGATGTACAAAATATGGAATGTTATAATATTGATTTTGAACAAGGGTCCCGAGAAAGAAGGTAAAACAAAATCTAACTTTCCCTAAAATTAAATACATTACATTGACTTAGCCGGTGACAGCAACATGAGAATTAGTCTCAATTTTCAACTATTTATCATTCTTTCTCAATATTCGCTGCGTTTCAGTGAAGGCCTGACAGATTCACTCATAGTCGCTTATATCTCTTGGCAAAGCACAACAAATTGGAAACTTGGAGGCTTGCGGGGAGTTCCTAGCTGTGTTGTCTGTGTCTCCTTTACATGCTCACTCGCCTCAACACACACGCTTCTTATAAACTAAATATCCACAGTGGAAAAGGACATTAAAGATAATTTGCATTTGTAAAGATTTAAAACTGATGGCACAGTTGAAAATATATATATATGTTTGTATGTAAACAAGTGGTGTGGGACTACACATGCGCCTCCACACTGGCCAGTATCTACCTCCAACACAGCACAAGCGAAGGGGGTGGCGCTGCTTTTTTCAGGGAAACGCAGAAAGCCATCAAATGCAAAGGTCTGGCTCACCGCTACAGCTTTGTTCCGATCAGCTCGGAAGCCCTCCGGTCGTGGGAAAAGGTGCATTGAACTTCCTGAAGGAGCTGGGCGACAAAATGGTCAGTGTTACAAAAGACCAAAGAGGGGAAACCGGCTTGTTCCAGCGCCTCAGTGTCGCATTTCAGAGCCTGCTGCATCTTGGGCACGAGTCCAACCTCGGAGGAATTCGAGGAGGTGCTTGTCTTGCAACAATGATCGAATCTGTCTGTGACATTTATTAATACATCCCGTTGGTGTTTTTTATTTCCCCTGTAGTAGTTATGGTTATGTATATATGTTAATGCCATAAACGTTGGACAGTTCTTACAGAATATTAACGTTGAAAAATTTGAAAAGTCTAATTATGTATGTTTGACTATAAACAATTTCCCCAATCTTTACAGTGGCTAGCGATCTCAAGCCAAGAAAGCAGTGCCAAAAAGACAGTAAAAATAGGCAACAGGAAATTTGGCTTAGAGTGGAAGAGCTTTCAAGTTTCTGCCAAAGAAAGTTGTTGAGCACAGAGGAAGGTTATTAGCGCGTCCTGTTCAAGATTACTGCAGGCAGATTGGGTCAATGTACTTGAAAGTATATTAACAAATTCTAAGTATACAGGATCGAGGACGAAAATTATTCCAAGACTTTGACCATTTATTCAGTCTTGAAAGGAGAAGAACAGGAAGCAAGTTTTAACACCATTTAAGACCTTGAAAAGGACAAGTCCATTTACACTAAATAAAAATTTAATTTGAAGTGTAAAATCATCTGAAGCTTTGACTTGAACATTAAAAGCTATTTTATGAAATGAAATCCCCCACTACCCGCTGAACCATGATGTGTGTTGAGTGCATGTGTCTGGAGGGTCCTGAGACAAGTTCGATCCCATTGTACGGCATCAATATTTTCTTATGAATGCTTCAGATTATTGTGATTTCATTAAAACTTATGGCATTAAATGCATAATCTAGTAGAAAATATGTTTTAAGGATAATATACGACTGGAACAACTTAGAAAAATATATAATTCGCAGAAATACCTGTATGCATTTAAAGAGAGATTAAGAAAGTTCTTATCTCTAAAGCAGCGCTTGAGTGCTCCCAGCACCATAATCTTCCCATAAACAAAGGGGTTAATATGGATGTAATGGTCACTTCCTATTTCATTTCCTTTTTAATCTTTTAATCTCTCAGGAGCTGCGGGTCTCGCCTTTTCCTATCTCTTGACTTTTGTGTTCTTGGTAATGTTTTAATCAACATAAACGCTCACATTTTGTTTATCTTTCATTGTACTTTCTTGGGATAATTATATATATATTTTTTTACTCTCTCCTCTCTCTCTCTCTCTCTCTCTCTCTCTCTCTCCTCTCTCTCTCTCTCTCTCTCTCTCTCTCTCTCTCTCTCTCTCTCTCTCCTCTCTCTCTCTCATCTCTCTCTCTCTCTCTCTCTCTCTCTCTCTCTCTCTCTCTCTCTCTTTTCTCTCTCTCTCTCTCTCTCTCTCTCACACACACTTTCTCTCTGAACAGCAATAAACATTCCCAACAAGTCACAGCATTATTATTAGTTCCTTTACTCCATCGTTATAGTAACTTTTGTGGTCACTTCGTATAGTAACTTGGTGATGAACAACTGTAAATCTGGTGAAAACTGTGGGAAACCAAGCCCACATGTTACTTCATACGAGTCATTGGTTGTCGTAATAGGGGCCAGTCCTTCTCAAGGAGGGGCATGGGTGTCGACTCCCAACCCATCTATGATACATCCGCACAATCACAAATCACCATCTACGAAGCTAGCCACAGTGTCTGACCTCGAACCGAGACACATACACACAGACATCTATTTGTATTTAGAATTAAAATGAAAAACTGACTTTTGTATGAATTCGTCATCACCAGGAAATTTTGATATTGTTGACCAGACCACACACTAGAAGGTGAAGGGACGACGACGTTTCGGTCCGTTCTAGACTATTTTCAAGTCGATTACTTTAGCCACGTTATTGTAACTCATCGCCTGAAAACTTTGATATGTATAAACAGTGGTTGAAGACCGTCCCAAAACAGAGGAAATGTTGCACGCACAGCAACTTCCGCCTCTCAACATCCATGCCAAGTCTCTCTCCGTCCGGCAGTCTGTTCCAGCCGTCAGAGCCAAGCCGTTTTCAGAGCCTAGAGAGCAACCTGCATCTGCCCCCTCGCCTTATTTACACAGCAAGCTGCTCATTTGCAGATGGTGGCGGTTCCACAAATACCCCGGCTGGTGCTCGAGTTTTAGCTCGGTCTGGCTGCTTCCAGGAATTCCGAGGCGTCCATTTGCCTTCTGCGAGCGTAATTATGCATTCGTGAAAGATTGATCGTCTCATTTGTGAATGCTCAGTGGGTGTGTGTTCGTGCTTGGTGTGTGTCTGTTTGATTTGTAATTGTATATTAGTTCTGTGTGTGTGAGAGAGAGCGAGCGAGACAGAGAGAACAGATGCATTCTTTAATATACGTGCTTATGTATATTTTTGTATGCGTATAGATTATTATATTTCGTGAATGTTCACGCACCGGCTCTCACGAATAAAGGCGTTGAGCACCGTGAAGCTATGAAATGTTAACTAACATCCCAACATATAAGGTGGAATTGTTGTTTAACTTCCACAACATTCGGCTTTACAGCACACTCATCCTAGACCGTTCACATATACAATACAATACAATACAATTTTATTTAGGTAAGGTACATACATACAATAAATATTTACAAGGATTGTTTAACTTATAGGTATAGCTAGTACATACAATGCCTAAAGCCACTATTACGCAAAGCGTTTCGGGCATGATAAACTTAAATGACAAGCTTAATACTAATTGAGCATAATGAGTAGAATGAAAACAAGAAATGAAAACATAGATGAAAAAGCAGCACAAATACAATTATGTCGACAAACAGCGCTCTTTAAAGAAAAAAACAGACATTGGTTGACAATAGAAGGGTAAGGTAGGTTACAGGGAATTTATTAGGTATAGCTTCGCCTTTTAACTTAAACTGGTTGAGAGAGGTACAGTCTTTAACATGGTTGGGAAGGTCATTTCACATTCTGGGCCCCTTGATTTGTAGAGCATTTCTAGTTTGATTAAGTCGTACTCTAGGAATATCAAACTGTATTTATTTCTGTGTGATGCTCATGGGTTCTGATACAACCTTCTATGAAGCTTTTGAGATCAGGATTGGCATTATAGTTTAGCGTTCTATATATGTATAATACACATGAGAGAATGTGCAGTGACTTAATGTCTAACATATTCAGAGATTTAAGTAGGGGTACCGAGTGGTGTCTGGGCCAGAATTGGATATTGTCCTAATAGCAGCTTTGTGTTGAGTAATTAGAGGACGTAAGTGATTTTGGGTAGTAGAAGCCCCAAGCACAAATACCATAGTTGAGATATGGATAGATAAGGGTAATAGAGAGTCACCAGGGCAGGCGTGGTACATAATATCTGATCTTAGAAAGAATGCCACAGTTTTTGAAACTTTTTTTTATATGTTTAGAATGTGTCCCTGGAAATTAAGCTTGTGGTCAATGAGAATGCCAAGGAATTTGCCATCTAATTTGTTACAAATTTGGGTATAGTTTATTTTGAGATTTATTTGATTAGAGGATTTATTGCCAAACAGAATATAAAAGGTTTTGTCAATGTTAAGGGTGAGTTTTGTTGGCAGTTAGCCAAAGATGGACTTTATTTAGCTCAGTATTTACTGTGGCATTTAGAGCAAGGGGATCAGGACTGGAGTAAATGAAGGTTGTGTCGTCAGCAAATAGAATTGGTTTGAGGTGTTGGAGGCATTTGGAAGGTCATTAATGTAGATGAGAAAGAGGAGAGGGCCAAGTATGCTGCCCTGGGGAACACCAATGTTGATGGGTAGGTGGGAGAAATTGTATTATTCACAGAAACATATTGGAGCCTGTCAGTAAGGTAGGATTTGAGGTATTGTAGGGAGTGTCCTCTGACTCCATAATGATGTAATTTAAGAAGAAGGTTTTGGTGGTTGACAGTGTCAAAAGCTTTACGTAGGTCCACAAACAACCCAACAGAGAACTCATTTTTATCAAGAGCTGTATGAATCGAGTTAAGCATACTAATAAGTGCATCGTTAGTGCTTTTTTTGGGTCTGAAGCCATATTGGCAAGGGCTAAGTATATTGAGTTTGGCTAGATATGAGTAAAGCTGCTTATAGATTAGTTTTTCAAAAATTTTTGACAAGTTTGGCAGGATAGATATAGGTCTGTAGTTGTTAACATCTGTGAGATTACCACATTTGTGGACAGGCGTTACTCTCGTTTTTTTTAGAATATCTGGGAAGGTTTGGAGTTCAAGTGACTTGTTGAAGAGCAAAGCAATAGCAGGGGCTAAAGATCTGGAGCTTTTTTTGTAAATTAAAGTTGGTATCTCCTCAAGGGCACCAGACTTGGTTTTAAGGGAAAGGATTATCTCATTGACGTCAGTGGAATTAATAGGCTTTAGGTACAGAGACTGTGGATAGTTACCTGAAAGATAGTCATTAATGTCTGTACTGGAAGATGGAATATCATTTGCAAGGGATGAACCAATGGAAGAGAAGAACCTATTGAACTCAGTAGCAGAATCAGAGGCTGAAAGCTGACCATCGTTATTAGACAGGAGAGTCGGTTTGTTATTTAAAGACTTCTTTGATCCCAATATTTGAGAAATTGTTCTCCAAGTTTGTTTAATGTTGCTCTTTATTTGGGTAAATTTATCTTCGTAGTATTTAGTTTTGGCTCATCTAATTATCTTAGACAGCAATAATGAGTAATTCTTTGAGAATTCTTTGGAGACAATTCCTAACCTATACTTCTTCTCAAGGTCATGTTTTTTATTAATAGATTTAAGTATTCCCTTTGTAAGCCAGGGATTGTTAAGCCTTTTGGTTGTGACTTGTTTTGTAAGCATAGGACAGTGGGTATTATAAAGGCTAAGAGTTTTTTGAAGAAAAGATTGTACTGCAAGGTTGATGTCCACTATGTTACCTAACTCGGACTCCCAGTTGACATTATCAGCAGCAGTTATAAAATTGTCTATAGCAGTTTCATTGTGCAGTCTAAAACGTATCACTCTTGACTCAAGAGGTGGTTTGCTAATGTTAGTTAAGAGAAATGTGGGGTAATGATCTGTAGTGCTATCGGTGATTATACCTGAAGTAAGCGGAGAGGTTATGTTTGTCCAGATGTGATCGAGCGTCGTGGCAGTGCTATCAGTGATTCTAGTAGGTCTAGTGATTAAGGGTATGAGGAAGCAGGAATTCATACAGTTGAGGAAGCTAACAGCAGTGGGGTGTTCAGGCTCGCAGAGGTCAATATTAAAGTCCCCTGCGATAATTAGGTGGTTTTTGTTCAGTCTGTTATCAAGTATTAGATTTCTAAGGTTTGAGTTGAATTCGGACACATCAGTGTTAGGAATTCTATAAACTGCACCCACAGTCAGGACAGACTCGGCACCCTTGACTCTGAAGCTGGCGAAGATATACTCCCCATAGCAGTCTCTGGTTCTAATTTCTTTTAAGCATGTTAGTTCTTGGTGGTAGTAAAGAGCAGTGCCACCACCTCTCTGAATTTGACGACAGTTGTGAATTGCTGAGTAGTTAGGCATGTTAAAGAGCTGAGTAGTATCCTCTTTCAACCATGTTTCAGTAAGTATAATAAAAGAGAATTTGTTGTCAATAGCTTCAATCAAGGCACTAACATCATCAAAGTGTTTACCTAGGGATCTAACGTTCAAATTGATTACAGAGATATTGTGATTATGAGTTAATACATTGTTTACATCATGTGCTGCAAAATATCTGCAATTTAGATCATTAAAGTGATAATTGTCATAGATAGTGGATAAGAGGTTAAGTTCAGGGTCTATACTTGTCTGCATAAAAAAAGCTGATTGCAGGAAAAACAAGGGAAGAAAGGCAAATAACAAGGTAGAAATAAGCTATAAAATAGGGAAAAAGATGTACACAATACAGAACAAAGCAAACTCAAAAGGGGCTTACAGGGGTACAATGGAGTAAGGGAGTATGGCTAGGCTAGGCAACCTAGGTAATAAATGAGATTAACGAAAAAACATATAAACATGACTATACAAAACACAAGATATAGAAATACAAAACAAAAATATAAACAAGACTAAGCAATACAAAAACAAATTGAGCAAAAATGAAAAATGAGGTAGATTGCTTACAAGTACTCTCAGGTACACTGTAAGTAACAATTTGCAATTTGAGATACAGGCAAAGCCAGGGGTACAATGGAGTAAGGGAGCATGGCGAGGCTAGGCAACCTAGGTAATAAATGGAATCAAAGAAAAGTTGAATAATAAGCATAGGCAAATTTAAGCTAATGATTATTAATTATAAATAGTTCAGTTATGACTGAATAATTAATAAGACCTGAAGAACTATTTATGCACTCAATTAAAAAAATTCAGTAAATGACTAGTTAAGAGTAAGTTAAAAATTAAGTCAGAAAATGAAACAATGAGACTTAGGAAACCTAGCCCCACTAGTTGACAGGGGGTTAATTAAGTTAATTCACTGGGAGTGATAATGAGCTGAGACAGACCACATTGGGAGAGGAAAGCGTTGAGGTTCTCTTCTTTAGTAATAGTGAACATTTTGCCCTCTGCGGTTTTTCTCACCTTTATCAGTCCATCTCTAACGAAGCACTGATGAATCGCATCTGGGTTTTTTTGACGGATTTGACGCAGGCGGTAGAGGAGGTGCTGTCTGTTCCTAGTCAAGCACTCGTTGATGTATAATCCCGTCCGTTGGGCTACAGCTGTCCGGACTAGATTGGATTTCGTGAACTGGGAAGACAGCTTCAGGCGAATTTTCCGTTGGTTTTGACTTGATGGATTCTTTTTGCCTACTCTGTAGGCAGCAATAACGTCAGATTTGTTTAGAATGAGCTGCAATTTGTCTTTTATGAGATCCAGAGCTATTTCGACACAGTTTTCACCATCATGTTCCACAGGTATATCTTGGACGACACTATAACAGAGTCTAGCAGCTTTTGCTGGTCTTGTTCATCCTGGGAGACAGAACGCTGGGCTGAAAATGTACTGATACATGCAGTCATTTTGTTGAGGGCTTCCTCCTGTTTTTTAATGGCTTCATCAGTTTTCAGAAGGTTGCTTTCCTCACGGAGATCATTAAAATCATGCTGTAGTTGGTCTTGGCTTGCCTTGCAGTTTCTAATTTCCTCGCGGAGGAGGGTTTTTTCTTGTTGTTGTTGTTGGAGATTAGCGCGGATCGCTAGATTCTCATTAAGAAGACTCAAGATGATAGCATTTTGAGACTCGAGGACTTGGCACAACTTTTTGAACCACTGATTCTCGGCCCAGTTATAGAATTCCGGTGAGGGACCGGAAGCTCGCTTGAGTTGCTTATAGTGGGATGCTAGCATGTCCATAGGAGAGGGTTGAGATGTCTCTGCTCCCTTGCTCAAAGGGGTGGAGGGGAGGGCAGCACCGCTGCCCTGAACCCCAGAGCTTCCAGACGGAGAAACACGAATATTGTTTTAAGTTGGCCGGGATGGTTGCCTTGTTAAGGGGTTTGTTGTCCTTCTTTCTCTGCACAGCCCCATGTTTAGGAGACATGATTGGTTAGAATGGACTGGGGGTATATGTTGTGAAGAAACTTGCGTCAGGCAGCGCGGTGGCGGCAGCAGGCACTGGTACTCACAGCCGTAGAGGAATGTTTTGAAACTTAATTGAGATGGAATGAGTTGATTTTGGTCGGTTACTTTGGTTTGGCTATAACATGCTAGGACTCCATGTACTTAGCTGCCTGTGGGTGGCGGTCTACATCATCTGGCAATAGTATAAGGGCTGATATACAGCTTAGAGTGAGGAGCGCAGCGTGATCACGTTGGTCTCGTAGCGTAGCTCCGTTTAGTCCGGGTTATATACCGCTGATGTACCCCTCATGCTCTACCCGCTACCATGTGGCACCCGTGGCTGTTGGCACTCTTGTGGAACCCATGGCTGTTGGCACTCCTGTGGCACCCGAGGCCATTGGCACTCGTGTCCTCTTCTCTGCAAGAATACGTCAACTGACTCGCGGGGGGGCGAAGATTGTTGCTCTTGAGCGTGGGTAAGGCCCTAAGATGTCCTTAGGTCTGGGGTAAACGATTGGCCGAGCGCCTCTTGCGTGGGTTCTTCTCTCTAATTCTCTCTTTCTAATAAGTTACAGTCTCAAGATTTATCGGAGATCTGCCCGTCCTGGGGGCTGTGTCAGCGACGGAATACTGCACACGCCGGCAAGTATCCTCAACTGATCAATGCTCTCTTGCTGAATATGTTTCATTCGCTTGGACCGTCGGAGCCTCGAACCACGGACCACCGAGCTGTAGCGTGCCGCTCTGACCATAACACTTGCTATACGGGTGCGTCTCAGAGAGATACTTTCTGTCTAAATGAGGTTTTAGGCCTGTGCTTTAATTCACTTAAAGATGCTTAACTTGCTTTGTTTTGCGTTAACTTTTAAAAGTTCAAGAAAATCTTGAACTGACCTTTAGAGGAAGTGTTGGTGCTGAACGCCATGAGTTTGGCTGGAATGCACTGCAACACAACGACGATGATTTGAAACGAAAAGCCAACCAATCAAGAAGACCCTGATTGAAAGAGCCATTAGGAACTCATAAACATGGAGCTCAGCCAATGTGAGCGTGAGGTGAGAAGAGGGGTTGCCCCTCCCACAGAGAGGTCTAGAAGTTAGGTTAGTGGCCAGACACGCAACAGACATACGCCGCCGCGGCCTTGCTGCTGTGTGGAGGGGAATATTGCATGGGTAACTTACAATCGTCTGGGTGAAGGAAGCATCCAGCAGTGAATAGACGATGGCCTTTCCTTCTCTTTCTACAGAAAAAAACAAAAGGTTACTGGCCTGCAACTCAACCCGTTCTCTTCTCATACTTGCGGTAAAAATGCGCTGTAATATTAACAATTAAAACATAATTATTTTGACGCTTTCTGTATATCAGCCTTAATAAGTCAGGTGAGGTTGATGGCGTTTGTATTGGAAAATTCTGTGATCTCATCAACATGATGTGAAGGCGGAGGCGGAGGCGGAGGCGTGGGGCGGCCAGAACAAGTATTATTAAATTGCTCCCAACGGAACACGCCAGATTCTGCCACCATCTAATTCGTGTCTTTTTTTATGGATTAACTATTCTGCTAAGAATGCAACTTCTTATAAAACTTAAAGCACCGTAATATTTAATGATTTTAATCCATGGATGTTGATAGGTTAGGAGGGTGGCGTGCGTGTGTTCGTATCAGTTTTCAGCTACTTATTTGGGGGCGGAGTGATAACTTGAGGGCTGGGGTGTGGGAGCCGGAGCTTGGCCACACTACCGGCCCGTGCCCCCGGGATCACCAGGCCTTGTTTCTGGTCACGGTAGTTCATGGTGCCTCACCAACCTCATTATTCAATGGTCGTTACACAGACAATGATTCTTGTCATTCGGGTTGCCACTTGATCAAGTGAATTGGTAACAATCAGATCTTAGTGGTGAGCTGCGTAATTATAAGAGTGAGGGTGAGAGATTTTTTTTTTGGTGGGCACCCTTTCTCGGATTTCTCGTGCGTACTTTAGCACAGTGGTCAGCGTCCTCGGCCCACACCACTTATATAAAAATAGAATATCAAGACATTTCTGAGCATTATCAAAAACATACTGAAAGAGGAACACTAGCTAGAATTCAAAGATTCAAAAGTTGCTATATATATATACTATATATATATATATATATATATATATATATATATATATATATATATATATATATATATATATATATATATATATATATATATATATATATATATATATATATATATATATATATATATATATATATATATATATATATATATATATATATATATATATATATAATATATATATATATATATATATATATATATATATATATATATATATATATATATATATATATATATATATATATATATATATATATATATATATATATATATATATATATATATATATATATATATATATATATATATATATATATATATATATATATATATATATATAGTATATATATATATATATATATATATATATATATATATATATATATATATATATATATATATATATATATATATATATATATATATATATATATATATATATATATATATATATATATATATATATATATATATATATATATATATATATATATATATATATATATATATATATATATATATATATATTATATATATAATATATATATATATATATATATATATATATATATATATATATATATATATATATATATATATATATATATATATATATATATATATATATATATATATATATATATATATATATATATATATATATATATATATATATATATATATATATATATATATATATATATATATATATATATATATATATATATATATATATATATATATATATATATATATATTATATATATATATATATATAATATATATATATATATATATATATATATATATATATATATATATATATATATATATATATATATATATATATATATATATATATATGTCGTACCTAATAGCCAGAACGCACTTCTCAGCCTACTATTCAAGGCCCCATTTGCCTAATAAGCCAAGTTTTCATGAATTATTGTTTTTTCGTCTACCTAACCTACCTAACCTAACCTAACCTAGCTTTTTTTGGCTACCTAACCTAACCTTACCTATAAATATAGGTTAGGTTAGGTTAGGTAGGGTTGGTTAGGTTCGGTCATATATCTACGTTAATTTTAACTCCAATAAAAAAAAATTGACCTCATACATAGAGAAAAGGGTTGCTTTATCATTTCATAAGAAAAAAATTATAGTAAATATATTAATTCAGGAAAACTTGGCTTATTAGGCAAATCGGGCCTTGAATAGTAGGCTGAGAAGTGAGTTCTGGCTACTAGGTACGACATATATATATATATATATATATATATATATATATATATATATATATATATATATATATATATATATATATATATATATATATATATATATATATATATATATATATATATATATGCGAACAAGCCTGAATGGTCCCCAGGACATATGCAACTGAAAACTCACACCCCAGAAGTGACTCGAACCCATACTCCCAGAAGCAACGCAACTGGTATGTACAAGACGCCTTAATCCACTTGACCATCACGACCGGACATAATGAGGTGATAGCCGAGGCTATATGAACCACCCCACCGCCGGCACTCGGATAGTTATCTTGGGCATAGCATTTTACCAAATCACCTCATTCTTTGGGGCACACGTGAGGAACACAAATGCGAACAAGCCTGAATGGTCCCCAGGACATATGCAACTGAAAACTCACACCCCAGAAGTGACTCGAACCCATACTCCCAGAAGCAACGCAACTGGTATGTACAAGACGCCTTAATCCACTTGACCATCACGACCGGACATAATGAGGTGATAGCCGAGGCTATATGAACCACCCCACCGCCGGCACTCGGATAGTTATCTTGGGCATAGCATTTTACCAAATCACCTCATTCTTTGGGGCACACGTGAGGAACACAAATGCGAACAAGCCTGAATGATCCGTGTGCCGGCGGTGGGGTGGTTCATATAGCCTCGGCTATCACCTCATTATGTCCGGTCGTGATGGTCAAGTGGATTAAGGCGTCTTGTACATACCAGTTGCGTTGCTTCTGGGAGTATGGGTTCGAGTCACTTCTGGGGTGTGAGTTTTCAGTTATATATATATATATATATATATATATATATATATATATATATATATATATATATATATATATATATATAATATATATATATATATATATATATATATATATATATACATATATATATATTGTGACAGTAACACGTTGGTGTTCGGCTGTTTCAAAAGCTAGGGGTTTGGCCTTGTCACATAAAGAAACAAAAAGAGAAAATCTGGAACTTTCGTCTGAGGTAAGGTAATGGGAAGACACACAAAACACAAGTAAATTTAACAATGAAATTTTAATTACGTTAGAAAGCAAAACATGAATAAAATGGACATAAAATTTGTAACATAAAATCAATCAAACAAAATAATAAGAATAATCACTGGCAAAATGAAAAGTTACGTTAAGACAAGTGAGTAATAACAAGTGAATAATATACAATGAAATATATGGGTGCAGGAATATTGGCTTTAAGCTGCCACCTCTCTTAGTACAAGTAAGCCAGAGCTTAGTCTACCAATGAGACGTGTTAACTTGTGGAAAGCATGGGATATTCTGAAGTCTGTAGGTCGTGGTGGCCCCAGACATCAGGTAGTGTGGCGGGTGGAGGGAGCAGGTGCGATAGGGCACCAGCCAATCAGCGATGAGCAGGCGACGGACAGGTAGTTCGCTGGTTGGAGCGGCGGAGGTGGAGCAGGTGTTCCTGGTGCTGAATACGTTTGCTCTCTGGCAAACCTTGGTGTTGTATTTGTTGGATATTTCTTCCATATTAGTTGTATAGGGACGTACTTAGGAGGGAAGAGCAGGCTCAATCTCTCTTGAAGGAGATTATCGTCACAACTCTCCCCCGAAGCCTGCGGTTCTGGAAGAAGTACGTCGTTATGTGGTGGAGTAATAGATGGAGTCGCTTCTACTTCATAAACTCTGAAGAGGGCATCGGCTATAATGTTGTCAGAACCTCGGTATAGCGGGTCTCCAGGTTGAATTTCTGCAGTTATCAAGCCCATAGTAGAAGACGTTGAGTTTAGAAGTGGGCGAGCTGCAGGAGGTGTAGGGTGGTGTGGTCCGTGTTGATGGTAGACCGAGCACTTTTCAGGTGTGGAGTAAAGTGCTGGAGCTTCAGGATGATGAAGAGTAGCTCCTTGCCAATTGTTCCGTAGTTCCTTGCAGCAGTAGTCGCTGACAGGTGTATTCTCCTCGCCTCGTTGCTGCATCACGACACCACCAACGCCGGTACCACTGGCGTCGACATGGAGGATGAAGGGCTTATCTGACGAGGTGAGAGTGGAATTAGAATATGGCAAAGGAGAACTATTAGGGTCCTGAAAATGGTTGGGATTATCAATATGGATTTTTAAATTAGAAAGCGTGGACTCCTTGTCGGTGCTTTCGGGAGGAGAAGCAGGGAAGGTCTCACTGTGGATGTAGGGTTCTGTGAAGGTAGAATAGTTTATCATGACAGGGGGAGGAGTACCATTATATTGCTTCAGGAGGTTGACGTGGCACAGCTGGGTCTTCCGCCGCCTATCTGGAGTCTCGAGAACGTAGTTATGGTTGTTTCTGCACTCCTTGATGCGGTAGGGTCCTGAAAACCTGTTTTGTAAAGGAGAACCTGGGATAGGGAAGTATGCTAGCACGAAGTCTCCCGGCTTAAATTTTCTCACTTTGCTGGTCTGGTCGTAATGAGTCTTCATCCTCTCCTGTGCTTTCAATAGATTATCATGGGCAAAACTGTGGACTCTCTCTAGAATGTGTTGAAGGTTTTGAAGAAACTGGGGCACATTCTGATGCTCACTGATGGTGGCATCTCGTAGAGAGTCTTTGAAAGCCTTGAGGGGAGTACGGCACTTACGGCCGTAGAGCATCTCATAAGGAGATACTCCTAGGGACTCATTGGGAAGACTTCTATATATGCACATTATCAAATCAATTTGCTTATCCCAATCCTTAGAGGTTTCACTACAAAACTTTTTCAGGAGTGCATTGATAGTCTGATGACTACGCTCAAGAGAACCCTGTGAAGCAGGATGATAGGGGCTGGACAATACCTGTTTGATGTTGAACTCCTCCAGTGTCCTTTTGAAGAGATCACTGGTGAAGTTGGTACCACAGTCGCTCTGAATCTCCCTGGAAATCCATATTGAGTGAAGATCTTCAATAAATGCTTTACAACCGTAGCAGCCGTGATGTTCTTCACTGGAACTGCTATGGGAAATCTGGTGGTAGGACACAGGATGGTTAAGATATAGGCATTACCTGAACTGGTTCGAGGTAAAGGACCAACACAGTCTATTATAAGTCTGTGGAAAGGTTCCGCAGGCACCTGTATGGGAATCAGTGGCGCTCTGGGAATGGAGATGTTCGGTTTGCCTGCCATCTGACATGTATGACGCAGTTTTGCTTACTGTTTGACGCTATTTACCATACCTGGCCAGTAGTAGTCTTGACGAATCCCATGGTAAGTCTTGTTGAATCCGTAGTGGGAGAGTGCTCCGTGGGCCAGGTGTAGAATAGTGGGCCACAGGCTGGTAGGAATCACAAGTTGTTCGATGTTGGCCCAATCGTCCTCCTCCTTCAGTTTACTGGGTCTATATCTGCGGTAGAGCAAGTCGTTCTCTAGGAAGAACCCAGGAATACTGTCGGGTTGAGTCTCAGCCTGGAAAAACAATGGTGTTAAGGTAAGATCTTCCCTCTGCAACTTACGGAACTCCAACTTGGTCAGATTCGGGGGTAGTTTCTGAGGGTCTTGAGGGACAGCGGTAGCAGTAGAGTCAGCTGGCTGTGGCCGTGCGGCTTGTGCACGGGTGGTCACTAGAACCAGAGGAGAAACTTCATCACTCTCTTGAACCTCTGCTGGAACATACTCGAATATAGGGTTAATTGGCACAGAGGTACACACCTGGGGTTTGTCCATGACGATCAGGTTGGTCGGTTGCAGGTCTTCTGCCAAGTCGTTGCCCAGGAGAAGTTGCACTCCAGGCATGGGAAAAGGCTTTTCCCTGACGGCGACTTGGACTTCTCCGTTCACGTAGGGACAATCCAGGTGGACTCTGGCGAGAGGATAAGGAGTGGTAGCAGTGAGGTCAGTGATGAAGACAGTTTCTCCGGTGTAGGCGATGTTGGGCACAGCCGACTTCAAGATGATCGATTGTAGAGCCGCTGTGTCCCTCAAGATCTTCAATTTGAAACGTCCCTCCGGATTTGAACCGTTGGCAGAGACAGTTCCAGTATACAGGTGGTTACTGAAAAGAGAAAGATCATTAACATTAACACCAACATTCATCACAGGCTTACCGGACTTAGGAGGAGTTGGTTTGGGTTTCTGTGTGTCAGTGGTTCCTTTGTATTGAGACTTACCACACTTGTCTATGGTATGTCAATAGAGTCTACAATACTTGCAGTACAATTGCGAGCCAGCTTGATCGGTACTCGCTTTCTCGTAACTGTACCACGACTTCTTACTGGAGGATGGTTCGGGTGTCAGCCGGTGGATGAGGCTGTAAGTGTCAGCCGACTTAGCACACTTCAGGTAGTCGGTTTCTTCTTTATCTGCTAAATATAGACGGACAGGAGGCGGCACACGCCTCAAGAATTCTTCAACTAGCATCAGGTTGACGAGTTCTGTAAAAGTAGAGACATGTGCTGCTTCCAGCCATTTCATAAAATATCTCCGTTTTGTGTTAGCAAACTCGAGGAAGGTAGTGGTACTTGCCTTCAGGTGGTCACGGAATTTCCTTCGATAACTTTCTGTGGAGAGGAGGTAGGCGTCCAACACTGCTTGTTTCAGAGTCTGGTAGTCATTCTCAGACGCCAAAGTACTGAGTGTGACTGCAGCTCTACCTGTAAGATGGACTCTGAGAAGTGTGGCCCACTGGTCGACAGGCCAACTGAGTTGATTAGCAAGGGTTTCAAAGGTGGTAAAAAACACATCAACTTCTGCTTCTACAAAGGATGGCATTAACTTACTTGCATGTGATATATTAAAACTGACGGGAAGATTGGCAGTAGCTTGCTGGTGTTGAGCGAGGTGTGAAGTTTCCAACGCGAATTCTCGTTGACGACACTCTAGAGCCAGAGTCGCTTGTTGCTTGTCATGTTCGCGTTGCATCTCCAACTCGCGTTGTTTGGTTTCAAGCTGTACTCGTTCCCGCTCCTGGAGCATTGCAACCTCACGTTCCTTGAGGGCGAGTTCACGTTCCTTGAGGGCGATTTCTCGTTCGTGTTCTTCCTTTCGTATGGCAGCTGCTCGTTCTTGTTGTTCGAGGGCTTCCCTTTGCTGCTCGCGTTCAATCTTGGCCAGCTCTATTTTGAGTTTCATCGTTGCCAAATCAGTTTTATCTGCAATATAGTAAGTTTCATGAGTTTCAGAGTCTATCTTACCTTGCTCTAAGAAATGATCCAGCAACAGGTTGTGTATGTCATTTTTGTTGGCTTGGTAGGGAACTTCTAGTTGATACTCATGTGCAAGAGTTTGTAATTCAGTCCTCTTGGCACGATTTAAAGTCCCTATTTCACCTGCTGGATCTGCACGGAAAGCTTGGAGATGAAACATGGTGAAATTAGCAAATAAATGTACAACGAATATACCGTTGTATAGTGAATGTCAGAAACAGGACAACGTGGCAACTGGTACCTATCCTGTGGAATCTTTAACAATTAAAGTTAAATACAAGATGTTAAATGATTAATTTAAATCAAGGGCGCAGGAAATCTTGTACCCGGTACTCATGTAAGAGGATAAGGGCAAGAAAATCCTACTAAACAAATGAAACTGAGTTTCGAAAACAAATGAAACAGTTAATTGCCTCAAAAGTAAAATTGGTAGTCCAAGGATGTAGGCATACCTTGCCGAGTCTCTATAGGACATAAGCAAGTCTTTCCTACTGAAATTAATATGATACTTACAGAATTAGCGAACTTTTGTGCTCTGAAAAAGTAAGCTAATTCCCTATCGTTGTAGGTATCATCATATCTGACTGACGTGTAGGGGTGCGAGGTGTCAACTGGTGACAAGAACTGCTGCTGAGGTCCCAATTCAGCAACTAAAGTTCGAGCTAGAGGAACTATGGCCCTCTTTGTCCTCCTACAGTCAGATTGCAGAAGATTAGGTGAACTTGACCCGGGGCAGACCACAGTACCAGGGTACCAATATGATGATCTGTCGAAAATATGAGAAATATCCAAGGGACAAAGATGGTAATCACGAGTAATAACACGGAGGGAGAGATGACCAATTAAGAGTATGACTGAGGCCTACAGTCACCACGTAATCCAAAGTTGTCTCACCTTTACCATATGCTACTCTCATAATGCACAATACACACCGCACCATATAGAAATGAAATTGAATATGAAAAATAGTAAAAGCTACGTTACCAAAGTTAAATACGCTTACCATTAATTACTACTTGGCACCAGTACCTGACTGAAGCTCCTGGACAGGCCCCCACTTAATATGTGACGGTAACGCGTTGGTGTTCGGCTGTTTCAAAAGCTAGGGGTATGGCCTCGTCACATAAAGAAACAAAAAGAGAAAATCTGGAACTTTCGTCTGAGGTAAGGTAATGGGAAGACACACAAAACACAAGTAAATTTAACAATGAAATTTTAATTACGTTAGAAAAGCAAAACATGAATAAAATGGACATAAAATTTGTAACATAAAATCAATCAAACAAAATAATAAGAATAATCACTGGCAAAATGAAAAGTTACGTTATATTAGTTACGTTATTAGTTATATTATATATATATATATATATATATATATATATATATATATATATATATATATATATTATATATATATATATATATATATATATATATATATATATATATATATATATATATTATATATATATATATATATATATATATATATATATATATATATATATATATATATATATATATATATATATATTTAAATATGACCGAAAAAGTAAGATTAATAATTCTATATATATATGTATATATATATATATATATATATATATATATATATATATATATATATATATATATATTATATATATATATATATATATATATATATATATATATTATATATATATATATATATATATATATATATATATATTATATATATATATATATATATATATATATATATATATATATATATATATATATATATATATATATATACATATATATATATATATATATATATATATATATATATATATATATATATATATATATATATATATATATATATATATATATATATATATATATATTTAAATATGACCGAAAAGTAAGATTAATAATTCTAACACAAATTTTCTCAATATTTCTTATGTTTCTTTTCACTGTCGAAGGTAATTGAGAAATCAATTCTCCAAATTTCATTTTTATTTCTAGTCTGACGCGACACTTGAACGCGTTTCGTAATAACTTATTACATTTTCAAAGACTGTAGTTTACACACACACGCAACTATAACCTGCAAACACTAAACAGAATTCTACTATGCAATAATTTAAACGGCTTTCATTTTATATACCTGCATTTGGGTGAGGTGATATGTTAGAACAGTTTTGGATGAGGTGAAAACAAACTTTCAAAACAAGACAGAACACGAAACAATGGGTATAATATTGGGTAAATTAAAAGGAAGAATGGAAGTAACTGCAAAGGGCCTATTGGCCCATATTTCTTTATATTTCTGTATAGGTGCGGAGTCTTAGTGTAGTGTGTAGTGCCTCGCGGATATCAAGCCGCCTGCTATCTCTGTATCTATCGATGATGTCTGTGTTTTCTGTTAAGACTTCTCTGGTGATGGTCTGGTTGTGGGAAGAGATTATATGTTCCTTAACCCCTAACATGCTAGGGGTATAATATCCTTTCTTCCCCACAGGCGCATGTAATTTTGAAAAAAAAAATATTTTTTTCTTCCTAACCTGTTAATTTGTGTTCACTGATCACGGAAAAATAATTAAAAAATCGTAAGTGGCATATATTGCCCGCTATAGGGTGGGGAAGTCTGCCAAAAAACAGGAGCTGACTCAGCGCGCGTCCCAGGCGGTCTGTTGATCGCCAGCTGTCAGGCCTGAGTTGCCACAAAGAGATAATTACCTAATTATTTCAATGTCTCTGATTGATTTTTCATAGTTTTTTTGCTGTAATATTATTCAATAGTGTGTAGTTTGATATATTTATATAATGAAATGAGTGAATCATTGCTGTACTCAAAAATATGGTGTGCATATTGTTGATTCAATTATGTTCATCAATCAGTGAACAAATACTTTGTCGGTTATTACGCTATATACACAGGTTATATATAAGTATCTGCATGTTTTGTTCACTATAACGAACCACTAAGTAGCTATTACGAGTCAAAAAGTAACGAGGAGTGACCGCCGTGTACCAGCCAGCCACTCCCGCCCTCCCTCCAGTCATCTGACTCACCCACATTCTCCTCCCACAATAATGTTTTTGCTATAATTCACTATATACAGACGTTATATATAAGTATCTACATGTTTTGTTCACCATAACTGTACATCTAAGCTTGTATGGTGAGTAAAGGCACAAAGACGTAGGACCTCACACAGTCAGCTGATGGCTGCCGCCCTCAAGGCCAGACGCACTAATATTTCTCCTCCAACAATACTGTGTGGTGTTATTATGCTATATACACACACATTATATATAAATATCTACCTGTTTTATTCACCATACTTGTACAAATAAACTGGTATGGTGCCCAAAGACCATCGTGGTAACCAGTAAACAACACCGTCGTCTGCACATTTTTAGGCGATGCTGTGGTCACAAGCTGAATAGCAGTGCTGTTAGCTCATGCTGCGTGCCTCAGGCTTGGTTGCTCACTCAATACTTAGGACAATAACACCCGGGAGTTTGGCCCACGATTTTTTTAAAAAATGGCGTCTGTTTACAAGAGCCCTGATGAAGGTGTGGTGAACCCCGTGTATCCGCGGGCCGTTTAAATCTTGCATAGTACTCCAACACATCAACACATCATATGACGTGATGCGCAGTTGACTGGAACAACGTCCAACACGTCATATGACGTGATGCGCACTTTAAGGGTTAATGGAGCCCTGTTGCTTATGCATCGTTAATCGCCTGGAAAGAGATGTTGTTGTCTTGCCTATATAATAAGTTTTTTGAGGCTTACAGTCCCCAAGTGGGCATTTGAAGGCATAGACGGCATTGGTCTCTTTCAAAGCGTTCTGCTTTGTGTCTGGAGAGTTTCTCATGAGAAGGTTGGCCGTTTTTTTTGTTTTATAGTAAATCGTCAATTGTATCTTCTGATTTTTGTCTGTAGGGATAACGTTTCTGTTAACAATATCTTTCAGGACCCTTTCCTCCGTTTTATGAGCTGTGGAAAAGAAGTTCCTGTAAAATAGTCTAATAGGGGATACAGGTGTTGTGTTAGTTGTCTCTTCAGAGGTTGCATGGCGTTTCACCTTCCTTCTTATGATGTTTTCAACGAAATCATTGGAGAAGCCGTTGTTGACTAGGACCTGCCTTACCCTACAGAGTTCTTCATCGACTTGCTCCATTCTGGTGGGAGCTGGTCGGCCGAGCGGACAGCATGCTGGACTTGTGATCCTGTGGTCCTGGGTTCGATCCCAGGCGCCGGCGAGAAACATTGGGCAGAGTTTCTTTCACCCTATGCCCCTGTTACCTAGCAGTAAAATAGGTACCTGGGTGTTAGTCAGCTGTCACGGGCTGCTTCCTGGGGGTGGAGACCTGGACGAGGACCGGGCCGCGGGGAAACTAAAAAGCCGCGAAATCATCTCAAGATAACCTCAAGATTCTGAGCTGTGGCTGAGAGCACGGTCGACATATGCGTTAACAACACTTGTACCTGTCTGGGCAGTCACTGTTGGAATTGAGGCACATTCCTATGTTTGTTTCCTTAGTGTAGACTGCAGTGTGGAAACCTCCGCTCCTTTCCATAACTGTTACATCTAGAAAGGGCAGCTTCCCATCCTTCTCCACCTCGTAAGTGAAACGCAACACAGAACTCTGCTCAAATGCCTCCTTCAGCTCCTGCAGATGTCTGACATCAGGAACCTGTGTAAAAATGTCGTCAACTTACCTGCAGTATATGACCGGTTTCAAGTTCATGTCTACTAAGACTTTCTGTTCGATGGTACCCATGTAGAAGTTCGCAAACAGATCATTTAGGGGAGAGCCCATGGCGACCCCATCTACTTACTTATTCATGTGCCCACCCGGGCTCATATTTAATAATATATGTTTACAAGAAAGACTGCTACCAAAATATACTAATATTAAAACGCACGACCCAGCAGCAAGGAATCAAGCCTTTACGATAAAATATCGCCAAGATCTGATTCGAAATCTGATACACAAGGCAAAAAATAAAATCAAAGACATCAAAACGCAACTACTTCATGCTACAAACCAATGGAGAAACAGCAACATTGACGAAAACCTCCGTACTCGCATCGAGCAACACCTCGACATCCTCACAGATCGACATCACCTCAGCACCGAAACCAGAATAATCAAGAAACTAACAACATTATATAGAGGATCTATGGCAATTCCACGACCGAGGGACGGCTTCCTGAACCTTGCTGGAATCAACCTCACTGAGGACCAAGTCACTCTCCTAAATCTGGGTATAAACTGTCACGTTATGTCCAGACCAAGTGAGATGGCCCGGAAAGTGGAGTTAGAGATCCTGTTGGACGACATATTCGACCTCGAGACACAAAAGAAGGTCACCACCTAATACACCCTACAAGCAGAACTTATTGCAGAAGGTAGTAGTCTGTACCTACAAGGATACCGAAGTCGGTGAGGTGATCAGACTTAATATTATCTGCCAATTTTATTCCTCTATTTCTCAGGAATTTGGCTGTTGCTCTCAGACCTTGTACTTGTAGGTCTGCTGGTATTTTGTCCACCACAATGGCTTGTACTTGACAGACGTACCTGCCTAAACGTACTGATGGTTGTACCACCTGGTAGACTTGAGGTCCTGCATCTGTTAGAAACCCTGAGATATTGATTGTCGTCTGGGTTACAGGCAATAATTGTAGTTCATCTGCCAACCTTTTAGTGACATATGTTCTCTGGGACCCTTGGTCAAACAACCCACGGGTATGGACCTTTGCCCTCTCATTTTGGATGGTAATTTAGGCCGTAGGCAAAGTCGCATTACATTAGGACTGTGCCAATTGGACACTAATTTTCTGTTGCACCTTGCAAAACTGTATTGTGGTGGGAATGCTATCTTCGACCTTGGGTCTTGAATACGTTAATTTCGTATGTTTGCACAGTGCTGCATGGTGTTTACCTCTTCTACACCTGTTGCAGGTGTAGAATTGGGTCTCACAATAGTCTATGATGTGTGACTTGAGATACCTTGCACATCTCCCTAATTCCTGGAGTCGCTTAATACGAGTGTCTCTGTCTGGATAATTGGCACAACGGTATGTTGAATGTTTCTTTTTGCAGAACATACATGTCCCCCAGCCTACTGCATGCTTGGAAGTTACCGGTTTGGGTAAACTAGTAACAGTAGGCTTGGAGGATTCTGCTGCATTGCCAGATTTTCTCCAACTTGGTGTGAGAGTAATTGGTTGATGTTTATTTGGGGTAGTTGTTTTACCATTTAACTGACTATTATTTTCTATATGTGAAGGCTCGCAAGAGGCTTTAACTTCCTCATTTGCACGTCGTTTGTATATGATGGAAAGCAAACCTTCAATGATGTCCTCTACTGTCAGGATTGTGTTATGTTTGTCGGAAACTGACACACATAATAACGTAGTATCCCCTTAAAGAATAGAGAATGGGGGATTCCGTGACGTCATCGACGATGCCGTATTTACGTTACTATAATTTTGTTTATATACAGTCTAGTGTTTAAATTTAATAAGAAAAAGTGTTCAATAAGATTGAATATAATTACTAACACCAAAATATAGCTTGACTCCCTTGTTAATGTAAAATTAAATCCAGAGGTAGAACCAAAACCCCAGAACAAGGAGGGAGGCAGCGTCACTTACACTCAGTACAATAACAACGCTGTAGAGAGCTCCATTGAAGCTGATTTAACTCATTAGACACCCAGATTACGTGTCAACAAGCGAGCAACCAGCAACACAGCCTCTCAACAATCACAGCAACGACCGTATCCATCTTACCAAGTATTTTGTAGTTTAATTTGTGCACAATTTATTCATAAATAGGTAGATGGTTATGATGTATGGAGAAAACACACAAGAAGTACGTTTACACAATTTAACACCCTCATATTCCATGTCATACCTGTAATTATATGTTTAGGGAACCTTTATCAATTCCTTACATCCCAAACAGGTAATTGTGATTTGGAGTTTCAAGAAGCTGAGCAGACAGTTGGGCCTTACACATTATTTACCTAGCTGTACACCGGCTTTGTAGCCTCCACAGCTGCTATTACGTGGCACTCAGAGGCACAGGGCCACACCCATCTTTAATGCTACAATTACACAGCCTTAGCAGGCCCCTTCTACAAGGATGAGCTAAGCCCTCCTTTTGTATACTGTAGATATACTGTAGAAGTAGTATTCATAATTATTAATTATTACTTAAGCTACAAATTGTCTCCCCAATTATGTGAGATAAATTCAGGCAGTTGAATCAGTACATACAGTTCACTTACTTAATCACTTACTCACTTAGAACTTTATCATATTAAAGTCAATTTAAAAATGAGAATAGCTGCCAGGAGTTTTCCTACATAATTTTGGTTCTTTGAACCTACATGATTATATCAGTTAACCAGTAGGTCTTTTGCACCTAGATATAAGATCCTGATCTATATATATAACATTAGTGTAATATTACATATACATTGGTTCCATTACATTACATCATTGGTTCCAAGGGGTTGTCATAGCCAGGGGGTGGTAATGGGGGACGAGCTCCCATGACCTATAAAATGCTCCTATACGGCTAGCGTCCCAAATAGCCTCTGACAACCAAGTCCAACTCCTGGCCTGCACGGGTGGCTTAGTCTAAGTCCGGCGGAACTGCTTTTACCGACAGGAGAAGGGGCGAGGGCGTGCCTCTGGCGCCTTAAAACCAGCTGCTCCGGGTAGATGGGACTCGATAGCCTGGGAAGGCAGCCCATCTAGGATAAGGAAAACCATGATTTTAAACCTCCGCTGCCTTGCGGCCATACCCTTTTTTGGAAAAGGCTTCAGGAGTCAACCTCGAGGAAAAATCCGGAGTTGGAGCCCCTAAGGCAGTTCGTCGTTGACGTCGACCTCGTTCTGGCAGCTCCTGCGACGTTGCTGGAACCATGTGTATTGGCATTTGCCTTTCTATTGGATAATTTCAGCAACGTGGAGAGGGGGGACCTGCTGCATGGGTAACAGCTTCTCCTCCATATCTACCTACCCAGGCTTTGCGCCCTGGAGAGGACACTCCAGCTTCGCCTCACAGCGTCGAACCAACACGGGAAGCGACAGTCTACCGGTTTTAAGTCTTCTGCTCGATTGGCGAAGAGTGTGACGCCAGGGGTTGCTTCCGACGGTGGGAGGGGTCATCGCGCCCCACTGGGCAGCTACCGCCCGCCTCAAGCTGGGCAAACCCCAGCCAATAAGGTGCTGCCTCGCCACGGTCCGTTAGCCTCACTGGGTGCGTGGGGTTTAGGGTGAAAACCGACAAGCGGCCCGACAACTTTGCACCAAGCAATACCAAGCCAAACAAGAAAATATAAACTGCCCTAAAGCTGGGCACATGGAATGTCAGGACACTGACACCAGGTTTCTCTGACGACCTGCAAGAAATCAATGACGCCCGAAAAACAGCAATCATCGATAGGAAGCTGAGCAAGCTGCAGATGGATATTGTTGCTCTCCAAGAGACCAGGCTCCCGGGATCAGGATCTGTGAGAGAGAGGACCTTCTCTTTCTTCTGGCAAGGAAAACCTCCAGATGAGACCAGAGAACATGGTGTGGGATTTGCCGTCAGGAATGCACTGTTGGGACACATTATGCCACCGATGGGGGAAACCGAACGAATTCTGTCTCTGCAACTGCACTCCCAAACAGGACCAGTCAATGTAATTAGTGCATATGCACCAACCCTGACTTCTCCAGCAGAGGCAAAGGAAAAATTCTACGATGACCTCAACAGAGTCATAGCGAGAATCCCTGTAATGGAGCCACTGTTCATCCTCGGCGACTTTAACGCCAGAGTGGGTGCCGAGCACAACATTTGGCCCACTTGCCTGGGTCAATTCGGCATAGGGAGGATGAATGAGAACGGGCAACGTCTGCTAGAACTCTGCTGCCTTCATGGTCTTTGTGTCACCAACACGTTCTTCGGCACAAAGCCTCAACACCGAGTATCTTGGAGACACCCCAGATCCATGCACTAGCACCAGCTTGACCTGATTCTTACCAGGCGTGCAAGTCTACCCAGCGTCAAGATTATGCGTAGCTACCAGAGTGCTGTCTGTGACACCGACCACTCCCTGGTATGTAGCAGGGTCAAGATGCAACCAAAGAAGATTCATCACTCGAAAAAGGCGGGCAGATCTCGCATCGACACCACCAAGACCCGCAACCAGGACAAGGTGGAAGATTTTGCACGCATGCTTGAGGAAGCTCTCCCTGGCCCAGCTGGGGTCACTGCCTGTAAAAGATGGGAGCACTTCAGAGACGCTGTGTTCAACGCTGCCATTTCCACCTTTGGCAAGAAGACCAGCAGGTCGGCAGACTGGTTCGAGGCTCAATCGGAAGAGATGGCACCTGTCATCGAAGAGAAGAGAAACGCATTGGCAGCCTACAAAGCCTGCCCAAGTCAGTGCAACTTACAGATCCTTCGCGCCGTCCGCTGCAAAGTGCAGCAGAATGCCAGGCGATGTGCCAACAACTATTGGCTCCAGCTCTGCTCCCAGATACAGACTGCAGCGGATACAGGCAATGTTAGGGGAATGTATGACGGCATCAAGCAGGCCCTCGGCCCAATTCAGAGGAAGACCGCTCCTCTGAAATCTGCCACTGGCGAGGTGATTCAGGACCAGACACTGCAGTTGAAGCGCTGGGTCGAGCACTACTCTGAGCTATACGCCAGGGACAATGTGGTCACCGAAGATGCCCTGAGCGCCATTGAGTGTCTGCCTGTGTTAATGGAGCTCGACAGTGAACCGACCCTGGAAGAACTCAGCGATGCCCTAGACTCCCTTGCTTCTGGTAAAGCTCCTGGCAAAGATGGCATTCCTGCTGAGACCTTGAAGTGCTGCAGAGGTAGCCTGCTCATGGAGCTGCATGAAATTCTCTGCCTCTGCTGGGAAGAAGGAGAGGTGCCACAGGACATGAGGGATGCCAACATCGTCACACTGTATAAGAATAAAGGTGACAGGGGCGACTGCAATAACTACCGTGGAATCTCCCTCCTCAGTATTGTCGGAAAGCTGTTTGCTCGAGTCGCATTGAAGAGGCTCCAAGTACTTGCAGAGAGAGTCTATCCAGAATCACAATGCGGATTCAGAGATGGCAGGTCCACCATCGACATAGTCTTTTCCCTCAGACAACTGCAGGAGAAATGCAGGGAACAGAAGCAGCCACTCTTCGTAGCCTTCATAGATCTGACGAAGGCCTTCGACCTCGTCAGCAGGGATGGCCTGTTCAAGATCCTCCCCAAGATCGGATGCCCACCCAGGCTCCTCAGCATCATCAGATCTTTCCATGAGAACATGAGGGGCACCGTGGTCTTTGATGGCCTAACATCAGACGCCTTTGACATCCAAAGTGGAGTAAAGCAGGGCTGCGTACTGGCTCCAACCCTATTCGGGATTTTCTTCGCAGTTATGCTGCGGCACGCCTTCGGATCTGTCACGGAAGGCATTTACCTCCGGACCAGGTCGGATGGAAAGCTCTTTAACCTCGCCAGGCTGAGAGCCAAGACGAAGGTTCGGCTGAGGTGTCTGCGCGACTTCCTTTTTGCTGACGACGCAGCATCACTGCCCACTCAGCTGAAGACCTCCAACGGCTCATAACCCGCTTCAGCGAGGCCTCTCAAGCTTTCGGACTCACCATCAGTCTGAAGAAAACACAAGTCCTGGGACAAGGAGTGGACTCCCCACCTGACATCGGCATCTCTGATTCCAAACTGGAAGTCGTTCACGACTTCGTGTACCTGGGCTCCACAATCTCTGACTCCCTCTCTCTTGATACGGAGCTAAACAAACGCATCGGTAAGGCATCTACTACCATATCCAGACTGACAAAGAGAGTGTGGACCAACAATAGGCTAACTGAGTATACTAAGATTCAGGTTTACAGAGCCTGTGTCCTGAGCACTCTCCTTTATGGCAGTGAGTCTTGGACACTCCGCGCCCGTCAGGAAAGACAGCTGAATGCCTACCACATGCGCTGCCTTCGACACATCTTGGACATCACCTGGCAGGACAAGGTGACAAATAACAACGTCTTGGGGAGAGCAAGAATCACCAGCATGTACACAATGCTGAAACAGAGACGAATGCGCTGGCTCGGGCACGTTGTGCAAATGGGCGACGGCAGGATCCCCAAGGATCTCCTGTACGGAGAGCTGATGCAGGGAAAGCGTCCAACAGGCAAGCCCCAGCTACGGTACAAAGACGTATGCAAGAGGGACCTGAAAGCCATGGACGTCGATCTAGCTATATGGGAGACACAGGCTGCAGACCGTTCAGCCTGGAGGCAGTCTGTTCAAAGAGGTCTCTCCAAGTTCGAGGAGTCACTTGCCAAGGAATCGGAGGCAAAGAGACAGAGAAGGAAAGCCGGTAGCCAGGAAGACAGACCAGAATCGGACTTCGTTTGTGCTCGGTGTGGGAAGGACTGCCACTCTCGGATTGGCCTCATCAGTCACACCAGACGCTGCACCAGGATTGACAACTAGGGCGCAACTCCATAGTCTCCCGAGACTGAAGGATGCCTACTACATATACATTAATTATAGCAGGAAGACACTGCTATACATTTTGCATTTTTTTAGCCTAACTTGTTCAATCTCGGCTCATAGCAAATAGAACATACAACAAGCACTATTATTGTTCCGAGGCCTGTACCAAAAGAACAATTGTGCTTTTTCATTACAAGAGGTTGATAAGAGGCTAATTTATTCATAAGTTATTTATAAATGTATGTTTTTGTAATTTTAAGTTTATATAAAATTACTTTTAATTTTGCACCATTACTGTAACAATTACTGCATGCCACATTATTTACAACTAATTCTTGCACAAGGGTAGGACATTTTAGGCTGGTGTTGTACAACAACCTAGTCTAATTTATTGTGCTAACCTGGTGTAAGGGTAAGAATTTTACACTTGTCTAGAGTTGAACATATATTATAACTTAGCAAGTATATATTTTTATGCAGTATTCATGACAACCCGAGTTGTGTTGTCAACATGATATTACCATAACTATAGTCATAATTTAACTATAATCATTTCACCTTTGAGTGTTAACCTGGGTCTTTGTACCAACCAATAGTGATAATGATGGGCTAACTTGAGGAATTCCAGCATTGATGCAGGCTTACCACTCAAATTAAAGAGTGTATGATTATATAGTGTATTTATTAAATGATAAGTAGCTCTAGTTCGGAAACTAGTGGCTCTACTAATTTAAGTGCTAGAAATAGTCCAAGTCAAAGCCCATACGACTAGCAAGTCCTTCCAAGATGTCTACTGCCAAAAATGTAAAAGCTACCCTCACTGGCATGAAGGGTAACTTAATACGACAGATTAAAAAATGTGAGGACTTAAGTAATCAAACTCCAGTTAATTATGCAGCACTGGAAAACTATTATAAGGTTGCACAGATCAAATATCAGCATGTGCTGCAACAAATAATAAAATATCAAGATGTCCTCAATCTAACGAGTATCACTGAAGAGACAATGAACGATGTAATACAAGAAAACTCAGATTACGAAGATGCAATGCTTGCAAAGTTACAACACTTTGACGATATAATAACCACACATAAGGCCAATACAATTATGGCAGCCACAGCTTCCCAAAACCAGACACCACCAAAAGTCAAATTGCCATCACTCAGTCTCCCAACTTTTTCTGGTACAGAGGATGAGAGTTAGGACAACTTCTGGAACAAATTTGTCGATTCTTTGGATTCTAATGGCAATGTAGCAAAGATGACAAAATTTACATATTTGCAAAGTGTCTTAAAGGATGAAGCGTTACAGGTGGTCTGTAATCTGACCTTCACAGATGATAGTTATGACAATGCCATACAGCTTCTTAAGGATAATTATGCTAAGCCAGAAAGGACTATCAGACTTCTAACCCAGAAGCTGTTGGACATTAACCCTCCAACTAGTACAGCAGACTCACCTCCAAGCCTTTAGATTGGAGCTTGAGTCCTTGCTCATGGCACTTAAAAATAAAGTAAATCTAGATGAGTCAGACTGGATAATCCAAGTCCATATGAAACGCAAATTACCCAGTGACGTACTGGATAAGTTGTTTGTCTTGTATAGCAAATCTTCTCTGACTGTAAAGGAGATTACAGAAGGGTTACACTCCATCATAGAACGACAAAGAGATAGCCCAGATGGAAAAATTACATCTAAACCTTCGTCTACTACTAATAGTAAACAACAGAGCACAAACAGTACTCCAAATAAATCTAAAACAACTTCCCTCTCCCCAAAGTGGAAACAAGGCAGTGTGGGCACATATGCAGTTGGTCCCTCCAAATCTACAGTTAACACGTCACCCAAATCGGTGACTCAAGATGCTGTTAACGTCTGGAAACCATGTGTGTTCTGTGGACAACCACATTCCATATATTATTGCAAACTTTACACCGATCGTGCTACACGCATAAAACGACTCAAGGAGTTACGTAAATGTACAAAGTGTATAAGGGCACATAATCCTGACACCTGTACAACTCAAATACCCACCTGCAATAGGTGCCATAAGGGTCAACACCATACAGCACTTTGTGGGGACTCAAGTACAAGGTCTGCCAAACCACAGGAGGAGGAAGGATCTACCACTTCAGTACAGCTTTGTACTGTGTTACCTGACATAAGTGTCGTCTCAACAAGGTCTGATCATAAATCAGCTCTACCTACTGCACAATTAATCATTAAAAATGGATAGTCCAAAGCCACCGTACGTGGATTATTTGATCAAGGATCCCAAATGACCTTTATATCAAAGGAGTTGGTAGATGCACGGAAACTTACACCTGTAAGAGAGACGCGAATAGACATAGCAGGATTCCTAACTAACTCAGGAGCCCGAGTCTTCAGGGTAGTGCAACCCAAAGTACGTTTAGGAGGTTATGTCCGAAAGATACAAGTACTGGTAGTAGATAGATTCCCAACAGACCTGTATGTATATGGTCTAGGGACAACAGCCAAATTCCTGGAAGAAAAGGGAATTAATTTGGCTGATAAAATCCCATCAGACAACCTTTCCAGTATTGGAATCCTTATGGGATCAGATGTCTACCATAAGTTTATCAAAGGAAAGGAAGACAAACAAGGTATGAACGTGTTACCATCTGCAGGTGGCTATTTGCTAAAAGGCCCAGTATTACGACTAAAACAACCCGCACCTGTATACCACCAACATGCCAACCCAGTAATGGTTGCATGACTAGGAGAACAGTCTCCTCTGCAACTCAGAGACATGTCCGAAGATGAGATTGATCCACCTGTACATAAGCTATGGGACCTGGCAACTCTCGGCATTGTCCCTTAACAACCTAGCCCAGATGATGACTGGACTTACAAACAATACCTGGACTCAGTTATCTACAGAGATAATCAATACTGGGTCAGGTTACCATGGAAGCTGAATCACCCTCAGCTACCCATCAACCATTTTATGTCACAAAACCAATTAAGATCACAGGTGTTGCGCTTACAAAGACAGCCTGAGAACTTGAAGTTGTATCATGAAATAATACAGAAGCAACTCGATGACATATTTATCGAAGTTGTTACAAATGATAACCCAAAGGAAGGACACTACCTGCCACACCATCCTGTACAGAAAATTTCTGCTACTACCCTACTATGGATAGTATTTATTTGCAGCACTAAGACGACGCAGAGTAGTGTTTCATTAAATGACTGCTTTCAAACTGGCCCAAGCCTGACACAAAGGCTTTACGACGTGCTGTTAAAGTTCTGTATTGGGACTTATGCATATCCGGCTGACATCAGCAAGGCTTTCCTTAGGGTAGGTCTCCAAGAAGAAGACCGGAACTACACAAAGTTCCTATGGATCAAGGATCCTAACGATCCAAACAGTGAATTAATCACTTACCGGTTTGCGTCCATCTTGTTCGGGGCCACTTTTTCACCATTTGTGCTTCAAGCTACCTTAGATACGCACTTGAAGAAGTCCAATAGCCCGAACAAGACAGAAATTAGTAAAAACTTGTATGTGGATAATTTTCAGGAACAACAACAGTGAGAGTAATCTGTTGAACATATACCATGAGCCCAATTGAGAATTAATGGGAGCCAATATGCCTCTCCAGTCTTGGGTCTCCAACAATGACAAATTAAATCAACTGATCGCAACTGAATTTCCCGACTACCAAGTACCCGAGATGACAAAGTTACTAGGTGTCGAATAAACACGACAACAGATCAGTTGACAATCAAGTCGCTGGAGCCAGATACCAGTAACTTTACAATGAGAAAATTCCTATCACAAGTCAGCAAACCCTTCGACCCATTAGGATTATTAAGTCCAATCTTAATTAATGGAAAGTTGATAATGCAGGAATGTTGGCAACAAAAGATAGGCTGGGATAATTTTCTAACACCTACCTTACAAGAAAAATGTCAAGGGTTAGTGAAAGATTTTAAGTATCCTAGAGTCTGTCAAGTTCCCTCGAAACACAGTAGTAAATGAAAAGGAACCAATTAAGCTACATGTATTTTGTGATGCCTCAGGAAAGGCTTATGGCACAGTAGCTTACCTGGTCTCAAATGGGCAAGCCAATTTGCTGACATCAAAGGCCAGAGTGGCACCTTTAAAGAAAAGATCATTGCCAAAACTGGAATTAACAGCCTTACTGCTAGGTGTAAGATTGGCTCATTATCTGATCAAGGCCTTAAGCCACATCCACTTTGAATAAACAGTAGTATGGTCAGATAATGAGGCAGTGCTACAGTGGGTTAAAAACAAGTAAGAATCCTTATGTGAGTAACCCTGTTAAGGAAATATGAGAGTTGTCAGCAGAGTATAAACTAAGATATGTAGCCACTAAAGAGAATCCAACTATCTCTCCCGAGGCCTGACTTTACGGAAATTAACAAAGGTAGAGATGTGGTTCAATGGACCTCAGTGGCTAATCAGCGACCAGTGGCCTGAACAAAAGCCACAAGTCATTGTGACCAATGTCACTGTTCCCACTGAGAACCCGGAACTACCTCGGACTTTGGAATTGATCCTGCTCGGTACTCTGAACTGAACAAACTTATAGGTGTCACCCAAGTAGTGTTTGATTTTCTAAAGAAAATAGGAATCAAGCATAAATTCCCTAGTGCCCTAAGGTACTGGGTCAAAGGAGCTCAGACAGACACATTCGGGACAGAATTTGACGATGCTCCTAAGAAGCAACAACATGATCTGGTTCTCTGGTTAGACACTGACAATTATAACATAATCAGATGCGGAGGCCGCTTACAGCATGCTGACATAGATCTGGAAGCAAAAAATCCAATATTGCTCCCTCGTCACCACATACTAAGCAAACTAATTGTGTTATACATACACAAATACAGCACTCTGCATGGTGGGTTATTAGATACTCTCACAGACTTAAGACAACCTAACTTATTCATCGCCTGCAATGTATTAACTGTTTGGATCATTTTTGCATTGTTTTAATAATTTTGTATGTAACGCCCATATCTATCTCTGCACATTATTATATCCAGTGACGTTAGACTTAGTTATTTAAGTCTTACCACATAACTCGTAATTCTCAGCTCTAGAACTACTCTCGTATAACAACTTTGATTGTTATTCTATGCAGACGAGGAGTCACACTAACGTGGCTGAAATATGTTGACCAAACCACACACTAGATAGTGAAGAGACGACGGCGTTTTGGTCCGTCCTGGACCATTCTCAAGTCGATTGTGACCATTCCAATCGTCCTTGGACCATTCACAATCGACTTGAGAATGGTCCAGGACGGACCGAAACGTCGTCGTCCCTTCACTTTCTAGTGTGTGGTCTGGTCAACGTTATTCTGCTATTTTGTAGGAGCTACGAACTGCACTCTAGTGTCAAACCTGAAGAATTGGTCTGTTATTTGTGTGTGTGGTATGCAAGGGTCTGAGCATCTCCCATCATCTCATCATCATCACCATCATCATCATCATCTCATCATCATCTCATCATTACCTCATCATCTCCAGATTTCTAAAGACAGTTTCTGTGCTGGTCGACCTAACACAGGACGTTTATGATATCTAATTCTAGTGGGATCGGGTGGTGTGTTTAGCGAATATAAATTGGCAGGTATTTGTCTATGAGTTTGTCTAACATGTATGTGACACGCATGTTAGAATGACTGTTAGTCACTCCGAAAGTCAAGCCTAGGCCTAGTTTGCACATGATTCTTGAACCTGAGGAGCAGAAGGCCTAGGTAGGGTGATAGAGAATCATGCAGGAAGGACCTCTGGTGGACCATATTGTAAATAGTGTTGATGGGGCTTGGCCGTGTGTGTCGTAATTGTTTCTCCTTTGCCAGTTACCTACCTTGTGGCTACCTTGTGTAGCTTCTGGGGATCAACGGCCCAGTGGCCCGGTCTTCGACCAGGCCACCTGGTTGCTGGACTGGTCGACCAGGCTGTGGATCGCGGCTGCTCGCAACCTGACGTATGATTCACAGCCTGCTTGATTGGCACTGGCAGTTGCATTCAATAATTTATTGTCTTCTTCACCAGACCTTTTCCGTCTATTACGATGCCCTTTTGTTTTAAACTCTCATATTCCCGTTCCACCTGCCCTTACAGAAAGCCAGGAATATATCGGCTTCTCTTCCATTAACCCTTATCACCAGCTGCCACCCTTCCCATTCTCTGAATACTTCCTCTTATAAATTCCCTTTGTGTGCCGCTATGTCCCCTTATCCCATTATAGAGGGCAGAAATAGCCTAAGCTACTCTATTCTTTAGAGATGTATCTTATAGTCTCAATAACCGTAGTTGAGGTGGATCTTGAACACCCTAATTCTCCTCTTTAATCCTATTCGTTCCACTTTATTTTTCACCCTTCTAACCCTACGCCAGCTCCTCCCACCTGACTGTCAAGAGGAAGCACCAGAAGCCCTCTCCTCTCTCTCCCTCCCTTTTTATCCCTTCCAGCACCATAAAAGACCCCTCCTCTTCCTAGTGCTCTCTGCCTATAGATATTCAAAGTGTGAGGAGGTGGTTCACCAGCTCACTTACAATAGTGCTCTTATGCCTGTGGGAGCCAGTACACTTGTTAAGTGCACTTGTTAAGTGGGCGGACTTAAGTTTTGTACCAGCAACCGAAACCTCTAGTGTTTGGGCTCATGTGAGAGCCCCAGTCATCAGCAGTCCATAAATGTTACCCTGGCCGGGGTGGCATGTCTGTGGACAGTGCTAGAGCTGATAGCATCATCTCATTGTATGGCATGAGGCTAGACTCAGCTTTGTGCGGGAAACAGCTAGGCCGCCGGCGTGGGTGTGGGGCCCCCGCGCTGGCTGCCCACTTGAGTGATTGTCATGGAAACCAGCAGCCATCTTAGAAACATCTTGAGCCGCCATGTTGGTCGGCCATCTTGGAGCTGCCCTAGGGGCTATGCTACACCGTCGCTGATTGGATGAGAGGGGTAGGCCGCTGTATGCCTTCCTCTCATTGGTTATTTCGAGAAGGACGCGGGGATAGCCGTTGTGAGCATCATTCTGAACTCAGCCGCCACCTTGTCAAGACGTTCCTGTACTCAATTCGGTCAAATTGATGTATAGGGCGTCGTGGTGGCTGGACTACAACTGCTGATGCATCCTGCTTCACCTACGACATCGGTCGTCACAGAATCCGGCCGAAGTCGTCGCTTGGAGGGGTTTAAGACATTATTGTATGCAGGGGGTAGAGGTACAGTGATCTGGGATCGTGGGGGAATGTGCATACGAGCAGCAACAGACTCGTAGATCCCATACCAGTGATGATTAGACTTGCTAGTGCTCTGTAGCAGTCGATGGGAACGGGAAAATTCGTGTCAGTGTTAAGGCACTTTCCCAATGTTGGTGTGAGACGCTATCGTTGGGCGTGTCACCTGGGTATGAACGCTTCACTTCACCGGGGAGTCGAGGGTGCGAACTCAGCCGTGTTGAGTGGGAGGGGTTCGAGTGTGCGCCAATTTTCCGTATGAGTACTACGGTCAGGAACTACCGCCGCCTACGCCACCCGGAGCGAGCCAGCCACCTATAGCGGGGTGCCTGATGTATGGGAATGGTGTGTAAAGCCGGCAGTGTGAATGAGTAAGTACCTATGTGTGTATTTCGGTGATTAGTAGTCTCTAAAGCTTGAATTCGAGGTCAAGTGTTCCGTCACATTGTCACGCAGCACCTGTTCAGGTGGAGTGAATTGTGGGCGAGGAGATTAATCACCTGTGTTGTCATCTTGTCAGTCCAGAGGGACTTAAGTGTACACAGACGTACAGTGTGTGTGTGTGTGTGGGTACACACGGGAACACAGAATATACATAGATTAGCCAAGGACTGAGAAGGTGTCCAAGTAATAATTCTTTTATTTCATTGTGGTAATCATTTTTGATCGTCCGTGGGACGGAGTGATATCATTTCCATGTGTGGTCTTGCAGGTGTGGAATTCCAACACTGAGCGCTCAGGTATGTGTAACGCCAGTGATTCCTGGCAATGATTATTGTGGAGTGTGCCTCAGTGTGGCTTAAATTTCTTGTAGTGTTCCCAGGGCCGTGACAAGTGTGATTTATATAAATATATATATTGTGGTTGCAGTATTAATTAACGTAATTTTGGTGAGGTTTGGTGAGTGACGAGGCCGTCTAGAGAGACCGCCCCCGCTCTGTCGAGTAACGTAACTCTCGAGTGTTTATCGGCATGCGTGACCGATAAATCACTCACCCATGTGATTTAAGGAGTGTGAGATTCTCCTTAGTGTTCCCAATAACGTTTGATAGCTGTAGGCTACATGTGTCGGCAGTAATTATATATATATATATACATAATCGTAGTGTCACGGTGCCCAGTGTTAATGTGTTATTTACTGTGTGGTGATTGCAATATATTGACCTATGTTCTAGGGGTCATTTGCAGCAGTAAGTAAGTAAGTGTGTGCAGTATCCTAATATTTGGAAATTGGAGTACTTGCCGTGTGTGTTATTGCAAAGGGGGTTGTTATTTGATGGTGATTGTTGCTAGTGTTGAGCAATCACCGGATGTGATTGCAGTCCAGTAAAACCATTGTGGGGCAGTGTTCTAGAGGGTTCATGTCCTGTATGTTATTTTGCTAGATTCTGCAGTATTGTCATAGCAACCGGATTGTAACGTAAATCACTGTGATTTGTTAGTGTGATTTGTCATTGTCGTGGGTGAACTCGGCTGTAGACGAGTACTTGGATACACATATATTCTCCTGGTTATCTGGTAGGACATCGAAGTCCAGTATTCAGTGAGGTGATTGCGAGGCAATTAATATAACGTAACCAAGGGAACGCCCATTGCTTTAAGAGAATTTGTTCTTTGACAATTTGAGTAACGTAGAATACGTTTGGGTTAATATACTTTCCTGTAAGCAGCTACGGTAGTCTCGAGGAGCCTAGCCATCAGCCAGATAAGAATTATAGTATTGTCTGTCGTAATTAACGGTCAGTGGGCCGGGTAATTGACGTGTTTCAGGAAGTCAAAGTAATTAATCTCGATCCTTGTTTTAACGACTCACACGAAGGCTACATTGTTCCATTAACGTAACGTCGTTATCTGCCCGGAAGTACCGGCATTGGATTGACTCGTGAGAGGAGTAACGTCATTTAGAATAACGTAAACGTGGGGCTAATTACTGTTATTAGCCGCCTGAATTGGTCTGAGTATGGAAGGCTCAGACGGAATTCATACCTTAATGTAAATTGCTGAGCCAGTGTGAAAGGTTGCGTATTTTAATTGTTTAATTATTGAACTTGAGGATAGTAATTAATTACTCTAAAGGTAATCACGAGTGATTACCGTTCTCTTAGCACTTTGGACATTGCAAATCAGAGTTTACCATCGCTGAGTGATTAGTAACCGATTAACGTAAATTAACGTAACTAGTAAAGAGATTAATCAGCTGTCTGGAAGTACAGGGATTAATGGGATTTTCTCACTGAATGCTCGACGGGTAGAGTGTTGTTTGATTTTCGCGTTACTAGTGACAGTTGTAAGAGTTGTTAATTTAACGTAAATGTTACCTTGTTATCAACGTAAATGTTATTGTGTTATTAACGTAAATCAATTGTTATTGATTGTTGATCGTCCGTGGGACGGAGTGTTAACGTAAGGATTAATTTGTGGAAGGGTGCTGGAGTTGCCAGTGAACCCATCAGTTATTGTTGTCATTGAAAGACTACTGATTTGATTGCATTGCAACCGCTGTTGCAGGAGTAGACTGCACTGAGGCGTAGAACAGTTAGGAGATTACTGGAGACGTATTTCAGAACCTACTGTGTCATTTGTTGTAATTGTGATTATAGATCTGTTAGTTCTTGTTTCTTGTTGATTCCTCTGTGGTCACGCTTATGTTCGAGTTAGTTCATTATGCAGTCCGAGGGGCTGGTGTCTAGCTGTCATTGATAGTGTCACAGGAAGGATTTCGAGTAACGTCATTGACATTTCTTTTGTTTTGTTGTAGTAGTTAGTACTTTATTGAATAAACTAAGTTGTTATGGTTAACACTGTCTTTTCGTTACACCCCAACACATTATTATTGTTATGCAAATGTTCTTCACACTCGACTAAAATTGAGACTAATTTTCTGAGCTTTGGATCAAATATACGGCACCACACAACAATAAATTATTGTTGTGAGAGCCCGTGACCTACTCGTTAGATTCGCTTCGGCGATTGGCGAAGGTCGGCGGCCTAAGTGGGGGGGATTTCAATTTTCATTGGGGTCTCGGCGTTTGCTCGCGCCTAGTCAATTGTTCATACATGGTCCCAAAGTGAGGAATGAGCTGGTTACTACACTGGTGTGTTAGCTAAGCAAGTCCTTCCTCAGGCGACCTAGTTGAATATCACGACAGGAATAAAGTTAAAGAATAAAGAAAGTTCTTAGAAATTTTCCGAGCTAAAATTCCTTATACCAATTTTAATTTATTCCAAAACTTCTCACAGTTAATAAAAACTAAACTCTCACAGCGTGGCGCCCAACGTGGGGCCGTAGACTTTTGATTCATAATCAGAAAAGTAAGATTCATCAAGTTGAGAAACCTATGAAGAAAGGTGTGCAGAACATTGCAGAACAATATTGTTGTAGGTGTGTATGTTGTCGGTTAGCAGGATTAGGTACACACACACCACACACACAGAATGGATGAGGATTATAGGAAGAAGTACGTATATCTGTATGTGACTAAGTATGGCGTGCTGCCAAAGGATAGAAACAGTCGTACAGATGAGGAATGTAGG